>NW_004567115.1:7679083-7730241 GCF_000260355.1 Condylura cristata | reverse complement strand
TTTAACCCGCTGCGCCACCAGGGAGGGCCTATTTCTGCCTTTTAAGCGAAGTTTTATTTGTGGTCCAATATATGGCAATTTTTTTGACCTATACATCAATTATGTCAATCTTATTAATTATGCAACTTTGGGTTATCTGTGTCTTTGCCTAATTTAGTCCATTGATCTGTCATTTCAGAGATAATTTAAAGTCATCTCCCTCTATTATGTATCTTTCTGTCCTTTCCTGTCTTCCTGTGACTTTTGCTCTGAATTTTAGGGCTATTCCTGGCTGTTTTAGATCTTCAATCATGGGTCATATTTTTTTTATTGTTGTAGTGTTCTTATTTAAAATCATTTGTCCTGACTGAGCTCAACTTTTCTGCCTAGTATTAAAATTATGGTGTGGCCCTCTCTGACACAGCGCTGTAAGCTAGCCACAGCAACTTCAGCATGAGTTCGATCCCCGGGCCTGGAGGTGATCCACATGGTGCAGCAGACCTCTCCTGTCTCTCCCGCTGCTCCCCTCAGCAGTGTACATTGTCAATCTGCCTGTTCTGCTCCCCACTCTGTCTCTGGTGATTCCTCTCATCAACCCTGCACCTCTGGCCTGTACCCCAGTTATGTGTGCATAAATAAATAAATCTTAAAAAAAAAAGATTTTGGTGCCTGCTTAGTTTGAGGAAGCTTAGTTTGAGGAATCTGGCATATGCTTGCTGTTCCTTTATTGTCAAGACATGCATTATTTTATTTTGGATCTTGACATATAGCTTTCTATCTTGAAAGATGTTCTTTTTTTAGCAGTTTCTTATGGTCATAGCTAGTATTTTGGTCTTAGTTTTACTATCATATTTTATGTTTTTGTCTTTTTTTGCTTCTGTTACTTTCTGAAACAATCTTAAGTGTTTGATCTGTGTTGTTTTGGATAGTATTCTTTCTAACAATTTGAAGATTTGTATTTTAGTTTTAGTTTTTCTGGAGGTTGTCATTAAAACTACAGCAAATATACTTTCTCTTTTTTTTTTTTTAGATTATACTTATCTCTCCTGTATAAGTTGATTTCATAAGTGATTATGAAATTAGTTAACCAATTTGGTAATAGTTTTTATTTGCTTTGTATAGCTTTCTTTCTGGTGAGTTTTCTTGGTTGCCATATTTTTTCTTGTCTTTTTCTCCTTTGTTTCGACTCCAGCATGTTTGACAACACTGTGTACTAGTTCTTATTTCAAAGAGGTGAGCTTTCTTAGATCAGTATTTTGTAGGGGATGCCTATAGAAGAAGTACCAGGGGGTACCTTAGGAGAACAAACATGCTCCTTGGTTCACAGTAACTTTGCTACAGGACTCTGCAGTGTTTTCTTTTAGCCTTGCTTCTATCCAGTCAGAGAAGCCCAGAAGCTCTAGGCTTCCCTAGTGTGGGGCTTTCTTTCTTTTTCTTTTCTTTTCTTTCTTTTTTTTTTTTTTTTAAAGATTTGTTTATTGGCCCTCCCTGGTGGCGCAGCGGGTTAAAGCACAGCACTGAGAATCTAAAGCCGCTTCAGCATGAGTTTGATTCCCGCTTGCCCCGGAGGTGACCACATGGCGTGGCAGACCTCTCCTGACCCGCCCGCTGCTCCCCTCAGCAGTGTACTTCGTCGATCTGCCTGTTCTGCTCCCCACTCTGTCTCTGGTGAATCCTCTCACCCTCCGCATCTCTGGCCTGTACCCCAGTTCTGTATGAATAAATAAATAAATCTTTAAAAAAAAAAAAGATTTGTTTATTTATGCATACAGAACTAGGGTACAGGCCAGAGGTGCAGGAGAAGTGAGAGGATTCACCAGAGACAGAGCAGGAATCAGAACAGGCAGATCAGCGAAGTACACTGCTGAGGCAAGACTGGAGAGGTCTGTTGTGCTGTATGGATCACCTCTGGGCAGGGGATCGAATGGCAGGGGATTGAGCTCACACTTAAGTGGCTTCGCTTGCAGTGCTGAGTCCTAACCATTTGTGCCACCAGGGAGGGCCCTGTGTGGGGCTTTCTTCCACTCTGTCTCACCAACATACTACTTCCTGCAAAGATGGCGGGCCTATGATTTTTCTTGATTAGTCTCTTCCTCCTCTTGCCTCAGGGTGTTGGAGATTCTCCCACTGCCAGACCACATACTCTGTTCTTATTGTTTCTGATTAGGAATCCTTTTTTGTTGTTTTTTTTTTTTTTTTCCTTTCAGGAAATGCCAGCTACTAGACAGCGCTGCCAGCTTTAGCTGAGCTCTGTAGCCACAGCTGTCTCCTGTAGGTGCTTACTCACATCCTACTAGATCTTTGCTGCTTTTGGCAGCTCTTTACCAGTGTTGGCAACCTTTCCCTACAAGTGGTGGTTCAGTTACAGATGTGTTCTGGTATTGCAAAAATAGACTTTGTATTTCTCTTTCTCCTTTATTTTGGGTGATTTGGGATATGAAAAGAAATAACTTTATTTTGCTATCTTAGAATGATCTAGTGTTGCAGAATCCTGTGCTCTGATATTTTCCCAAATTAAACATTAGCCTGAGTTCTCTGGATAGGGTCAGCGTAAGCTGAAGCTTGGGTTTGACAGTAGAAAGGGAAAAAGAAATGGGAGTTGAAAATAAATTAGAAATGTTTAAAAGGAAGTTCAAGTGGGTTGGATGACGGCCGGGTTCTTTCCTTCTTCACCTGCACCATGGCTGTGAGTGTGCTACTATCGGGGTGGGAGAATAAGGGTGGACAGGGCAGGGCATAAAAATATGCCTGTTGGCCCTCCCTGGTGGCGCAGCGGGTTAAAGCACAGCACTGAGAAGCTAAAGCCACTTCCACATGAGTTTGATTCCCGCCTGCCCTGGAGGTGACCACATGGCGCGGCAGACCTCTCCTGACCCGCCCACTGCTCCCCTCAGCAGTGTACTTCGTCGATCTGCCTGTTCTGTTCCCTGTTCTGTCTCTGGTGAAGCCTCTCACCGCCCCTGAGCCTCTGGCCTGTTCCCCAGTTCTGTATGCACAAATAAATAAATCTTTAAAAAAAAAAAATATATGCCTGTCACCTAGGTTATTGTGGGAGGTTTTTCTGAGCCCTGCCTTTGTCAGTTAGGGCAAGGGAGGAAGGACATGTGCCTGCACTGTGAATGGACTGAAGGACTCAGTACTCCATCTCTCACTACCCCCAGGGCCTGTGCCAGCACCCCATGCTCTGGCAGCTCTGAGTGAAGGTGGCTACTTCCTTCTTTCTGGAAACCAGAGTGCTGCCTCAAAGGTTGTTATTTGGGGTCAGTGGTATTTATGGTGAGCGTATATGCCCAAAGAAAGGGAAGGGGTATACAAGGGCTGCCCAAAGAGGAAAACCTACCCACAGAGCCTCAGGCCTGGCCCTCCACACTATTGTCTCTCATATTGGCATATTGAAGTTATAGTCTTTGAGAGGCTAAGAGACTTTCTTGTGGACACACAGCTGGAAGATGAGAGGATTTGGCTCTAAAGCCTGGATACCAGATGTCTCGTCCCCTGCCTCCCACTCACCTTCCCTGGGAGACCTCACCCCATCTTCAGATCTCTGCTGTGTGTCTGTGTCCTAGTGACCTGTGGATCCTAACCCTATATCTTAGGTTCCAAGCCTGGCTGCACTTTAAATGCCATTTAAGCTTCCCAGGACAGCCAGAGAGAGGAGCCCTGGGCTACACTGGATGCCTCTGTGGCCCCCATGTCTTGGCCACTGTGTCTCCCTCACCAGGGCTTGTACCCCTAGAATCAGATGCACCTGGGTTCTTCTCTATGATATGTGATCTCGGGCAAATCACTTAACTTCTCTGGGCTCATCTTAATTTCTAAAATTAAATTGCAAAAAAAAAAAAAGCATAAAAACTAAAACTAACTAATAGCCTGTGATTACTCTTAAATGCAGAGCATGGATTATGGAGCCAGATGGTCTTGGTTTGAATTTGAACCTCGCCCCTTATTTGCTGTGGGACTTTGGTTAACTACTTCTTTTTTCTTTGCTCTTTAGTCTTCTCATCTAGAAAAGCGGGAATAATAAAATCTATTTTTTTTATAAGGAACGCCTAAGAATTAAATGGATTAATGCACACACATCCTTTAGAGCAGTACCTGGCATATGACAAATACTTGATGAAATATTATTCGTAATACTTATTGTTACTAATGTAAGCAAATGGCTCAGCCGGGGCCTGGACATAGATACTGTTGAAGCCACTGTTATAACTCATGCCCTTTGCTTCCTTCCAGGAGCTTGGGCCCCTGCCCCAGCCCAGTAGAGGCTGTGGAACTGTGCAGCCCAGAAGCCTGCTTGTCAGCCCAGTGTCCCCTGTCTGGCTGCGGGAAGTGGGCGCTCCCACGAGGTAGCAGAGGCCTGCAGCGGCCCCCTCCCTGCACTGAACCATGGGCCAGAAGCTCTCCGGAAGCCTCAAGTCGGTGGAGGTGCGAGAGCCGGCACTGCGGCCCGCCAAGCGGGAGCTGCGGGGTGTGGAACCCGGGCGGCCAGCGCGGCTGGACCAGCTGTTGGACATGCCGGCGGCGGGGCTGGCCGTGCAGCTGCGGCATGCCTGGAACCCCGAGGACCGCTCCCTCAATGTCTTCGTCAAAGATGACGACCGGCTCACCTTCCACCGGCACCCGGTGGCTCAGAGCACTGACGGCATCCGGGGCAAAGTGGGCCACGCGCGTGGCCTCCATGCCTGGCAGATCCACTGGCCTGCACGGCAGCGTGGCACCCATGCTGTGGTTGGCGTGGCAACGGCCCGGGCACCCCTGCATTCGGTGGGCTACACGGCGCTTGTGGGCAGTGACTCCGAGTCATGGGGCTGGGACTTGGGCCGCAGTCGCCTGTACCACGATGGCAAGAACCGACCTGGAGTGGCCTACCCAGCCTTTCTGGGCCCAGAGGAGGCCTTCTCGCTGCCCGACTCACTGCTGGTGGTGCTGGACATGGATGAGGGCACACTCAGCTTCGTGGTGGATGGCCAGTACCTGGGTGTGGCCTTTCGTGGTCTCAAAGGCAAGAAGTTGTACCCGGTGGTGAGTGCGGTCTGGGGCCACTGTGAAGTCACCATGCGCTACGTCAATGGCCTTGACCGTAAGTGCTTCTGTGCGCGGTGGGGAGGCCGGGAGTGCAGGTTTCAGAGGCTTCCTGTCCCTAGGGGAGTACAGCAGGAAAGTCCCACTTTCCACCATCTTTACGAATCTAGCAGAGTGGAGTCCTGGTTGGAACGTGAACTCCGTCAACTCAGTTTCTAGGTATCCTGGGTTTGACTTTTGCTCACTTGGTGATCTTAGGCCATGCCATTTTCCCGGTCTGCAAATTGGAACAAAGATTGTTCCTAGCTATCCGGTGCAAGGTTTTGTGAGGATGGAATAAGATATTATGAGAAAAGTACTTAGAGCTTTTAGGTGTCATCTCTAGTTTATAGCTGTCTTGTGGGAATGAAAGCCACAAGTTGTGGGATCTTCTGATTTTTCCAAGAGGACCCAGAAATCTAGACTTTCTGTGACCTGTCTTAATTTTAAAGTTGACACCTGCTCACAAACACCTCTGAGCAAACAAAACTTCTCTGCAGGCTGCAGACAAGCACAGAGGCTATGAGGTTTGACCCCTAAAGACCTCCCCTCATTAAATATGCAGTCATCTCTTAAGGCTGCTTAAAAAAATCACAGTAACATAAATGGTCACTGGTTTTAGGAGAGAGTCACTCTAGAAAGCAGGGTGCCTCTGGACAAAGAAATATGTGGCAGTCCATCCTGCTCTGGACCCCAGCAGAGGGAATCTGGAGGCTGGTGCTTGTGGGCTCACACATTCTCAGGCCAAACAGACTTCTGCCACACCCTGATGGTGAGCGTGGCAGGTGCTTAACTCCAGAACTCCAGCTCCTCAGCCGAGGGTCTACACAGGTCTGTCAGCCTCCGAGCTCCCCACTTTTGTTGAGGAACTAAGAGTGACACCCAGAAAAGAAGTCAAAGTGAGATTTTACTCAAGTAGAATTCACATTTACTTGGTTGTATGCTCAGCTCTGGAATAATCGATGTTCTTACTCATATTTTGTTTTCACAGCTATTGGCCTTTCTATGGCAGTAGATTTTGCTTTTCCTGGTTAACTGGTTAAATCTAGGAGTAGATGAGTGTGCCCCAAACTGGGCTGGTTTAGTCATCCCCATGTGGTGAGTGCCTGGCCCCATCCTAGACATGACCGCCAGGCAAACTCCAGTGCTGCATTAGTTTTTGTAATGGAACTGGAAAATTTAATTGCGGGAAGTGACCACCAGACTCGCAGGGTGGACTTGGTGTGCTAGGCTGTGGAATCTGATGTGCTTTTTTCCAGGCTCAGTGGTTTTACTTTTGGTGAGTCACTCATGAGTAAACCTTACTTTACTCACCTGTGAAATGGGGCAGTATGAGGTCCCTTTCACCGCTGCTCTGGGGTCTTCTGAGGTGTCATAATATTATAAGAGGGATTAAAGACTGACATTGGTACCTGAAGGGGACTTCCTCTTGGATTTTCTTCCTTCCTTCCTTTCTGTTTTAGCATTTTATTGAATTTTCAACAATAATTATAACAAAGAACCAAACTTTTTTTTTTTTAAAGATTTATTTATGCATACAGAACTAGGGTACAGACCAGAGGTGCAGAGGCAGGGAGAGACTTCACCCGAGACAGAGTGGGGAGCAGAACAGGCAGATTGATGAAGTACACTGCTGAGAGGAGCAACAGGTGAGACAGGAGAGGTCTGCCATGCCATGTGGGTCACCTCTGGAGCGGGGATCAAACTCATGCTGAAGTGGCTTTAGCTTCTCAGTGCTGTGCTTTAACCCTCTGTACCACCAGGCAGGCCCCTTTCTTTCTTTTTTAATGTCTTATTTATTTGTTATTTTTAGAACATCTCATTTTTTGACTGGATTCAGACATGGAAGCTCTCAAAGAAGACAGCCTCCATCTTTTGGCAGCCTTCTTGGGCCTTCATTCTTTTGGCCAAAAGTTTAGCCTAACCTCCTCTGTGGCTTCTTCCTTACTTTTTTAGCATACTGTTTCTGCAGCATGATGTGATGTTTTCACAGGAAAAACGTGGAGTTACAAGATGTGGGCTCTCAAGTGCTTTTGTCTTGGACTTCTTACCTTCTTTGATTAGGGTTTTCTCATAACATGTTGGACAACATCATCCTCTTTAGACAGATTAAAAAGCTTGTGGATTCAACTAGCTCTTTTGGGCCCCAGGCAGCAGGCACAGTAATATCAGTGAGTCCAAGAATATCCTTCTCTTTCTTTTTTACAAAGACCAAGTTGAGAACACTCCACTTGGCATCACAGGACACTCCTGATTTGCCTTTTCTTTCACCAGTCCAGCCCTCCATGGTCTGAAACAGGTCAAGACCCCCACTTCTTGGGGAAACTGGTGCATCTGCCACTGACTCAGACCACACAAACTTCCATTCCTTGCCCACAGCATCAGCAGCAAACCTTTGTGGCCACACATGTCTCCTAAACGATAAGAAGCTTTTGTTTCTCATCCACTTCACTGAGTTTCTGGCAGCCTATAAATGGGAGAGAGATGTTGTTCTGTGTATGAGAAGACTTTTGAGCTAGAGTTGGTTGTGGAAATGATGGCAGGTCTCCAAACTTGTCCCAGATTGACATGTGGGGAAGTAACAGAGAGAGGCTTTAAACAGAAAGGTGGGTCTGCTTTCTGTTGCTTCTCCACAAGATCTTGGAGATGAGAAACCCCCAGAACCCCAACAGACCCTGGTTGGACTCTGACCCCAGGCCATGAAGAGCAATCACTCCCTCTCCTGCTTCTCAGTGTCCTCTGTTGTAAAATGGGGGTGATAAAATTTACTGACACAGGACACACACAGCAATTGGTATTCGGCTAAGTGAGTAGGCTTGGGTCCTGGGGTTCACCTGTGGATGAAAATAAAGTGACCTTAGTGGAAGCTTTTCCTGTGATGTGACAGAAGTAAGTTAATGGATATCATTTTCTCGATTTGTGAATTTTTATGACCGTAAAAAGCAAGACTTAGCCGGGCCTAACCACATTTAACTCTGAAGCATGTATTTGATGAGGGCAATACCTCCTGGAAGTCATTTTTCTATTGCTAATGTATTCTTCATCTATACCATGGAGCGAAGCAGCCCAGCATCTTGGGGTTTACTGCAAAGAGCTGCAGGGCATCTAAGGCTCTGCCGTGTCAGTGAGCTGACCAAGTGGGGCCGAGGCCAGGCAGATGGCCAAGCTCTCTCCAGGTGACTGGATCCAGGCCCACTTAATACGAGCAATAACAGTAACACTATAGCTAACATACATTGTCACACATTGCTTAACGACAGACTATATATAGTCTGAGAAATGTATTGTTGGGCTATTTTGTTGTTGTGGGAGACAGCATGGAGTAATTATACAAACCTAGACATTATCGCCTACTACCCACCTGGGCTGCGTGATCAGGCTGCTTTGGACCACTATCATGCACGTGGTCCAGCGCCAGCTGAAACATCACTAGGTGACACGTGACTTAGTGCTTAGCCTGTGCTGAGTTCCATTCTAAGAACCTGATGACAACTCTTAACTCATTTAACCCTGTAACCCCTCTTTGTACTATGACACCTGTTTTATCATCTTCATTTTATGATGTAGAAGTTGAGGCACAGAGAGCTTGGTCAAGGTGACACAGCTGGTAACTGGGTGACTGATTCAAGCTAAGCCAGTGGCCTAGGGGTCCACTGGGGGACACGTTTGCGGACAAGGTGGGAGAAGGAGCAGAAGAAACTGCTCCACCAGCCAGTGGCCATGCAGCAAGCGGCAGGACCCTTTTCTGGAGACGGGTGGCAAGGCCCTGAGATGCTGGCCCTGTTCTTTTCCTCCTCCCAGCTGCTTCATCTCCAGCCCTCAAAGCTCTTGGCTCAGTGCTGAGCTCTGCAGGATGTTCTGAAAAGCTCGTCGCATAAAGGCAGCCCAGAAGTGGCTGTGAGTCAGGCATGCTTTGCTCGCTAATGGGAGAATGTCACTGAAAATGCCTCAGCTGCTGTGAGATTCAACCCGGGGATGGACTAGGCTTTGGAGTCTGCTCTGGGCTGCTTCTCGGAACTGCTTCTCCACTCCCGCCTTTGCCTTCCACATCCTTTGTCTTCTGTCCTGGAGTTCTTGGGTGATGCCTGCTGAGAAGTGACACTGGCAGTTGGGGTTGGGGGGTGGGGTGTTAGGGTGCATAGGGGAAGCCAGGCAGAAAGAGAAGTGGGCTAGAGTCCTGAACAGCTTTGATTTTTAAGATCCCAATGGTAATTTTTATTTGGCTATCACCTATGTTCTGTGTCCTGGACCAATTATTTACTGATTTGTAATTAAGTTCCTTAAAGTACTTATTACCTTACAGTGAACCTTAAGGGGATGTTACATTTATTAACCTCATTTTGTAGAAGAGGATATTGAGTCCTGACACGGTGAAGCACTTGTCCAAGTTCACATAGCAAGAAGGAGGCAGAGCTGTGTTTTGAGCCAGGTCATAACTGCTGTGCCCTGCTCCAGGCTTCCCACCGGGCAGGCCTCATTACAGAGCAGGTGTCCGTGCCCAGGTGCACTTCCAGAGGCTGAGAAACAGGAAGCAGTCTCAGGGCTCCCTGGCAGAGAGGGCTTATCTACCCGCATCGAGCTGGGAAAACTTTATTTCCAGACATTGTTCCTAGATGGTTTCATTGATCTGCCAACAAGTATTTATTGGCACAACAGCTCAGCAGAGGAAGCTGGCGGCCAGCCAAGACTGCTGGTATCGATGAAGACCACAGAATTTTCTACCAGGATGAACGCAAGGGCATCATCCCCTTGCCAGAGTCCTCCTGGCCATCTGCACTGAACTCATGACCTTCCTGTTCCACCCCGTATTTCTCTCTGGTGGTGCAGTCCTCCCAAGCTCCCCAACATGAGAACTCAGCTCCTCTTCCCTTCTGACCCAGGTCCAAGCCTGGGCTCCCCTTTGCCACCCTGCCCTGATCAGCCCAGGGCTTTCTCCTTTGCATCTTCAGTTCAGCACCGTTCTTCCCCCACCCAATCCGCACCCCCATTGTCCACCCCAGCCAGGTGGATATAAAATTCCTCCGGGCAGAGAGGGTGACTCCGGCAGCACATTGGGGTGCTGGACAGGGGCGGGACTTAGACATATTCCTGCATTTACCTTCGAAAGGTGAGCTGGGCATACAGCAGCACGTTTAAACACTACAGATGGTGTCAGGTGAGATATGCACTGCTGTCCAGCTCCCCAGTGCCTTTTCCTGTTGGCAGCCACCACTAGCAATTTCTTGTGTATTCCTCCAGAATTTTACACAAATGTGATCATACTGTCCACTGCCCTGCATCACTAAGTTCTATCCCCTTAATAGATCTTAGTGATTGTTTAATATGATGAATCTAGAGCTGCCTCATTCTTTATTAATAACTGCATGGGCTTCCATGCTGTCATTTATCACACTTTTATTATTTTTGAACACTGAAGCAGTTTTCAATCTTTGAGAGTAAACTCTTGCTCCTGATTAATTCCATTTCTGCCCCCTTCTAGCTGATGAACATCCTCCAGCATTTGTTGTCCCATCTGTGCAATGGGGATAATTATTTGTACCTGTGAGTGCTAGAAATGATGCAGAATGATGCAGAGTGGGGTGTGTGGCTCCCAGCAGGTGTGTGTGGGGGGGGGGTTGGGGGGCTGTTGCTACAGTGTGCCTGTGCCCAGGTCCAGGCTCTCGGTGGGCATTTGATGAATATTTGTGAATGGTCTGGTTTCTAGTTAGAATACAGTAAAATTACATGAACTTGTTGTTGAGGACGCTCCAAACACACTATTGGATTAAGACCATTTGAGTTTTATAGTTGACCCTTAACACAGCACAGGTAGGTTTCTTTTCTGTCCTCTGCTTCCGCATTTACTGATTCAACCACTGGATGGGAGATGGTCTGATATAGAGAGGACCCAATGTAAGTTGCGTGTGGATATTAGCCTGCTCTAGCCTGTCCCTCCTAGCTCCTGAGTTCTTCAAGGCTTAAAAGTACCGTCTGGTCAATCTTAAGTAGGCCTTGTACTGGCACCTTACTGGCCTTACTGCACAGAGCGGGCCCATAATAAGTGTGTCTTCTGTTCTGTTATTGCTGCTGAAAGTAGTCATTCTTTGAGGTAGGGATTACACCTTAATCTTCTCAGCCATCTGTCACAGCACCCTTAGGAACAGAGGAAAGAGTGGGTGCTCAATAGATGCATGCTAATGCCCTGGCTTCCTCGCACCTGCAGAGCTTTACTTCACTGCCGACTTGAATCACATTTGGCTGAATCCGAGAGAGACTGGCTGTGTGCTGCTGACCCCTGGAAGCCTGACCCCCGAGTGACCCATTCCCACCTCTCATTGTGTGGTGTGCACAGCACATCTGTCCCTACATTCAGGCCAAGTGGAGGCTGCGTGACAGCCGGGCAATTCAATTCAGGTTCTTTACACCCAGAAGCTGGCCCCTAGCCTTTGTTTTCTACAAAAAGGAACAGACTTTCAGTTGGAGAAAGGTTTTTGCTTTGACATCATAGCCTGCTTTGAGGGTTTTTTCATATTTAACATAGTCATTAATGGGTTTGATTCAGGACGTCCTGCCTGCAGGAAAGAGTCTTGGAGACATAGATCTGGTCAGGACAAGTGTCATAGTAGGTCACAGCCGAGGTGTGTAGAAGAGATCAGGGACTTTGGGGGTCAAAACTGTGGCCCTGACTTCACCCCTGAGTCTCAACTTCTTCATCTGTAATAGTAATAGAAATTTCTTTTTTTTTTTTTTTTACAAGGTATCAGGATCATGGATAAAAGACAGAAAGTGACTAAGCTAGTGTCTGACATATAGTAGGAACTGAAAAATCTAGAACAGCCAGTTATGACTACTAAAATTTTTGTAGATGGGGGCCCTCCCTGGTGGCGCAGCGGGTTAAAGCACTGCACTAAGAAGCTGAAACCACTTCCGTATGAGTTCGATTCCTGCCTGCCCCGGAGGTGAACCACATGGCGTGGCAGACCTCTCCTGACCCGCCTGCTGCTCCCCTCAGCAGTGTACTTCATCGATCTGCCTGTTCTGCTCCCCACTCTGTCTCTGGTGAAGTCTTTCGCCAACCCTGAGTCTCTGGCCTGTACCCCAGTTCTGTATGCACAAATAAATGAATCTTAAAAAAAATTTTTTTCTATAGATGGGTAAAACTACTTAACATTATTAAATGTGGAAATACGAATTAGACGAGATGTTGGTCCATGTTGTGAAATCTGAGGGATTTCACACCAGGAGACACAGGTTTGTGGAGGTATTTGGCTCTTTAAGAAATGTGATGGAAATGCCACCTGTGGTCCCAGGACACCTGAGTTTGTCACAAGTGAGCTGCGACCTACCCTGTGAGTGGGTTCTAAGGTTTCCAGTGAATGGTCTGGTTCAGATGATCTGTAGCTCCTTACAGTGACTTGCCTAATGAGCCTGTGTTTAGCAAGAATGTCCAGAGAATGTGGTATTCTTGCCAGCTGTGCCCACATGTATTTCCACAAGGGTGAGCTGCTGAAATGGTGGCCTGAGGGTGACATGTACCTCTGAACAGTTGGGGACCAGGCCAGCGGTGGGCAAGCTGCTACTGGGCCTTTGCGGGACAGAGAAGGAGGGGCCCAGAATCCAATTCTCAGGGTCTGGCAGGAAGGTGAAAACAGGCCCAGTGAATTAGGTCTAAAACAGATGGCATGTGGCAGCCACATATATAGTGAGAACTGTAAATAAACTAGAGAGCTAAAAGGACGTGCCAAGGTTGCCTGCTAATAGCAGAAAAACTAGAACTAAAATCCAGGCCTCCTCAAAAATGTCCCTCTTCAGAAACAAGACGGTGAGAATCCAATGCATTTAATGAGTCTGTACTGGAAAGACCTGACTTGAATGATGGAGGACGTAGGTGTTAAGGAAAACGATAGTGCAGGGGCCCGAGGGCATTCAGAGAAGCAGTGTTAGTGCTCGCACAGAGTTTAGATGGGGCTCCCGAGAAAGACTCAGCTGTCGCCCTGTCCCCACCCTGCTCAGACCCCATCCTGCTCTGACTGTTCAGCACAGTCAGGAACATCGATAACTGGTTTCTGTGTACTACCTGGATGACTAGGGATTAGATTTTAATGTCTCACACCTCAGTGTCCTCCTCTGTAGAGTGGGTTTAATGATGGGTCGTACCCCGAAGAGCTGATGTCAGTGGTGCTGCTCAAACCTTAATATGCGTTCGAGTCAATCTGGATCTTGTTAAATGCAGATCTGACTTGGTAGGTCTGGGTAGGGCCTAGGATTGCATTTCTGACAAGCTCCCGAGTGATGCCAATGCTGTTCATGTTGAGGGCAGCACACAGGGCAGAGCCAAAGCACGGCTTGTCCCTACTTCCCACTGTCCACTCCTCGAAACCCCTCTGATCCCAGAGCCAAGCTAGTCTGCGTATTCCTCCATGCTTTGGCCTATGCTGACCTTTGTGAGAAGTGGCCTACGTCCTGACCCCAGCAGAGCCTGACCCTGCGCGCACTCGGTCAGTCAGCTTGGCCTTCAGTGTCTCTCCCTTTCCTATCCAGTCTTTCCCTCTTGTCACCCTCCCCAGCCACCCTGTGACTTAGTTTGTGTGCCGGGACCCAAATTTTCACAGTTGCTAGTCAGGTATACACCAGTAAATGCACACTATTATCCATAAATTTCCTGAGAGGGTGACTTTGTTTGGGAAGGGATTACTGCAAATAGAAACACCTCTTTGTTAAACAGTCATTGATTGAATGCTTAAAAAAAGAAAAACAAATACTGCTTAACACTGCTTGGCCGTTATCTTATTTAAAGCTCCACAGCCCCACACACATGCTAATTAGCACCTAGCTCACCTGTGCCTACATAATCCTCCTTGAGGATGAGGGGGAATGAAGAGTCTGTTCTTGGCACCTGCTGGACAAGCAGAGATCTGGACTCCAATGCCCACGCCATAACCTCCATGCCACTGGGGCCACATTGAGCCGACGGCTTTGTCCGTGGTCCTGGGTTTTGGCGTCAGTGTGCTTGACAGAAGGGTTTAACAAAACTGGTGTGGGGCCTCCAACTTACATGTATTTGAACACCCTTAAGCCCCAAACAGCCAAAGCATACTTATTCTCCCCTCTGTGATTTGAGGGGGTGCTGTGGGAAAGCAACCATAAGAGTAAGCACATTTGTAGGAGGTCGCTGGAAGCACTAGGAGAGCCAAGCGCCTGTCAGGCAGGCGGCCGTGTGTGTCTCGCCCCGGTCAGGCAGCGAGCTGATCCTCCCAGTCTTGTCCCTTGGTTAAGGCAAGGGGGTGGTTAGCGTGAGTTACGGCCTAGCCCAGACACTAATAAGGCTGCTTGTCTGAGGCCTTCCATAATTCAAGTTAAGGCTGTGCATTTAATGGCCCTTCTTCATCAGATCTTCCAGGACTTGCTGCCTCCTTCATGATTTATTTGCTTGTGATGAAATTAAGCCGAGACAGCTTAAGCTTGGAAAATACTGCCATGCTGGTTCTCCCCAGTTCCTCATCCTTTGTGGCGGCGGCTTCTATAAATAGAGCTTCGAGCCCCACTTCATGATCTGCCCACTGGGAACCCCGACGGGCACAGGCTGCCCTGTCACAGAACCATGAAACCCTCGCTTTGTGGGGTACCCCCATCCCTCTCATCTCCAAGGCTGGCAACCCAATAGAGAGTAGCAAGGGATCGGAGCTGCCAGCAAGGAGTCCTTGCCTGGCTTCAGTCATTTAAGTGGACACATTTGAGTTCATCCATTTGGAGTCACCGCGGTGTTCCCGATTTTGCCCTATTTGTTGATGTTTCTTCCTTCAAATGCGTTTCACGAGGATGAGAGGGGGCTTATGTCTGGTGTTTAGTGACGTGGATGACAGCGCTTTGCCTGATGTTTGGGCCTTGCAGGAGAGAGGGATCTTATTTGCCTCTCCTAGGGTGGGGGCCGGAGACCCAGCCAGGGCCACTCACAGAGCTGAGCCGATGGAGGCTAGGCACCAAAAATGGGAGCCGGACGATTAGTCCCAGCTCCCTGCGAAGTCCAGAAGAGCCAACTAGCCTCAAGAAAGAGGGCGAGTAGGAGGCAGTATGAGGACTGGGTGAGCCCAGGAGAGGGGGCCCCATTGCTGCCTCAGTGGCACAACCGTCCTCCCTCCCACCTGTTCCCCACCCTACAATTTGGGTGTATATGGTGTTGCTCACTGTTCGCTGGCCTTGCTCCTGCCAATTCCACTTCACTTTAGCTGGCATGTTATTTTCCTGGGTTTTTGTTTAAAGTCCTGAGTCTCCTGGGCATCTCCTCAAGTGCTGGCCGAAGTCCCACCAGCCTGCTGATTGGCTGCCTCTGGGTCAGGTCCTTCCTGCTGCTCACTAGCTGTGGGGAATCCCCACTGCTGGTCACTCTGGAGCTGTTGTCTGGGCAACAGCGTCCCTCAGGGAGAGTGTGAAAAGCCCATTTTTTCGCTGTCTCTCACCTATGAATTAGTGGGCCCTGGAGTGGTATGTGTTTGAGAGAGCGAGACAAGCTTCCTCGCTGATCATGCCATCAATCCATCAACCCAGCATTGGCCAGAAGCTGGCGGCTCAGGATGCTGATGGAGGTTCCAGGGGTGTGTGGGGGTGCAGGGTCATATATCTGTGTGGGGTTTCTGGGGATAGGGGGAAGGTCAAGGTGGAAAAGCAGTGCCAGCCCAGATTTATATGAACTGGTTCTCAGGAAGTGTGGTCCAGGCCAGAAGCAAGGGGTCAGGCTTCCAGTCATGGCTGGAGTGGGTCTGAGGAACCCGAAGATCCTTCTTGTTAGTTCCAGGACCAAAGAAATGGACGTTTAGGCCATGTGGCCTATGCGTGCACGCTGGACGGCCTCCCTTGGAAAGGCTGCTGCTCATTGCTTGTTTCTTCCTTCCTGGGCATCCTAGGACATCAGGGTTGACTGATGTGCTGCAGAGAAGCACTGCCAAAGCCAGTCTCTGCTCTGAGCTCCCACGAGGTGTGGTGTTTCCACGTGTCCACTTCTGTTCCCCCAGATGTCATTCAGGTACAAATGAGAGTCCCCTGAGTCACTAGATTTCTTCCCACCAGCAAGGGCCAGGCTTCCGCATGGGTCCTGTGTCCCTAGCACCTAGCAAGTGGTGATTGCGGTAAGCATCACTGAATGAACGAGGGGTAGTTGGGCGTCCGCAGGATGAAGATGCCCTGTTTGTGGTGCGGCACAGGGCAAGCCCACCCTTTTCCACAGCAGTTGCACAAAGCAGAGTATACGAGCCTTCAGTGAAACTTCAGGAAAGGGGATCCTGAGACATTTCCAGCCAGCTAAGAATAGGACATTGAAATTAGCACACCCCACCCCTAGCCACTAATTTATTCTGCGTATAGAAAATCCACAGCTCTGTCCTCAACCATACGTGACCCCACATAAGCCTGTCTGCCCAGTCGCCCGGGGAGGGACAGTGACACTAGTCACTTATCCTGTGCCAGGTGTTTGTAAAGGGCCTGCCCCGGGCTGACCTGGGCCAGGGCTGGACTGCAGTGGTGAATGAGCCAGGCACTGCTGGGGAGCCTGTCACATACGGGCCTACGTGTGTTTTTTGTCAGTCAGGCAATCCTTTGATGACTAGCTTTTAAACGTCTACTGTGTCAGGGACGCTGATGACAATTAAGAGGAACAGACAGAAACAGAAAAAAGAAATGGACTAAATGCTAGGATAAATCTCGATTTACGTTAGTGTGATTAAAAAAACAAATTTGGGAAAGATAATAAGGGAGATACTCCAATCTGCTGCCTTGCCTCTTTCTGAGAAGAGCGAGTGCTAGAGACCTGTCAGGGAGACTGGTGACCAGGACAGTCCATGAGATCAAAATTTGTGCAGGGGAGCAGGGGAGAGCTGGGCCATGAGGCTCAAGGGGCAGAGGTCCTGGGCATGGGCCTGTAAACCCAAATTTCCTTCCACCCTTCAGACTGTTCCACTGTTCTTGTTTTTTTTTTTTTTTTTTTTTAAGATTTATTTTATTTATGCATACAGAACTGGGGTACAGACCAGAGGTACAAGGGTGGTGAGAGAATCCACCAGAGACAGAGTGGGGAGCGGAACAGGCTGACTGACGAAGTACACTACCAAGGGGAGCAGCAGGCGGGTCAGGAGAGGTCTGCCGCACCATCTGGGAGGTCACCTCCCAGGCTGGGGATCAAACTTGCACCGAAGCGGCTGTGACCAACTTGCAGTGCTGCTTCCTAACCCGTTGTGCTAACAGGGAGGGACCTCCTCTGTTCTTTAAAAAATCACTAGCTTCTTTTTAAAGAAGCAGTATTTAAAGTTTCTTCTCTACTGGGATATATCTCCTACTTCTATGGAATGATGTTGTTGGAAATGTGATAAGGATGGACCTGGCTCCGGGTGGAGCTTGTCAGGTCCGTTTTACAGATGAGTCGATTCAGACCCAGAGAGCTTCAGAGCTCAGGGTTGTGTGGCTAATGGGAGAGCTGATTTGAACTCTGACTTTACTATTTCTACCTCACCACTGCTCCAGTAGCTGAATTTTAAGTGGACGTGTGTTGTCATTTAAGAATAGAGGTCCACACGTTTACTAGGATCCACTTGTCAGCCCAGCCAAGAGAAGGGGTTGGCTCAGTGTGGAGGCCCTGCAGGCCTCATGCTGCCCTTTTGTTCTTTCAGGCTGCTGTACCTGGAGAGCAGTGAGATGACTGGAGATTTGGGGGTCACAGTCTTCCCTGTCTAGGTGTTGAGCAGATGACCCAGAGCTTCTAATCCTGTGGCCAGGGCTTGGCCACCAGTGTCCACTGTGTTTTGGCTTCCCCTCCCTCGGCAAACGGGTACAGGGGCTGCTGTCCCTTCTGTCCCCTGGGCTGGCATCGCTCCAAGGCTCTGACAGGCATCTGCCAGCCTAGTATGTCTCACCTCCAGGCTGGAAAAGGCCCCCCAGGAAAGAAATGGCAGACTGAAGACCTTCGTTTCCTTTTTCATTGGTGTGGGCAATCTTCCTGGGTTATTCAAGGTGTTTTGCCAGAGTGGATTGTTCTGTGAGCATTGACAAAGGCATTGCTGACCTGAATTAACTTGATTTACCCAGAGTCTGGGGTTGGGTGGAATACAGGGAGGAGGCAAAGGAGGAAATCCTAGACAGTGCACTGAACACAGTTCCAATTCGGCCAGCGACCATGTGTTCTTGGGTAAGTCATCTCCCCTATCTCTGTCCCCATTTTCCTTCACAGGAGAGAGAGGATTGGACTAGATGACCTCAAAGGATCTCCATAATCTTGTGCTATCTAAGATCAAGAGCATATCTGTGTGACGAATTCTTTACATTGTTGTGCTATCCAAGGCACTCGCATGAGCCACCTGTAACTATTTACATTTAAGTTTAGGATAATTACAATTAAATTCAAAATTCAATTCCTGGGTCACACTGGCCCCATTCAGGTGCTCCAGAGCCACATGTGGCTGGTGACTCACACACACACAGGCAGTGTTGGGGTGGGCCATTTCAGCATCTAACAAATTCCAGTGGACAGATATGTGGTAGAGCCACAGAGAAATGGAGAGAACTAGGGCCATTCTTTCCATCAGTTCTGAGGCCAGCACCCCAAAAAGAATCAACTCTCCCCTGAGTTATTCTAGGCCCAGGTCTCAGCTTGAAGGATACTCAGCTCAGATGCCTGTCCAAGAGACTGTCAGAGGGCCTGGGTGGGGAGGGCCAGGAGGGGCGAAAGCCTGAGGTATGCCAGGAATTCCAGGAGGAGGTCCTGGGAAGGGGCGTGTGGGGGGCCTGTGGGGGAAGGGCAGCTGTTGCTGTGCCTGTGCCTCTGAGCTGTTTCCCCAGCCCCCTGAACCTCCATCTCCTTAAGGGCAAAAGGGGAGGACTAAGAAAGAGGGTTGATAGGAGATGAAATAAAATCAGACCCTCAAAGCTCTTTGTAAATGGAACAACAGATTGTGTGAAAGGCTTTGAACAGCACATTGATTTTCACCTTCACTTGTAATCAGACTGCTCTCTTGTGATTTGAAGGTTCTGGAATGTCCAGCCCATCTCTCCAACTGGGTGGTATGTTCTTTGAAGAAGGGGGCTACTACTTCTTTAAGTGGTCACTTGTTCTTCCCACACCCCTCCTACGTCCATCCCTGCTGCCCAGCAGCGGCTCTGGTGGGTCCAAGATGGGACATGCTGGCTTTCTCTTTCTTCTTGACCTCGCCACATTTCACCAGCATGGAGTCATGCTTCCAGGGAGGTTGAAAACTTGCCTTGTCCTGACACATGTGTGCATCTGGCTGGGTCTGGTTGTCATTTTCTGAACCCATGGCCCATCCCAGGTCCTGACTCCAGCCCTACCATGTGCACACAAATCAAGGGCAGAGGTCAAAGGCCAGAGCTGGGCTTTGGCAGCACCTCACACTGACTGTGCTTAGCAGGAAGAGACCTGGTGTTTAGTTTCACTAGGGCGAGCCCCCTCTCCTGGTGAAAGAGCCTTTCATCTGCATTCCTAGCTGGGAGGTGACATTTCTGGCTGTCTGGCTGATGATGGAAGGCCTGCTGCACACCAGCCCCCGTGGGTTCATTGCTCAGGTCTGGCTCTGGCTTTTCATGAAGTGCCTGCCACAGACATGCCAACCCCAGAGAGGGAGCTTGAGTCCTGCCAGTCACCTTTCCCGCCACAGCCTTGGCTTGCTGCCCCACACACCAGGCATTCTAGATGAGTCAGAGTAACCTCTGATGAACATCTCTTGCCTCAGATTGAGTGCTTTATCACTGCGCTCTCTCACACCACGTGGACACTGAGTGTGTGGGTTGTCTTCACCGCCTCCCTTTATAGATGAGGAAGCAGACTGGAGAGGCGAACAGGTCTCAGGGCCAGAAGTAGAATTTGGACCTACTCTGATTCCCAGGCCCAGAAGCTCTCTCCCTTATGTCTCCTTTCTTGCTCCGGCTTCTTCCCTGTGATCACCAGGAGCCACAACAGGATTTCAGCACACCTCCAATGCTCTGTGGCACCCCTTCTTTCCTTGTTAGCCTCCATGTGACAACTGGAACATCTTTAGATGTGGGCTCAAAACCAGGTTTGCTGATCTGGGTGACCAGACACTGGGGCACCTTTAACATTCAAGGAGCTAGAGGGGTGTGGGCCCACTTTGCGGCTTCCTTTGCTGATTTGGAAGGCCCACGGGACTGTGCTCCATGCTTTCTCAGAGGAGACGTCACTGTTGTCCCCACGCTACCCAACCCCCACCCCCGGAGGGCCATGGTAGGCAGCCTTTGTCCTGGGATGTGCCCATCAGAGGACATGGGAAAGGCATCAGCCTTCCTTGGGCCCCATGTTTACAGCCTCCCACCGTTGCCTCTGTCCTGGGGAGGAGGGGTAGCTCTTAGCTGCTCCACTTTCTCTAGGCATGCCCAGAGAGCTGTGCTCTGTGTGTGGTCTCCCTGACCACAGCCCATGTGCTCAGAAGGCCCGTCACAGGAGAGCAGCTCCCAGCATCCATGGCTCACCAGGTAGACTTCTCCGCCACACTTGGCTTGTGCTGTGCCCCTGCCTGAATGCCAGCCTTTCTTCTCCATCTGCCTAACGCTATCCACTCTCAAGTTTCAGAGAAATGCCATCTTCGCTTTTAAAGTCCTCATGAATGATCTCAGCCCATGCTGATCATTCTGTCCTGCACTGTTCGTGGTGGATCTTTAGGGGCTTTATCACCGAGAAAAGATGAGGCCCGCCCCCTTAGTCATCAATCCTAGCAAGTCTTTCTCTATTGAGTCCTCCTACTTGGACCTTTGCCCCGGCCGACCCCTCGCTCTCTCAACTCCAGAACCCTTTGGGCTATGTCCAAAAGACAGAGGAGAGGGGTGCTGAAGTCCCGCAGAAAGCCCTGGTTTGAATGTCAGCTTTGCCACTCAGGACTCTGGGCTCCGCTTAATGCAGCCTGTAATGGCAGTGCTGGAAGGTGCAGAGAGAGGCCAACGAATCCTTCAGCAGGCAAAGCTTTGCACACACCCAGGGCCACCTGGTCACTGGCTGGAGTGCACCTGGATTTGTTTCTTCTCCCAGATGATAACAGCCTACATCGACAGTGGGTGCTTAATAAAGACTCCTTGAACTTTTCAATACTTTATTTTTGTGTGTTTCTCAATTAAAAGTCACTCGAGTCACCCGAGGCCAAAAGAAGCCTCCTGCTTGCTTGCTCTGAGGGGGGCCTGGCCCGGCCCTTCCCTTCTCCACCCCACATCCCTGATCTGGCCTCTCTGTGCCCTCCCCTATGCCGCCTGGGCAGCTGCACCGGTCTATAAATCAAACCTGTCCCTGGAGACCTCTGACCCAAACCAGATGGCTGTGCAACACCAGCGCTCAGTAAGCTCAGCTTGCAACAATGCTTGACCCGGCCCCTCCCCTCCCAGCCAAGGGCCTGGAGCTGCTTTAGGCAGCTGCCCTGTCAATCATTGCCACTTGGTGATCCAGGCATTGGCAGCAGCTAGGGGGCATGACCTTTCAGAGCCTCACAGGGACTGTCTTGGAGACATTCCATTAAGCCATATAAAGAGCTCTTGAGGGTTTGTGGTGTCTGTTTTCAATGCCACAGGCAGTAACCTGGCCCAATGCTCCACCCCTCCTCCTCCAGAAAGCCCTCCCTGGCTACAGCTGCTAGGGAACTTCTGCCACATAGAATGCCTGACCCCTCCAGGTACCCATTCATATATTGCTCATTCTGTCTAGATATCCTTGTGCTTGCTCTGCCTGGGCCCATGGGGCAGCTTGATTACTGCCCTTGCTAGCAGAGCTCCTTTCGATACAGAAAATTACAGGCCAAGGTGTTGGATTTTGAGCCGAGCAGGAGGTCCCGAGCACAGGGAGGCTCCAAGGCTGGTTGCATTATAACCTTAGAATCCAGGACAGCTTCTGGGGGAGGGGGGGCAGGGTGAGATGGGGGAGCACTTGAGTGCAGGATGAGTGATACCTGCCAACTAGAAATGGGGGGATGTAGGGGTGATGTTAGATAGAGGAATAGCACTGACAGATATGGACTGAAGGTGTGAAGCAATTTGATAGGTTCAGGAGTCTGCAATTCGAGAACACTCTAGAGGAGCAACTGGGGGAGAGAAAGGTTTAGCGGCTTATCATGAAGAATTAGGTGTGGTTGTGTGCATCCGAAAGGCCTAGTGATGTAACAGGGTGGTCCCTAGGAAAAAGGGGAAGTTCCAGGTTCCCTGCCCCACCCAGAGGGAGGGTGGAGCTGAGCAGAGAAAAAGGAGAGAAGGAAAGAGAAGAGAGAATGAAGCAGGATGGAGAACAAGGAGGAGACCTGAGGAAGCCACATGGAGCAGCAAACATGTGATGAAGAAACCGGGCTTGTTTCCTGACTCTGGACTGGTTAAGGCAGAAGTGGGTGAGAGACCTGTGGGGAGGTAGGTGACTATGGCAGTGTTTATATTGATTTTGATTTTGCTCTTTTGCTCCCAGATTTGTCTGGCCATGTCTGACCCTTTTCCATGGGTCCCGGCCAGAAGGTGCTTTAGTCTTGTGGCAGGCTTTCAGGCCTTGCTTTGGGCCAATCCCTTTTGGGTTGACTTTTGCCCACGAGGGGATGGGTAACTTCAGGTGTTTGATTTAGAAGTTATATTCTTTGTGTTCCGCATTGTATATTCACTGTATTAAAGTCCCTTTTCATTAAAGTGTTATATGTTTTTGTCTTGTTGCGGCGGATGGCAGAACCCACTTAGAGCAGGCAGGTTTGGGGGGCTTCAGGGGTGTCCCTTTCCCCCTGTCCTCTAACAGATTTTGTCCCATAACAATAATATAGGCTTACACAAGAATTGAGGTTCATTTCTCCCTCGTTTGAGAGAGACTGGGAGCAGACAGTTGGAGGATGCTGTGGGCTCCGTCAGTGATCAGTGCTCTGTGCTCGGGGCTCCTTCTGTCTGCTGCTGTACCTGACTAGCTATGACTTTTCATCCCCAAAGATATTTCATGGTGCAGAGTAGCTACTAGAACATCGGCCTTTGCACACACATTCCAGGCAGTGGGGTGGAAGAAGTAAAAGAGGACACCCCCCCCTCTTTAAAAAGATATCTCAGAAATACCATGCTATGCTTCTGCTTATAGCTCCTTGTCAGATTATCATATGCCATTCTGGGCTGCAAGAATGCTGGGAGGTGCAGTTCTGATGTACACACTGCCGAGAACATTACTCTCCAAGAATGACCCTGAGGCCTTCCCCTTGCCTCTGTGGGAAAGAACACTGCTCAATTAATGATGCTTCCTTTTGCTGTGGGCATGAAGCCAGCTGTATGCACCCTTGTGCTTCTCTTGCTGGTCTCCTGCCAGGGATCCTCTCCCCAGGGATTCCCAAGGTGTTTGGTGCAGCTCCTGCTAACAGAGTTGGGCACGTGGCCAGCCCATTCAGCTCCCAAAGCTGAGCAGAATTCTAGGCAGAAGGTTCCTTGATGCTCTGCAGTCTGCTTTTTTCTGCTCGTCAGCCTCCGGAAGGCATCCACTGCCCTTCAGCTAGGCTGGACTCTGCAGAATGCTGTGTGCAGTTAGACCAGGAGGGCAAAAGAGAAATATGATGTCACTGATGTAGCTGCATTCTCCTCCCTTGGTGAGTAATTTCCCAGAGAGTTGTAATGCAGAGAAAATATTGAGATAAGATGTGAGCTCACATCTTTTCATACCTGCAAAATCATTGTCTCCTGGTTTCGATTTCTGCCTGCTGTGTGCCAGAGGCCCAGTGTCCTTAACTGTAAAATGGGGTAATGCTACCTGTCTTGAAGGATCACATGAAATTAAGGGGCAAAGCAGAAAGAGATACAAAGAGGAGCAGTAAGCCCCTAGCTGCCTACGGTCCAATCCTGGTCTGTGGCTGGTTGCTGTGTGACCTTGTATATGTGTCTTAGCCTCTCTGAGCTTTGGGTTCCTTATCTGTGCAGTGCAGATAAGAATAGGGCTGTTGGGACGCTCATACATGTGATAATATCTGCAAAGACACGGGATGAGTGCGTGCAAACCATGATGACTCTAAAGAGACTTTAGTGCCAGGCAGGCCTGGGCGATGATTCCAGGTAAATTACTCCTTTGATCCCTAGTTTCCTCATTTGTAAAATGACCTCATTGCAAGAATGAGGATTAGTGGCAGAATAAAGTGAGCTAGGACACACCCATTCAGTCAGAATTATGGTGAAGATAATAATGTTCTTGGCTCTCTTAAAAATGCATTACCTCCTTTACCTCATAAAAAGACTAAAAGGTAGCTTCTACTAATATTCCTCCTGGAGCAACAGAGGCATAGGAACTTGCTCAAGGGCATACAGCTGGGGAGAAACGACTGAGATTTGGTCTCCTGGGTCTGCCCACCAGAGCTGGTGGTGCTCTGGTTGGGAGTGTTGGTGCCAAGGAGAAGCAGGGATAAAGAAGGGCGGGGCTGGAATGGACAGCCAGCTGCCCTGAGACCATGCAGCACAGAGGACCAAGGCTTCTGAGCTCGTGTAGTCAGATTTGTATGAGGAACCCCCACCCTTGCTCAGAAGAGGAGCTCTCTAGGCCTTTCTCGAAGGACTCGTAGGACGTGAGTAGCAGGTAGTGTGGACAGTGTGACTGTTCAGCGGGCACAGACCAGTGGTCGATGCCACCAGGACGAGGCAACCTGGAGCTTTTAGCTGCTTTTGGACATCAGCTGGGAGGCAGTGGGAGCGTGGAGGAGCATGAGGAAAGCCAGTTTCCAGCGGATTCCCACTAGCCGAGGGGTGGAAGCACCATGAACTTTAAGCAGATAAGGTTGGAGAAGAGGGTGGAAGGAGGCAGACCATGTAGGGGGCTGAGGGAGGTGAGCCGGGAGGAGGGACACATCAGGAGATGAAAAGTCCTGGGTGTGCTGGTGGAGCTCTAGTTTTGGGGTGCCAACAATGTCAGGCACTGTGGTAGCTATTTTACACCCATCCTGTTTGAGCCTCAAATAGACATGAGGAATAGCTGAAAACAACGTACCTCCAAATGAGGAAGCAGTGGCTTTGAAGTAAGATGTGGCAGAGCTGGACCTGGCCCAGAGCCGAGGGCCAATCTGCAGAGCCCTGCGCTCCCCCTTGTTCACCAACACCCTCAGGGTGGGAGGAAAGGCAGTGGGAGGGGGAGCGGGAGGGCCCCCAGTGGGAGGGGGAGCGGGTGGGCCCCCAGCTACCTTCTTGAGTCACTGACTTGCCTGCCGAGAGGGGTCGGGTGGGTTCACTTCTGGGCTTACACAACCTTAAAGAATGGACTTGTTTTTGTGTTGTTTTTTTTAAAAGATTTATTTATTTGTGCATATAGAACTGGGGTACAGGCCAGAGGCTCAGGGGCCGCGAGAGGCTTCACCAGAGACAGAGTGGGGAGCAGAACAGGCAGATTGATGAAGTACACTGCTGAGGGGAGCAACGGGCGGGTCAGGAGAGGTCTGCTGTGCCATGTGGTCACCTCCGGGGCAGGCTGGGATCGAACTCATGCGGAAGTGGCTTAAGCTTCTTAGTGCTGTGCTTTAACCCGCTGCGCCACCAGGGAGGGCCGAGGATGGACTTTTCTTAAGGAAGCAAAAGTTTGGTTGTGCTCAGTGAGCAGGAAAATGGAAGTGACCCTGGAGCAGAGATTTAAAGTCTGCTGGCTGTTAAGGCAGGCTGGTGTTTTGTAGCTGGGGCCACAGTGTCAGAGCGATAAACCACAATTTTATTTATGAGGGGTGGGGAACTTGCCCACGTGGGGTCTTCCTGCTCTCTGATTTCCACCTGGCTCTAAAACTCCTTCCCAAGCCCATCAGAGTGACAGCCCACAGCTTCTCTAGTGCTCAGAGGCGATCAGCACTTGAAGGGAAGGCCACCCCAGGACAAACAAAAAGGATGCAAAATTATATGTACTGCAGCGAACCATACTGGATAACGTAATACTCTATTCCAGTCAGGTTATTAAAGGTTTTTCTCAGCAGCAGGGCAAGAGGTGGATCTACTTCTTTGTCCTTCTGTCCTTTCCAAATCAACAAACAACGAAGGATAGCATTGTGAAAAATCTAACGGATTTTCCCATTTCCCAGCAGGTTCTTGGGGTGCCCAAAACCTCACCTCCTTGGGCCACTTGGTTTCAGAAGCTTGTGTTGGAAAGCAGGTCCTGCTGGCTAGCCCTGCACAGTTCGAGTGGCTGTGACTCCCAAGACACCCTTCAACTGAGAGGCACACTGTGACCAGTGTCGGATTCGGTTCCTTAGGTCCTGGAGGCACACACAGCCCATCTGTGTCGGGGTGAAAATGCCGAGCTGTGCAGTGCACAAACCAAACAGCTCAGCACCCCATTCTGCACCTCGCTTTCCTCAGGACCGAATGAAACACTGAAGAGTAAGCTCAGGAGCTGGTCAGCTCATCTAGGAGTCCTTCCTAGCAGCATTGTTCCTGCTTGGGGGCGGGGGGCAGCCCCCCAAGATGGGGCCTACCCCCCCTCCCCGCCAGCTAGATGTTACTGGTTTTCAATAATGGGGAATGTGTGTCAGGTCCTCATCTTCATCACTGCCCTTGTCCAGGGTGTTCACTGTCCAAACACCACAGAACCTTCCCTCCCCCAGGTCAGGCCCGGGCAAGCTTTGCAGCTGCAGCATGGGCCAGCGTGGTCCAAGCCACATGTCCAATAACCCACTAAGGGCAGCTGGTTCCACAGACCTCTGAAAGGGGAGAAAGGGCACTAAGATGATAGATACTGGATGGAGGAGGCACTGCAGAGCAGAGGCCCAGAGCGCTGACATCTAGTGTCTGCCAAGCGGGGCCAGAGTGGAGGGGCTGGGGGGCTGGGGGTGGGACTGGGCCATCCAAGGAGACAGCTGAGCAAGGTGTGGGGAGTGAGCGAGGGTGTGGGGAGGCAGGTAGCAAGCAGGTGTGGTGTTTCCAATGACTCCACCTGTCATTTTCCTTCCAAGGCCGTGAATTCTTTTATCGCAGACTTTCACAAGCAGGCTTGTGTCTCCCCGCAGCCTCGGGGTCAGGACCCAGATGAGGTGATGGACGCATTTTGGACAGAAACCCTTACCTTAATCTTTGGGAAATTGTCAAAAGCCGGTTATCTTTGAAAAACCAATTTTCAGGGATTTCACGGAAATCTTTCCAGATTTGTGGGTGTTGACAGCTCTGCCATTAATCAGCTGGGTGACCTTGGGAAAGTCACTTTAGAGTCTGCTTTGAAATTGTTCTTTTTGCTTTTTTGGAAGCAGCTGGTCATTCCCTAGTATATCCATTTGTGTGTGCTTGTGTGGGGGGCTTTCAAGAATACTTGCCTTATAGACCCCTTTTCGTTGATCATGCTCCCTTCCCAAGCTGTTCATAAGTCAAAGGAAATAGGAAACTGAAAACTTCTTCTCTCTCTCTCTCTACCCCCCATCCTTGCTCTCTCCTCTTTGTTGGGGATGACCAGGTGTGGCGATAACACAACAGCTAGCCTACCGGTGGGACTAGATAAGGGCGATAATAAACTGGGCCTTGCATCTAAGGGCGATAATGAACTAGGCCTCGCATCAGGGGGCACAGCGATGAGTCACCCCTTTAGAATCTGAACCTAGAATCTATATGAGACCCTCTTCCCCTGTAGGGCTGGCAGTAGCTGCAGACCCCACCCTTGGGAGCTCTGTCTTAGTTTGTGTCCGTGAGCAGTAGACTTTACTTGCTCAGTCTTTCTGCCTCCTGTCTTTCTTCCTTGCGGCCGGTCACAGAAATTGGGACAAAACACTCTTGCCACCAGACTGGGGATGCATATTAAAGTCAGCTCAGAGCTTAAACCCAACCTGTGAGCCGGGAAGGCTGGTTTTAAGGAATTCATTTATGTTGCACACATTAGCTGAACACCAACACTGGAGATGAAACAAAGCGCAGACAAGCAAAAAGTCCTGTGTACAGTGTAGTAGGTGGAACTGGACATCCACAGTAAGTGGTAGTAAATGTTAGCTAGGAATATGTGTTATGGAAGACAACAATGTAGGGATAGGGCTAGAGTGTGTTGGAGGAAGCAGGAGTTTACAAGTTTAAATGAGGGGGTAGAGGAGGGCTTCCTTGAGAAAGTGACGTTTGAGCCAAGCACTTGACAGAGGAGAGGGAATGGGCCTTGTGGGCATATCAGGGGAAGGCCATCCAGGCAGAAGTAATAGCAAGTGCAAAGGCCCTGAGGTACATGTGCTGTGAAGGGGGGAGAGGCCAGGGGATGAAGCCAGAGAGGAACAGGGTATGTGGGCAGGCAGATCAAGATTGTTATTTGGCTTTTTTCTCTTGTGTGAAACAAGGAAGAGGAATGACATAACTTGCCTTATGTTTCCCCGCCCCCATCTTCAAAGCAAGTAGGGATTTTTTTTTTAAAGATTTTTATTTATTTGTGCATACAGAAGTGGGGTACAGGCCAGAGTGCAGGGGCAGTGAGAGGATCCACCAGAGACAGAGTGGGAAGCAGAACAGGCAGATCAACAAAGTGCACTGCTGAGGGGAGCAGCAGGCAGGTCAGGAGAGGTCTGCTGCACCATGTGGGTCACCTCCGGGGCCAGGGATCGAACACGCACTGAAATGGCTGCGGCCAGCTTGCAGTGCCGTGTCCTTTATCCCTTGCACCACTAGGAAGGACCCTGCCTTAGGTTTTAATGGGATTACTTTCACTGTGTCTTAAGTCTTGATTGTAGGGAGCCCAGGGTAGATGGCAGAGGCTGATTAATAGGCTATTTCAGTTTGGCTCACGATGGTAGCAGTAGAGGTAAGTAGAAGTAGCTGGATGCTGGATATGTTTTTAAAAGTGGGAGCAACAGGATTTACTGCAGTGAGTAAGAGGAGCAGACTGAAGTTGCCACAGATGATCCTCAGTTTGGACTTAACCCACTGAGTAAAGGCACCATATCCCAGACTGGGATGGCTGCATGTGGTCAGGAGCTTGACTTGGACAATTGAGCGTCAAGATGATCACCAGGAATTTAAGTGAAGGTGCTGCACAGCAGTGGGATGTGGATGGAGATTGTGGTTCAGTATACACATGGTTTTCATAGTCGTGGCACAGGGTGAAATGCCCTGCGGAGTGAGTGTGGCTGTCAAAGAAAAGAGGTCCCAGCACCATACCCTTGAGCACTTAAAGCCTCAGTTTCTCCATCTTTAAAATGGGGGATAAAGATGATAATGACCTCCTAAAGGTTGTTGTGGACATTTTGTGTGACAGTACATGGGATGAATTTAATGATTGAGGGACTGGGGTCTCACTATCCTGTTACTAGAAATTATTACCCCCCACAAGCACAATGCCTCTTACAAGGACTTCTCACCTTCTAACCCACTTTCTGTTATTTTTGATTATCAAAAATGTCCTGCATAAGACAGGAGGTGATCATCTCCATCTGCAAGTGTGAAACCTGGGGGTTCAAAGATGTTAAGGGGGTTCAAAGACATTAAGCCTGGCTCTCTACAACTCCTCTTCTCTGACCTACCTGCCACAGCCTGTAATCCTGAAAAATAATTACCTACAGCAGTTGCTGCTTGCCTGGGCCAGATGGATTCCAGCTTTGCTTGGGACAAGCCCTTAAAGCATTGCCCGAGGGCTCAGGGGACACAGGTTGAAACCTACTGAGAGGGTGACAGGGCATGGCAGCTTCCTTTGGTCCAGCAACTTCCTTTTTAAAAGCAGATGAGGGCCCTCCCTGGTGGCGCACGGTTAAAACAAGCAAAGCACAGCACCATCACAGCACTATGAAGGTACTCCACAGCCGCTGCACCATGAGTTTGATCCCCAGCCAGGGAGGTAACCCACATGGCTGGCAGACCTCTCCTGTCCCACCCACTAGTCCCCTCAGCAGTGTATTTCAGTCAATCTGCCTGTTCCGTTCCCCACTCTGTCTCTGGTAAATTCCTTCACTCCCCACACCACTGGCCTGTACCCCAGTTCTTGTATGCATAAATAAATCTTACAAAAAAAAAAAAAAAAAAAGCAGATGTGAAGGTAGATCTCCTTCGCATCCTACTTTATTCAATTAAATCTGCCTTACCTGGGGCCAGGCCAGCCCTCTGGACCCAGCACTAGCACAGCGGGGTGGGAAGGCCCGGGCAGGCTTTGCTGGAACTGCGCTGGGCCACGTCCTGGCCTCCTTTACTCCCAGGGGAAGCCCCTCCACCTCTTGGAGCCTCAGCTTTCTCTTCTGAAAGCTGCGGGATGACCCCTTGTTCTGAGCGTCATTTATGGACTCGAAGTGACATATGTGAGGTGGGAGGCACAGACTAACATAAATAGTAAATGATACAATTATGAGCCTTAAATAGCAAACAAAAGGAAGGTGTCCAGAGCAAAGTCAACCAACATTAATTTTCCCCTGCTATGGGGTTGTGGTATCTCCCAGGAACACCCGAGCTTGTCAGCTACATCAGAGGGGCCCAGTTCTTAGTATCCTGGAGCAAACAGGGAGGCAGGGAGGGAAACAGGCGGAGTAAGCAGCCTGGGCACAGTCCCAAGCAGGAAGAGAGAAAGTAACACCCTCTCGGGTGCCAATGTGCACGCGCTATCCTAGTGACTCCTTCAGCCTGCTCTGGTGCAGGGAGTTCTTCCCTTTTTGTAAATACAGCAGGGAGGTACAGCAACTTGTCCGAGGTCACACAGCTTTTCCCAGGCAAGTCTGGTGCTCAGACTTGTGCCCTTTCTCCTGTATCTCTCTTCCTCCCCGGACCCTGCTCAGAGGGGAACGTGAGCTTCGCTGTGGCTACCAGATTTCAGGGTATCCCTCCAAGAAGGGCTCTGGCTGGGAGTGGTGGGGGGGTTGTAGGGCTGAATCCCATCTGCCAGGAGCTAAAAGGTGCTGGCAGCCCCCACTCAGGGAGAAGAGAAGGCAAAGGTGGGACAGCCCTCGTTGTGTGAGAACATTTGCAGAAGTCATGCAAGGAGATGAAGCCGTTCCCTTTCATAGTAGAATCTCGAGGGAGAAATCAAGGCTTCTTGGAACTTAATCCGAAAAATGCCAGCTGGACATGATGACAAGACCAACCATAAAAGAACGTATAGTCAGTCGGGCCATACATCGCGGTAGGCACTTTTCACATTATAAATCTACCTAGCCAATCTGCCAAGGAGACATTACCTTCTTCGCTACTTTGTAGATGAGGTAATTGGGACTCAAAGAGGTTACTTAACTCGCCCAAGGTCACCGGCTAATAAGTGGCTGAGCCAGGATCCCAAACCGGGTCTGTCTCATTCCAGAAACATGCTCATTCTGTTGAACTAACTGAGGTGTAATTTAATTCATCAGAACGTCCGATCTTAGGTGACAAAGAGGAGGCCCAGAGAGGTCTGGCTGGGCTTGGGGCCCACAGTGGATTAGTCACAGCTGGGGAATCTTCCGGATCTCCAGGGCCACCTTACCGCCCTGCACTCTGGCGAAGGGCTGTGCACCAGCTGCCAGGCCCGCTGGGCACCCCCTTCCTTCCTCCCACTCACACATTTATCACATGTATATATTTCCCTTTCTCAGTCACAGTCAGAGGCTTGCGCCTCAAGCCAACGTCCTCCTTATGCCCACTCCTCAGCCATCTGGAGCCTGAGCCACACTTCTGTGAACTCCAGCCAAATGGTCCCCTCTCCTAACACCCCATAAACCTCTTGTGTGACCTTGGTTAAGTTTCCCGCCTGGTTCTGGGGCTCAGTTTCCTCTTTGGGGCAGTGGGGCCTGGCAGCTTCTCCTTCCCAGGATTGTCCCGGCGCTGATGTGATGGGTGGCTACGAAGAGCCACCAGGTGCCAGGCACGAGTTGACATTCAGCAAATGCCCCCTGGCCTGGTCTGGTTCCCCTCAATCATTGGTAGCTGGGTGTGCTCACTCTATTTCTAGAACAGTATTTGCACCCTGGGGCTGGTTGGAGAACAGTGGTTACCTTCTGCGGCTCACGGAGCTCCTCCTCTGACTTCTGCCTCCCCCTTCTCCACACTGACTGGGCTTTGCTATCTTTCTCCTTCTACCTGGATGCCAGCACAGAGGGGTACTGGGAGCTTTGTAGATCATTCAAATTGTAATCTAGCCCAGCAGACATCTGTGCTGGGTACTATGGGGTGTCAAGGAGTGACTCTGCATGGCGTCACAGTTCCCTGTTCCCACACTCACTTTAGGGGCGAGGTTGGGGGTGGGGGAGCTATGTTCCTTCCACACTTTTCCTTCCACTGCCGTGAGCTCAGTGAACAAATAGAATAGAGAAGGCTCTCAGGAGAAGCAGTTTTGAGTCCAGGCCTGAAGAGATTATGTATTTTTCGTGACCCCGAAGTCCTCTAACAAAAGACTTCCCAGTGGGAAAGCCTCAGCTGAAGCCTCAGCCTTCATTGCACCCTGAAGAGGGAGCTGACTCTGTGAGGACTGCGACTTTAGTTGAGGCCCCTTCACTCTCGGGACTGGGTAGTATGGCCTGATGTCAGTAGACCTCAGGTTGCCTCTTGCTGTGCAAGTGTCTCTGGGGACAACCCTCAGTCCCTTTCTGGAGGCTGGTGTATAAACAAACACCTCAGCTTCCTCACTGCTCAGAGCAGTCATTCTGAGTGTGACTTCTGGTCCCTGGGGTTACACCCCAGTTGTTCACTGCAAAAGCTTGCTGAAGTGACACGCTTCCTAATGGTTCTTCCCCACCCTCTGCTTGTGACACCGTACATATTTTCTCTGTGGCCACACTTTCCATCTCAGAGAATGTGGAGAAGTGCTGTCAGGGAAGCATTTTTTGAGAAAAGGTTTCAAATAAAGTCTTGACTATCTGTCGGTGTATTCTGCTCCCCGATAGGGAGTAACTAGTCTGTCGCACTGGAAGAATACTAACAGCCCTCCTCTTGGGCCTGCTTCCAGGGCACGGAGGGTAAGAGAGGCCCAGGTGAGCAGGGAGCAGGGGTCGCTGCACTGAAACGTGCCATGAGCTAGGTGTGAGGTGATGGCTACAGCCCCCTGCAGGGCCTAGGAGAGGATTGCTCTGGGGCTAGCGAGACTGCAGAGGGCATGTTCAGGAAGGGATTTCCGGGCTACACTGAGGCGGAAAATTTGAGACTGTAAGCTCCTCAACAGCTGTGTCCTCTGTATTGTTTGGGCCGCTGCCTGGAGCGCCATGGCTACGGGATGAATACAAATGCATAATGGAAGAGGCTGTCCTGGGGCTCAGAACACTTATTCATTCCTCACTCCCCCACCTGCTCCCATCCCGGCTCCCCTGAGACTCTGCTGGGACTTGATGTTGTCAAAACTTGTCTGAATCCCACTGTCATCTGGCTCTATTGCCTGCTAGGCCCCAGACATCAGGAGGAAGGAGGGAATTTTCACTTTTCTCTGTAGGTCAGGGGAAAGGATGAACTTCCTGGGAAGCAGCTGGGACCTGGAACATGGGACTCTACCCTGTCTCTCTGGAAAGTTTTAGGTAATCTGCCCCAGTGCATTCTGCTAGGTGGCTGGGAAAGGGGGTTAGCCAGTGGGGAGCTGGCACTGTCCCCCAGGCCTGAGGGACCCTCCCACAGTGAGGGAGGAACAGTAAGTGGCTGTGGTATTACTGGAGAGGTCTAAGCTGGTGGGCATCCAGGAGACGCCTGTGAGAAAGTCTGAGCTGGGTGTCCAGGTCTGCACTTGGGAAGCCGAACAGTATAATGGGGTAGAAATAACACTCAAGAGAAGAGAACTGAAGAAACTGTCTGCTTCAGCCAGCAGCTTCACATATGGTTCTCTCTGGAAGAGGGGCTGAAGACGAGCCAGAGCTGGTCACTGGTCCGCAGGACAAAGCAGCTAAATAGCTTAATCAGACAGCAAGTGAGTTTAGTGATCAAAGGAGAACAGTAAGGGCTTCCCCAACATCAGTGACAGTGAGACCTCACCTCCTTTCATCTGGATCTTATACTTCTTTTGATGCAGTCTCTATTAGTCTTAGGTGCTTGGGCAGCCAGCTCACATTATCCAGGGAGCTTGAGACTCTTTCACAGAATCTACTGCCAGCCCAGCTCTTCCTATCCTGCCAGCTGGATTTATTTCTAAGGCACAAAAGCAGAATTTTAGAGGAACCCCTGATGAGTTCCATCTTATTGCACTATGCCAAATTTCCTAGATTATGGAGACCATTGGGTTTCTAATTCCATGCTTGTATTATCTATCCCTTCCAGCTTGTGTTGCTTACACACTTGGTAACATAGTAACAAATATGTTAAAAGAGACAACATCCAACAGAGAATTTAATGAAGGCATAACTAGGAGGTGAGTTGTGTTCAGTTGCACTTGACTTGTTGACATAAAATACATTTAATGAAATGTGTATTGATTTTAAGTTTACAACTTTATTTCCATAGTCTTTCAACCAGTCATTTCCCTCAGGGTTCAGACAGTTTTTTAGGTGCTGGGAAAATATGTAGCCCAGAGCCTCGTGCCTGGAGTACCCCACGGTTGCAACAGGCTCATCACCCTCACCCCTCTCCCATACCTGCATCAGCGCCCTGGCTCACCTTCCTTTCTCTGAGTCCCCCAAACTCAACCTGGCACTTTTTTATATATGAAATGCTATTTCTCTTGACCATCTGTGTTAGTGGCCAGAACCAGGCCAGGCCACTAGGCCTGAATGGGGGCTCTCATCACCAGCTTCTCGTCCCTTTGGGACCTGCCCTAACTCAGCCATCCCAACACTCAGTCTGGGGCCGTTGCTGGTCCCCAGGCCCACCTCGCTGGTTCCTCCACCTGCACTGGTTCCCTGCTCTAGGAAGGGCCCGTGACAAAGGCCATAGTGATATAGACACTGATTCTTAAATTCCCTACTTTTCTCTCCAGAGATTGATATGGCCTCTAGTCTTGATCCTTTCTGAAGTACGTGTCCTCCGGTCTCTTCACTTTAAGTTGCTGCTTGTTCCCCTTGGATTCTGACCTCCCCTCTTCTCAAGTAAGGAGGAAAAGTGACTAGGGGTTCCTGGACCCATTTGCACCATTGATGTGCGTGCAGGCTTTCCTTCCCCAACTCACAGCAGGACGTGTGGACATTCAATTCAGCTCAGATCAACTCTGACACTGTCTCCCACGAAATAGCATTAGATTCCACAGGGAAAGGGCTCAGGCCACAGCCTGGGTTGTTACCTGTACTTCTGACTGGTTGGCTATAAATCAGACTGTCCCATGACCCCCACCCTAGGTTCAATAATTTGCCAGAGCAGCTCGCAGAACTCAGAAAGCCCATTTACTCATTAAATACTGATTTATTACAAAGGAGATTGCTCAGGAAAGCCAGGTGGGAGAAATGCACAAATATAGGGAAAGGGCACAGACCTCCTTTGCCTTCCCACATAGGCCGCTGTCCCCGATCTCAGCTTGCTCACTAACCTGAAAGCTCTTTGCATCCCCTCCTCTTGGTTTTTGATGGAGGATTCGTTATCTAGGCAGGATTGATTCAATCACTGACCACGGGCCATTGACCTCAATCTCAGCCCAGCTCCTCACTTCAGAGGTCTGGAGGCTGAACTGGAAGTTGAACTCTAATCATTTGGTTGGTTCTCTGGGCACCCAGTCCCACCCTTGGGTGCTTGCTGAAGTCATCCACTCACAGAACAAAAGACAGCCTTATCATTCTCAGCACTTAGGAAATCCCAAGGGTTTATGGAATTGTGAGCCAGGAGCTGTGGATGAAGACAAAATATGCATGAGAAATATATTTTGGTCATTTGAATGATCCTATATACATGTGTATATATAGAGATTTGTAAATCACAGTATTACAGAAGGGTCCAGGGATCTGAAGGTATTAGCTGTGCTTGGGAGGAAGAAGCAGGTAAGGAGTTGGGGTGCCGCCACAGGAGAGAAAGCCAGTGAGCCGCAGATTGGGTGGCAGTGTTAGTTGTCACAAGTTAAATTCAATAATTAGAAAGAATGGAAATAATTCAATAGTTAAAACCATTTTAAAATAAAAATAACTTTTTTTTTCTTAAAAATAATAACTTTTTAATCATCACAGTGACCTTTCACTGAGTATCCACTATGTTTGAGACCCTCTTCTGAGCAGTTCATGCACATTAGCCACTTAATTCTCACAACACTCACATGAAACTAAAACAGGCAGAGAGCAGATTCCTCCGCCGTCCAAGGCCACACAGGCCGGGAGCAGAGCCCGTGTCTGTCTGGTTCTTAAATCCATGCCCTTTCTTTTCCACCAGACCATTTTCGCACCAACCAGCAGGTATTTGTTGATTCTTGGAGAAGTGCAGCATTCCACTGATTCATCTGTCTAGACCTTCCCCAGAACCAAGTGGTTTTAACTATGGTCATGTTACAATTAAAGACCTGTCTCTAGAGCCGGGAAGGCTTTATTTTTAGTCTGTTTCTGTTTCTTTTTCTGTGTTTATTTTTCAGATAAACTGTAATCATTTTGGGAGTCACCCTCCTAAACTTACTTCCTGGTACTGTAATTGAGATCACACCGCATTTGTAGATTATTTTAGGAGATTTTGGAGTTATAGAGTAGCACAATCCAAGTGTAAAATGTCTGTCCATTTATTCAAGTTTTCTGGGATGAAATGTATACTCTTGCAAGTCTTACACATTTCTTGTCATCTTTACCCCTTGGTACTTCATTTTTGTTGTTGTTGTGATTATGAAAGGAACCCCACCTGCCATGTAATTTCCTAATGTTTTATATATCTAGAGGGAAACTGTTAATTTTTGATTATTAGTGATTTTCTGCCTCACTGAATCTTACTTTTCTAGAAGATTGACTCTCTTTGGGCTCTTGGGTGTTCTAGGAATACAGTCCTAAGCCTGCACATGACAGTGTGATATCCCCCCTTACCTAGTCTTTAGCCAGTATTTCAGAACAGTGTTACGCAGTGGTGTTATTGGTAGGATGCTTTTTTTTTTTTTACATTTATTTGTTTATGCATATAAGAACTGGAGTACAGGCCAGAGGTGCAGGAGGTTAAGAGGATTCACCAGAGACAGAGTGGGGAGCAGAACAGGCAGATTGATGAAGTACACTGCTGAGGGGAGCAGCGGGCGGGCTAGCAGAGGTCTGCTGTGCCATGTGGGTCACCTCCAGGGCTGGGGATCGAACTTGTGCTGCAGTGGCTGTGGAAACGGCATAGTGCTGCACTTTAACCTGTTGTGCCACCAGGGAGGGCCCCTGTGGGGTACTATTTTTAATGATGATATGTCACCATTTGGTTTTTCATAAATTAACTGTCCTCTATTTTGTACATTTAAGTAGTTTCCATTTTTTCTCTTTTTTATAAATAACATTGCAATGACTTTTTGTTTTTACTTCCTGTCCATTTATTTTATTTTATTTTTTTAAAGATTCATTTATTTATGCATACAGAGCTGGGGTACAGACCAGAGGTGCAGGGATGGTGAGAGGATTCCCCAGAGACAGAGTGGGGAGCAGAACATGCAGATCAACGAAGTACACTGCTGAGGGGAGCAGCGGGCGGGTCAGGAGAGGTCTGCCTCACCATGTGGTCACCTCCGGGGGGGCAGGCAGGGATCGAACTCATGCAGAAGTGGCTTTAGCTTCTTAATGCAGTGCTTTAACCCGCTGCGCCACCTGGGAGGGCCTGCCCATTTATCTTTAATATCAAGATGGTAGATTGTTAGAAGTGAAAATAAGAGGTTAAAGATTATGAACTATTTTGAGCTTGCTGATAATGAGTGCCCACTGCTTCTCCAGAAAAGTTTTCTCTACTAGTTAAACTATCATGTATATTTAAAAGCTTCAAACACAGGTTAGTGCCTTGTAAAGCCAGAGGCTTAGGGGCGAAGACTAACAACAGTGTGGAATCCTGCATGTTTTATAACTAAATAAAAGAAAAAAAGCCCTAGTGTTTGGTAGGTCACTTCAGTTCTCTGACTCTTCTTTATCAGAAGTGTCCTGGCTCTTTTAGGCTGTGTACTCCTACAGATACAAATTTAGAATCATTTTGGGAAGTGCCATTAAAAATTTAGTACACTGGAATTTTGATTTGTGTTTTATTGGATCTGGATATCTTTATGATGTTAAGACTTCCTCTCCTTGAATGCCGTATATTTCTAACCACATCCTGTGACTTGGAATTATTAAAAAATTTATCCACTCAACAAAGGAGCAGGAGAACATCCAGGAGAGCAAGCTGCCTGTGTCAATGGGCCCCAGGGAATGAAAGGGCAAGACTTATGGGGAAGAGAGAATGAACAACAATCTGGATGTTAGTGTTGTTGAGAAGCTATTTTATTGTGAACTCAGGTTTAGTTAAGAACAAGAGATGAGGGGCCCTCCATGGTGGCTCAGCGGGTGACAGTGCAGCGTCACTAAGCTGTCCACAGCAGCTGGCTGCAGCCACCTTGGTGCAAGCTTGATCCCTGCCCCAGAGGCGACCCATATGACACAGCAGACCTATCCTGTCTCGCCGGCTGCTCCCCTCAGCAGTGTATTTCATCAGTCTGTCTGTTCTGCTCTCTACTTTGACTATGGTGAATCCTCTCATCGCCCCTGTACCTCTGGCCTGTACCTCAGTTCTGTATGCGTAAATAAATAAATCAAAAAAAAAAAAAAAGAATAAGTGATTGAGACATCAGAATGGCTCAGTGCAGGGGCCTCTTGGGAGTTCCTGCGCTAAAGTCCCTGAGCTGAAGGCCAGCATAACTTCTGTTTCCTTTCTTCTGAGACCCACATTAGGGAAAACTGCAAACACACAACCACCAGAATCAGTGTTGTTACAACTGGTCTCGTGCCAACTGGAAAAGCCACAAGTCCGTGGCAGCGATTTTGTCACCCACACAGCAGCTGTGTGGCCTCTTGCCCCCCACGCCTCCACACCCCAAACCCAACTGTCTTGGACCATATAGCTCACACATTTTTTGATGGCTCTTCACTGATATCTTTGGGGATCTTGCCAACCCAGCTACACTGTAGTCAACCTGGGCTGTGTTCTTCCCAGCTAGCCCTTGTCTTCTCTGCACAAAGTAAATAGAGTGTTATGGGTTGATTGTGTCCCCCTAAAATTCTCATGTTGAAGTGACCTCAGAATGTGACTTTACTTGGAAATAAGGTTCAGTGAGCTATGATAAGTTAAGATGAGGTCATTAGAGCAGGCCCTAATCCAGTTGACAGGTGTCCTTATAAAAAGGGGAGATTTGGACACAGAGAGCCAGATTCTGGGGGAAACCATGTGAACCTGAAGGCAGAGATCTGGTGAGGCATCTACCAGCCAATGACCACCAGAGTCTTCCAACAAGCCACCAGAAGCCTGGGGAAGTTATGGAACAGATTCTCTTACAGAAAGAAAAAGAATCAACCCTGCTGAAACCTTGATCTTGAACTTCTAACTTTCAGAGCTGCCAGACGATAAATTGCTGTTGTTGAAGTCACAGTCTGTGGTACTTTGTTACAGCAGCCTGAGCAAACTGATACACTATTTCAGAAAAAGCTCTCCAAGAGCTCAGACCTGGTGCATCAAGAAGGTTTGATCAGGTGAGATAAAGAGTGAGGAGGGGAGTAAGGGCAGAGGTGGGCACTCTAAGTTGGAGAGGGGCCTAGAGAAAGAAGGCGGGGGGGGGGGTCCTCAACAGCCACATGGTAGCTATCTGGTGAATGCTGTTGCATAAATGCAACCCCGAGTCGCTATGGAGGGATCAGAGGCCCCCTTTGCAGGGCCCAAGCCAGGAAGCTGTTTCTCTGGGGGTAGAGATACGTGGTGAGGATGCAGAGAATAGAACTTGCAGGGAGCAGAGGACTCATAAGACCTGCATCTCTGTGAATGCAGAAGGATACGGCGTGGGTGGCCATGGGTGAATAGCGCTGGTCCTAAAAATGCCACCCTAGGGGCCCTCCCTGGTAGCGCTGCGGGTTAAAGCACAGCACTAAGAAGCTAAAGCCACTTCACCATGAGTTCGATCCCCACCCTGGAGGTGACCCACATGGCGTGGCAGACCTCTCCTGACCCGCCCGCGGCTCCCCTCAGCAGTGTACTTCGTCAGTTGGCCTGTTCTGCTCCCCACTCTGTCTGGTGAATCCTCTCACCACCCCTGCACCTTTGGCCTGTACCCCAGTTCTGTATGCATAAATAAGTAAACCTTAAAAAAAAATGCCACCTAGACCTCCTAATGCTGGCAGTAGAGGGGGTCCCTGTGCAGAGGGTGGGGCAACTTAGGGCCCAACTACTGCTCCATTGGGGACTGCCACCTTTCTCAGTAGGCTGACCTTACTCAGCGTAAGGCCCTGACCCAGGCTGGGGAGCAGGGGAAGATCTGATTTATGACTCAGGGAAACAGACCTGGTCATGGAGGAGACTGGAGACCTGTTTCCATCCCAGCATTCCATCCTGGGAGCCCTGGCCCAGTCCTTCACTCTGCAGGGACAGACAAGTCCAGGTGCCAGGGGTAACCGCAGCTATCTCTATAAGCTTGGCCAAGATACTTAACCTCTCTGAGCCTCCACCTTCTTATGTATAAAATGGAAGTAGTCCGCCCATCAAAGTTCTGTCCAAGAAGATTAAATAATGTAGTGGATAGAATTGCCCCGCATGATGCTGGAACATGGGAGAGGTCACCACTTGGTCACCCTTACTATCACCTGCATAATAGCTCCCAACTGATGTCCAGTTAGGTTTTTCCAACATGAACATTTTTCCCTTCCCGTGGCTGAACAGCAGGCAGTATACTAGCTATGAGCTGCTTTGGTGACGCGTGCCCATCTTAAATTAATCATAATAGGTTCCGTGCTATTCATTTCTACGCATCAGCCCTTGCTCACTGGAGACTTCTTAGGATTTCCCGAAAGCATTTGCCACAGGCAGGGCTCCTACTTAGGGCCTTTTTTTCTGTGGATGTGCCTCAGCTGTGGGGGCTTTATTAGCCTCACCCGAGGCATCTTTGATTCCAATAAGCTGTGAATTTGTTCGTGCTTTCATTGATGCATTTATTCCTTCATCGTTAAGCAGGAATTACTTAGGCAAAAAGAGGTAGCCAGGCATAAAAAAAGCAAGAAGTCAGAGTTATGGGAGGGCTTGGGGTCTGGGACAGCTCAGCATGGGTAGCGTTGGAATGGAAGTTATGGCAATAGACTAAGTGATAAACAGTTACTGACCAGGAATAATGTGCCAGGCACTGTGCAAGGTGCTTCAGTGAAGGTGAGGCTCAGGGACTCCGCCCCATTGGAGTAAGAACTCAACAAGGGTATGTATCACAGCCAGTTGCAAAAATTTTCCTGTGCTGCGTGGCACAGAGTTGCAGCAGATATTGGGAGAGTACATGAGAGAGACCTGGTCTGTCTTTGGGAGTTAGAGAACACAAATCCAGTATAGACTAGAGGAGGCTTAGTGAGGAATTAGCTAGCAACTGTCAGCTTTGGAGTAGGAGTTAAAAAAAAAAAAAAAGGTATTCTAGGCAGAAGGAACAGTATGTGGTGCAAAAGTTCTGAGGTGAGGTGTCTTGGAAATAAAGGGGAGGAGGCAGGTGGGGTCCCACAGAGATTAAAGGAAGCAAGCAGGAAGTAAAACTGTCATAGATAGTTTTGAGTGCACAGGATAACAAATGAACAGGTCAGGCCAGGTGGTCAGAGTGACCAGCTGAGGAAAGTATTCCACAGCAGGCAGGGCAGCAGGGTTACCCCCCTGCACCTCCACCTACTCCCCAGGCTTCCTGGGCTTCCTGGGCCCATTCCTGCACACACACTCCCCTCCCACCCCGTACCTGACTAGCCGTGCCATCACCATACCTCACCCTGCTCTTTGCTCAGACCCTGCGCATTCACAGACCTTAAAAGATTGACTGCAGCAGAAACCTGCTATGGTAACTTAGAAGAAATGAAGTATTTCCCAAGTCAAAGTTATTTGGCATCTCTGTTTTACCAAGAACCAGAGGTCACATACAGTGTTGACTAGAAGACTCTAGAAATCCCCACCTGTCCCACAAGTACAACCTCTGGAGCCAGCCTCTGCTACTGACCAGGGCTGCAGCCGCCCTGGGCCATGATGAGCCCAGGCAGACCCACTGGCAGGCCAACACACCCTTTCAATTCGCGCTCAAGCAAGACTGGGTGAGCACTGGGCTGGGCACATGTTGCCAAAGCATCAGTGGTCCAATTTTGGGTCAGGCATGGTGTGGGCACAGTGGGCCCGCTCATTGCCCCCAGGAGACCCTTACACAGCTTCCTTGTTTGGCCTTCTCAGTTCTTTACAAACCCACCCCTGGGAATGACCAGAGGACCCACTTTGGACCTTGGAAGAATCCTTGGGAGGAATCTGATTTTTCACTCTGAAGTTGAGAAAAGCTCTCCTGAAATCCCACTTGCTATTCCTCGACACCCGACTTGCATTGCCTGTGGGTCATCTGCCTTTACTCCCTTTGCAGAGTAGAAATAGCACATGGGGGTGTTGGGGTGGGGTGTCTGGGTGAGACCAGAGGCAAGCATGCCAGCCACCGCCCCACAACACAGACCACCTACCCACACGGAGGGACACAGAAAGCCATTCAGCAGAGGGGCACATGGCCCCCAGCTCAGGAGCGGAGTCGAGCAAGGTCAGAGTGCCAAAAGTGGTGTTTTATGAATCCTCATAAATGGATCCTGTTCTGTTAGGGCTGATTGGTTTGAGAAAAAGACATAATATCTTGCATTGTGTGCACACATCAAATTATTATGTTGCAGCCCTTAAACTCACACAATGCGCTATGTGAATTATAGTTCAGTAAAGCTGAAGGGGGGGGGGGGGGGAGAGACAAAGGTATAATATATTTTAGGAAAGTTTCCACCCAAAGAGATCAAACTACAAGTAAGTTGGTACTTAAAAGGACAGTTTATCAGAAAAATTCACTGATGTTGAAAAAGCCCTTCCTCTGAGTTTTAAATAAATGAAGTGTCAGTGAAATAAATAATTCCAGCATTAAAAAATAAAGGCACCCAAGAAGGGTGTGATTAATCACCTAATGAGAGGCCCAGCGATGTGTGCTGTCAGCATGTAGAAGGGAACCGTGTCGGTGGGTGCAAAATTATGGGGGGGCTGGGTAAAGGCTGGAAGGGATAAGAATGGACTCCTGGGGGCCCATCCCAGGCAGGGGCAATGGCAAAAGCGAAGGCCGAGAGGTCGGTCAGCACTTGAGTCATGGGTGGATTCCTTGAGGGGACTCTCTTGGCACCAGACTGTGACCTGGGCACACTGCAGACACCTCCTGGGTGGCTGCCACTGACCAGCCCCCAGAAACTTCTTCGAGGGCCTCCCAGGCAGCCTCCGAGGATCCCCTCTGCCGCGCTGATGCTCAGGGTTGTTTTTGGCAGCTCAGTTTCTGGAAGCGTGTGGGAGGACATGGCTTGGTGGGGCTGAGAGGCTGCCAGGCCTCGTGGCCTGCACACAGGTGGCCGGTGTCAGGCGGGCAGTGGTGTCTGTGGATCTCAGTGCCCAGACCTGGGCAGGGCACTCATCACAAGTGAGCCTTTGTGGCCCCGGTTTACGAAACCAGCCAAATATTTTCCCTGTCGCTTTATGAGGTGCTAACTTTGCCCATTCAAGCTGGGAAAAATAAAGCGTCACATAATTTGCCCCTTTAGAGTTGAGGAGGTTTGAAGTTAACAGAATTCTGTGCCTCTAGGAAGGCCTGTCAGCCCAGGACCTATGTTCCCAGGACCCCACCTCTGGAGAGGATGTGGGCAGCATCCAAGCCAGTTACAGGCTTGCAGATGAGGAAAATGAGACATGAACCAAGAATGTCAGCCCGTGAGATGGTGTTAGATGAGGCGGCCCAGTTCCCAGAAAAATCTTCTTTAGCATGGTGCTTTCAAGGACGGGTTAGCCCCTTGTTCGTAGGTGAGAATAGGCTCATGGAGAAGGGCGAATGGGAATCCTGCCAAATTTCCACATAAGGCAAAGAAGATTCTAGAAGTATTTCAGAGGTAAGGCACGGGAGGAGGGAAAGTTGAAAAGCATCAGCCTTGTGCTGTAAAGGACAGTCACAGACACTGATTGCTGGTCTTCTAGTGAACATCCTCTCCATAACCTCCCTTCTTGCTGCTCATTGCCTATAATTTCATTGGTAGACCGCCTTCATTTTTACCTCTAGTAATAGGTCAGTTATTGAATACTTACTCACTTCAATAGGTATGACATTCATTGCTTCAACTCAGACTTATTGAACTTCTAGTATATGCTAGTTCCTGAAGACCCACCAGTGGAAAATTCTGCCTCACGACAGCCCTGCAGAGATGTTGTGAGGCAGAGTAACAGTGAACCAGTTGTTACAGAGGAGTAAACTGAATCCCTAGAGAAGTGACTGACCAAAGATATGCAGCTAATACATGACAGAGTTGGGTTTCCAAGTGAGAGAAGTCTGACTTCAAAGCCAGGAGTCTCTACTTTCTCACTGGCAGGGGTAGAAAAGACAAGTAATAATGTAAAAAGAAACAGTGTGTGTAGCTCCAAGTAGAGTTCTTTGGTTTGTCTTCTAACTTGTATTCAAATTAATTATGTTTTTCTATGCTAGTTACCTCAAGATACATAAAGTAAATCCATGATGGCCACTGACCTCAGTTCGAGTATGTGGTGACTCCACATCGCCACCTGGTGGCAGTTCATTGCACAGCCGGGGAGGGATTTAGAAGGAGAGAGCAAAGATTTAACTACCAATAGACAACAGTTGTAAATCTCTTCATCTTGGAAGTGAAAATTCCGGTGTCTAGATGTGTTCTGGCCATGTTGACAGTGAGCAACAGATTGGGCAGGAGATCCTTGATTCTGAAGCTCTTGCATGGACTGGTATTCCTGAGGGAGATCCCTTTTAACGTGGACATTGCTTAACTCATCTTTCCTCTGTTGCCCTAAACTTGAGGGGAAATTGCTCAGGTGGATTTTGAGGCACCTGTGGGGGAAGTAATTTTGGACAAGGAGGACTTTCCAAAGCGCAGGAAAGCTGCACCTCCTCCTGTAAGTGTGTGGTCTGGCCCACCATGGGTTCTCACCTCCCAGGTCCTCTCTGATTCCAGGTTCGAAAGGTCAGTTTTTGCCCTTTGCCTTTCTTCTCTGAACTAGAGATCCCCTTCCACACACTAGTGTGATTCCAGCAGGAGTCTCTGATCACTGTTTAAGAGCTCAAGTTCAGTCTCACAGTGGGGTGGTGTATTGTATTTTCTTGTAAGGAAGAGACGTGCTGACTCAGACTGCCTTCAGTTATCAAGGGAATCACTTTTATCACTAGTCCTGGTGGCTCTCTATGGGTTAGAAAAAGGCAAGTAATTAATATAACAGGTGGTATATGTAACCCCATTAAGAGTTCTTTCATTTGTCTTCTAATTTATACTCAAGTTAACTGTAGTTTTATATGCTAATTATCTCTTGACATGAATAAAAGTACATTTTTTTCAGCCTCACCTATATTCAGTCTTCAGACACCCTAGATCTGGGTTCTATCTCTCCATGTCTTCTTTCTTCCTGTCCAGCAGGGCCTTGAGGTTGTCTTCAGAGTTGTTAGGTCCCCCTGCTCTCAACCTACATGAAATGACACAATCTAAATAAAGACACCAACGCTACACCAGATCTCCTGTCCCGCAGAACACCACTCCTAAGTCCCTCCTGTGCACGCATTTTGATGGAGGCCGCTGATGGAGTCTTCATCTTCCTCAGTGCCCAAATTGATTGCAAGGTGCCCCTGGGACCAACCATTCCTTGCTTATCCAGCAGAAACCAGCATGTTTATACTCTGCCTTGCCAGTCCTGGAATGCAATCTAATTGCTGCCCAACCCCCACCCCTACCCCTCACACCCCCCCCTTTGGGTCACATGCCACTCCAGGCCAGCCACTGTGGCCAGGGGATTGGAATGTGCTGATTGACTCAGCCCTGGCCACAGGCTCCACCCTGAAGCTGGGATGGGGCAGAACAAGCGCATACTCCGAGGGAAATCCCAAGCTAGCTTACTAAATAAAAGAAGGGAAAGGATGCTGGAGGCAAAGCCACCAGAAGTCCATTGGTAATTACCATAAGAGTTAGCGGGGTGATCCTTTCCATGGTGATGATGCAGTTACATTTCAATGAATAGCTGGGAGCCAGGTTCACTTGACAAAATTTACCTGGGTGTAGTGTAAACTTTCAGTCTTCTCTCCAGTGATGAGTCCACTTTCCCCTGGTTGATGAAACTGCCAGGGAGGGGGTCTATGATGCTTGAGTTCCTTTTGGAAGATCTATCTTTAGGCAGAAATGGGGAACTCAGAGAAAACCCCCTCCTTGCTATTTTTTAAGCAACGACAGCTCAAACTATACAAAAGTGGCATATTCTGGGCTGGCATATTCTGCTGTTCAGATGTTAAAGGAAAAAGTAGCATGTTAAAATAAAGAAAGGGTATAGGCAGGAGGAGGCATTCCAGGTGGGGAGCATGTGGAAGCTTAGATAAGGAAAATTTAGGGTGGACAGTGCCACAAGGACAAACACCAGAGGCGGGGTTAGGGGTGATGAACCAATCTTAGACTAAACCAGCTATGAAAGTTTCCAGGAGGGGCCCTGCCTGGTGGCACAACGAGTTAAAGCACAACACTATGAAGCTCTCCACAGCCACTGCAGCACAAGTTTGATCCCCGGCCAGGGATGTGACCCACATGGTGCTGCAGACCTCTCCTGTCTCGCCCGCTGCTCCCCTCAGCAGTCTCCCCTCACTAGATCGACCTGTTCTACTCCCCACTCTGTCTCCGGTGAATCCTCTTACCCCCACCCTGCACCTCTGGCCCGTACCCCAGTTCTTATATGCTTAAATAAATAAATCTAAAAAAAAAATGAGTTAGCGGGGTGATAAGCCCATCCTGCGAAGTGATTAGAAGGTTTGCTTCATTCACTCTGTAAAGTGTCCTTCAGCAGCAGAAACTGGAGCTTAGCGTCAGCTGTGACCTGTTCTCCTCACCCTGCCAGCCACGGGGACAATCAGTGAGACCCAGCGAATAGTGGCTGTATCTCAGGGACCTAGCAGTGGGGCAGTGTTTCCTTATGCTTCTGAATAAACTAGCTCAAGGCAGTGTGTCATACTGGGACATCTTACAGTCCCTCCTCTAGTGCTGATGTTTACTCAGAGATTTTATTTATCAGGTGGGCTTCTCTTACTGTCCTGCCAATCATAGGCTGTTACACTGTTTAACAGACATAGGCTTAAGGGCCATTGTCCAAACTCCTGTGGATAGGGACCAGGGAGGGTATGGAGCTGGCTGAGGTCACCCAGACAGTTAAATTGCTGGGTGTCAGGCCCTCCCTGGTAGTGCAGTGGGTTAAAGCACAGCACTATGAAGGTGTCCACAGCCACCGCAGTACCAGTTTGATCCCAGGCCGGGGCGGTGACCCACATGGCCCAGCAAACCTCTCTCCTCCTGCCTGCTGCTCCCTCAACAGCGTATTTCAGTTAATCTGCCTGTTCTGCTCCCCACTCTGTCTCTGGTGAATCCTCTCACCCCCTGCATCTCTGGCCTGTACCCCAGTTCGTGTATTCAGTAATCAATAAATATTTTTTAAAAATTGCAGGGCCTCATACCTGTAGGATTCCCAAGCAGGCAGGCAGGAAGAATTGAGGTGAAGAACCAGATGATGCCTCTGTGTGAATAGTCTACAAAATCAATTACCCACAGTCAGAGCAGGGGTCAGGCCCCTCAGGTGTGCTACTGCTGCCATTCCTTCCTGCTTCAGGGCATGTCCTCCTAATTGCCTTTCTCAGGCTAATGTTAAAAATTAACTTCCCCAGAACACTAAAATGAGGAGGAAGGGGAAGGGCTATGAAGGCAGATATAGCTTCAACAGGTAAACCCACAAGGAATCATCTGGAATGAGGCTGTGTGTGATCTTTCAGAGGTGCGGCACTTGCTCTGAGCAGCACTCTGTGCTGGGGTCTGGAATGCCCCCTAGAATCAGACCTGGCCCCTGCTTCAAAGAGCTCTTCATTTGGAGGCAGCCAGGCTACAAATAATGATAAATCAGTGAGGTAAGGGCCCTAGGAAGTACAGTGGAAAGAATCACAGGTGCTTGGGGCATGTCAGGCCTCAAGGAAGTGCTGAGCTTTAAAGATGTTTCTAGATGGGCAAAGGCTGAGAAAGACATTTCGTGGACGTGTGCAGCATGTGCAAAGGCCCTGAGACTTTACAAGATACAGCTGAGGTCAGGAGACTGCAGAAAGCCCAGACAGGTGAGGCAGTAGCCAACATAACCCAAGTCACGCAGGGAGGGTCTTCTGGTCTACTTGGTCCTTTCCTCTTCAAACCTGCCTCTTTTGAAGTTCAGTATTTTGTTTTATTTTGATTTTATTATTTCTACTGAAATAAAATACATGAAGTTGAATTATTGCATGACAACCACTAGTCTCCCTCTAAACCCGCCACCCTCTTTGCTTCTTCTATGGGGAGGTGACTCGGCATGAGAAGGGCTTATTCTTCTTGACAGTGGTGGGAGTTCCACTGTAGTGCTCCGGCTGGGCTTCAAGAACACTGAGGCCTTCTCCTGGGACCTCTCATTTTACAGTGGAATAAAGAAGGCCCAGGAAAGCTGGAAGTCCTCTCACGGCCTCCCAGCTCTTCAGTATCTAAACCCAGGCTCGTCTCAAATCTTCTATCTGTCCTAGCTACCCAAGCCCAGCCAGGCCCACTTCTTCCCCAATGTGGTCCTAAGAGCCCCAGCTGGAACAGGAGTGGAAGGGGTTTCCATTTTTATTGTGTGTGTGTGCAATTATAGCTGCAGGCTGATGGCTCTCTGGCTTCTCCTTGTTGATTCCAGACGCCCATAGTAACCTTTATCAACATTTCCCCCTCCCCTCCTCTTTCCTCTTCCTTCTCCTTCTCCTCAGCTTCCTCTCCTCCACCTTTGCCTGAGAAGTACCAAGCCAAGCCAGCACTCCATCTCCAGCCCAGTCTGGTCACTATGACAACCAAAGCCTTCTGTCAAAAGGTGGCCTTTCAGGTATTTTATTTTGAGCCCCAATTAAGCAGGGCAGGCTGCAGCTGAGAGCAGTGCAGGGAAGTGTGTTTTATGGCCTGTGAGAGCGCCCAGGTGCTATTTATAGCTCCTTAATCGGTGTTGCTAAATGGGGTCTTAATGCAAGTCCCATGGCAACTGCACATTTTCATCACAGAGAACCTCCTCCCGCAGCCTGGCTCCCTCCATCTGTCGGCCTGAGCAGGCCCCCCCTGGCAGCGCCTCCCCAGGGGAACTGTGCCTCCTTGGTGCCCTGCAGCTGTCAGCGGGCTCCCTGGCCCTCTGACCTCCTCCTGACACAAGTGGGCCCTTTGCAGTCCTGCCTGTGGGGACATTTGGTCCCAGCTGTCACTTGCCTCAGGAACCAGAGCCCCCCAGCAGCTGACTGTCTCTGGCCAGCTCCATCAGCGTCCTCCGATTGCTGGTCCCTGTCTCTCCATCAAAGCCAGAGAGGATGACGGACGTGATGACTGAATACCCAATGGACGCTCACCCTTGTGTGGATGTCAGAAAATACTTCCCGCCAATGTTACAGGGCACCTGCCTGCTCCAAATAGGTTCTGCCATCCGCCGCATCAAGACAAAATATACAAGACTGTAATGTAAATGTGTTATAGGGCAGCAAATCTGTTAGAGGACAGGGGGAGAGGGGCACTCCTGAAGCCCCAAAACCTGCCTGCTCTAAGTGGGTTCTGCCATCCGCCGCAACAAGACAAAACATATAAAACTTTAATGAAAAGAGACTTTAATACAGTGAATATACAATACGGAACACAAAGAATATAACTTCTAAATCAAACACCTGAAGTTACCCATCCCCTCGTGGGCAAAAGTCAACCCAAAAGGGATTGGCCCAAAGCAAGGCCTGAAAGCCCGCCACAAGACTAAAGCACCTTCTGGCCGGGACCCATGGAAAAGGGTCAGAAATTGCCAGACAAATCTGAGAGCAAAAGAGCAAAATCAAAATCAATATAAACACTGCCATAGTCACCTCCCTACAGGTCTCTCACCCACATCTGCCTTAACCAGTCCAGGGTCAGGAAACAAGCCCAGTTTCTTTATCACAGGCTTGCTGCTCCATGTGGCTTCCCTAGGTCTCCTCCTTCTCCATCCTGCTTCATTCTCTTCTTCTTTTTCTCTGCTCAGCTCCACCCTTCTGCTGGGTGGGTCAGGGAACCTGGAACTTCCCCTTTTCCTAGGGACCACCCTGTTACAATCCCCCCTTTTGATTTTTAATATCACCATATCTATGGTGGCACAAATTTTAGGGTACAGTCAGTAACCAACATTGTCCATGAATATCCAGTATGACAGCCATAAGTGGAAAATAGTCCATTAGTGCATGTGAAAGGAAAAAAAAAACAAAAAACTTGGTGTGTATCAAAATCATAGCAACAGAACAAAACAAAACTTTAAAAGCTGTTTAAAAGGTTCTCTCAACCTGATCCCAACTTTGTTCAACTTGTATGCACAAGTGATTTACAAATACATGTTAGCTTTTAACTATTTTTGAATTTTTGCATAAAATCACAGGGCAGAATAATCAAGTAGCCAGTTGTTGTTGTTGCTGCTGGCCTTGCTGGAGTCCTCCCTACAGGATCAGAGAGAACCATCGATGTCCAGTCCACCCACACAGGCTTCAGGAGCAACGTTGGTCTCAGCAGACTCATGGCTCTTCATCCTGCTTCATTCTCTTCTTCTTTTTCTCTGCTCAGCTCCACCCTCCTTCTGGGTGGGGCAGGGAACCTGGAACTTCCCCTTTTCCTAGGGACCACCCTGTTACAAAGGGACTTTAATACAGTGAATATGTAACTGGTATAGGTTTCATGGACTCCGCCCCCACTCCAGTTACTGGAACTACAGATCCCATCAATGTCAATGAGAACAAGCTGGGACGTGAAGGCGGAGCTGAGCAGTCAGGTTAGGATAAAACTGGACAAGTGGGCTCTGGGGCTCTCTTGGCCTGGTGGTTCACGGCTGGTTGTTTGGCTCTCGATCGGTTTTCAGCGTGCTATTGGGGTCCAGGTCAGCAGAACTGGTAGGACATTCTAGCTAACTTTTCCTGGATTGTTCCTTTATCTTTCTCCTTGTAAACAAACCCATTATCGAACCTTTTTGTGTGTGGCCACAGTACGATTGAATCTTAAGCGCACGGGTGAGGACCCACAGACAGGCAACCCAATTCACATTGGGGTGCCCTGTAACAAATATGCAATACGGAACACAAAGAATATAATTTCTAAATCAAATACCTGAAGTTACCCATCCCCTCGTGGGCAAAAGTCCACCCA
>NW_004567115.1:7649898-7678983 GCF_000260355.1 Condylura cristata | reverse complement strand
ATCAAATTGGAGAAATGGAATTGAAAACATAGGGTAAGAAAGTGTTATAGGGCACCCCAAATCTGTTCCAGAACAGGGGGAAAGGGACACCCCTGAAACCCCAAAATCCTGCCTGCTCTGAGTGGGTTCTGCCATCCGCCGCAAGGAGACAAAACATATATAAAGCTTTAATGAAAAGGGACTTTAATACAGTGAATATACAGTACGGAACACAAAGAATATAAGTTCTAAATCAAACACCTGAAGTGACCCATCCCCTCGTGGGCAAAAGTCCACCCAGAAGGGATTGGCCCAAAGCAAGGCTGAAGCCCGCCACAAGCCTAAAGCACCTTCTGGCCGGGACCCATAGGAAAGGGTCAGAAATGGCCAGACAAGTCTGGGAGGAAAAGAGCAAAATCAAAATCAAGATAAACACTGCCATACTCAACCTCCCCACGGGTCTCTCACCTACATCTCTTTCAACCAGTCCAGGGCCAAGAAACAAGCACGGTTTCTTCATCACATGCTTGCTGCTCCATGTGGCTTCCTCAGGTCTCCTTCTGGCTCTCCATCCTGCTGCCTTTTTCTCCCTCCTTCTCTCCTTTTCTCTGCTTAGCTCTACCCTTCTTCAGGGTGGGGCAGGGAACCTGGAGCTTCCCCTTTTCCTAGGCACCACCCGTTACACCAACTGCTCTTAGTACATGAGGGCATTTCCTCACTCAAACAGAACAAGTTGACCGTTACCCCAACCCTTCCTTGGGAGACAATTCAGGCCGAGTATGGGAGAAGAGAGTCACTCATGCCCATGGCCAGACACTGTCTTGGAGCTTCATGTACACCACTTCACGTGGCCTTCGCCTGACTGGCTTTACAGAGAAAGATCCTGTGTCAGTCAGTTTGTTACAGCAACAGACAACCCACAAATCATACTGACCAAACCAACAAGGGTGGGTTTTGCCCCTGCCGGGTGCCCATCGCTGGCCAGCTGGAGACTCTGCTCCACAAACTGCCTCTCCAGGGTAGGAAGAGCCACCCCATCCACCCAGACCCCTCACAGAAAAGGAAGGCACAGTGCAGGTACTGACTCCTACATCTGCCCAGGGAGGTAGTGGGTGGGCACCTCCACTGGCCAACACAAGTCTACAACTGCGCCCGAGTTCAAGGCCACTGAGGGACTGGCTGGCTCTGTGTCTGAAACAGGGAGCTGGCATTTTGAGGGGAGCACTCACAATCTCCACAGAAGTCGAGGGTCCCAACTCCCACAGCTCTTTCAAGGCAGAGAAGGAGCTCACCATTAAGCTGTTGCCCCCAGAAATCTGGGCTTTCCCTCCAAGTGGGTGTAGATGTGAGTCAGACTTCTGGCAGGAAGCCCATCTCTAGTATTCACCAGCTGTGTTACCCTGGCTGGGTAAGTCACTTAGCCTCTCAGAGCCTCATTTGTCCATAAAGTGAAGATACTTGTGCCAGACTGTGTTCTGAAAATCAAAACTTTATTTCTAACATTGGGGTGAATTCATTTGACAGCCAGAATCAACCTGAACTGCTGTGAGGCTAATTCCTAGTGGTTCCTTAGTTCATGCAGCATGAATATTCAGTTTTGCTGTTGAAATATTGATGTGTTTGACATCCAGACCACTGGGGTGTTATGCAATACACAATGCGTGCAACCTCATTACTAAATTCTGGAACTCTCTGAATTCGCAGTGTGGCCCCCAGGATTTTGGATAAGGAACAGTGGATCTGTTGTATCTTCTTTATGAGTTTGGAATGAGGACTAAGGGAGAGGATGTGTCAAAAATTCTTAGCCCAGGGTCCAGGATATAGTCAGTATTCAAAACTGGTGGTTATTCAGAATCCAAGTTTGGACTGATGAGACAGGCAAGAGGCGTGGGCTGTGAGAGATTGTCATGAGAGCAGAAACCAGAGCGAGAACCAAGTGGGAAGGCTCCAGTTTGCACATAATTGAAATCAGCAGATCTTCTCGTTTCCTAGTAAATAGAGGTTCTTCAGGGCCTCATTAATCCTGGAGTGTGTTTTTTGGAATGATTCACTCTGACAGCAAATAGGGTGTTTGTGAAGGTCCTCGGAAAAGATAACATGCTTTATAAGTGAAATATTTTGTTCTCACACTTATTAAGTTTAAAAGCAAAAGAGTGTGTCCTTTTTAGCCATCTGATCATTCACTTGCAAAATCATGGAGCTTGCAAGGGTGTCCCAAAACTCTGCTAAGTCTTCCAGGATGATCTTGATATTAAAATCCAAGACCCCACCCTCTACTCAGAGCATCTGCCTTCTATCTGCAACAGACTGATTCTACATATATTTTCTTTTGGCAAAAAGGTTCTGCTACTTTGGGAAAGAGACCTACCCTTTCCCCTCACATGGCTGAGAACCACAGCTGGCGGGGGGTGGAGGGGAGGAGGTTGGTTAAGACCTGGGCTGGAATTCCAACTTACCCACTCTATGACTTTGAGTGAGTGATAGGCTCCTGTGACTCATATTCCTCTTTAGTAGAGAAAGATATTGATGGTTGTTGTGAGGATGAAATGGGTGAATTCATGGGAAGTTCTTAAAAACTGCCTGGTGTAGTAGACACACTAGAACATTCTGGTTGTTGATAATATTGTCTAACATGAAATTGTGGTGGACCTGGGATCAAGGTCTCTGCCCCTCACTTCAGGAGTCTGCCCAACTATTTGAAAACAACTGTTGGCAAGGGTTTGGAGAAATTGCTACTGGCAAAATTCAGATGATGAAGTAACCACTGTAGAAGAAGTTTGATGGCTTCTCAGAAAGTTAGACATAGTATCAACATATGACCCTGCAGTTCCACTGCTTGATCTATACCGTTGAGAAGTGTAAACAGTGGCACATGAATACTCACAGAGGCATTATTCACAATAGCCAAAATATGGAAGCCCAAAATGCCCATTAGTGGATGCATGAACAAATAAGATATGGTCTGTCACCACAATGGAATATTGTTTAGCCATAAAAAGGAACTCACAATACTCAAAATGTGGAAGTCCAAAATGTCCATTAATGGATGTATAGACAAATAAGATATGGTCTATCAACACAGTGGAATATTATTTAGCCATGAAAAGGAACAAAGTTCTAATATATGCTTCAGTGTGGATGGAGCTCAAAGATGTGCTCCATGAAAAAAATCAGATCTAAATGGTCACATATCATGTGATTTCATTAATGTATATCCAGAATGGGCAAATTGATAGCATAGAATGTAGATGAGTGATTGCCAGGACCAGAGGAAGGATAAATGGAAGTAATGCTTACTGGATACAGGATTTCTTTGAGGGGGTGGTGAAATGATTTGGAACTTGATAAAGGTGGCCATTGCACATTGTGAATATTCTATGTGCCACTGAACTACATGCTTTAAGGTGGTTAATTTTAAGGTGTGTTGAGCTTTAGTTGAATTAAAAAAGAAGGAAATTCAGTGCAAGGAAGTTGTCGTCCAATTTTAGTCCACAGGGCAGAAAATATTCATGCATAAAATACCTGAGGATGAACTCAGTCTCTCTGAGCCTGGCACTGGGGGAGCGCCCTTCACTTCCCCAAGGTCTCCAGGAATCTGTGTGCTTTCCAAATTTAAGACACCTGACTCACTTCCAACTCCCCAGTACATGGGGGGGGGGGTCCTCAAGAAACATGGGTAATTGCCGAAAATCCTAGTAAGTGCTCCTCACTTCTGTACTCTCTGCAGACTCTGAAGCTTCATGCCAGCAGCTCGGGCTTCTGTCCTTCACTGCAGAATAAAATAGCACAGGTCATGGTGGTGGGTCTGGATTTGTCGTGCCCGCTCAGCGAGATGATGTGTGTAAGTCCTGGGAGGCCCAGCTGGGCCCAGGGCCAGCTTTGCAGAAGGCACCTGCTTCTGGTCTTAGTTTATTATTGGGGGAGATACCTTTTTTTACCCAGCTTCACTGAGAAGTCATTAACTTAAAATCTGTGAGTCTAAGGTGTATGACTCTAAGCTATTATATTTCTAACTATGTTGAAAAAAATAGAACATACAAACCCTATGAAATTACTACCTATTGGTCCAATGTATGGACTTATTGCAAAATATCCTACAGCACTGGCCTCCTTCACATAATTGCCATTTCTTTTGTTGTGGTGCGATATTTAAGATCTGTTTATACTCTTAGCAATTTGCAAGTACAGAAGACAGTTGTAGCGTAAATGAAGACTGCTCAGGCTTTTATGTCACTGGCCTCTGTGACTGTCACCTGCAGCCTTGAATGCAGGAGACACTTGGGAGCGTGGGCTTGGGGTGTGCATGCCTGATGGTGGAGTATGGTGTAAGTGGGCGCAGCTGAGCCTGGAGACTGAGCAGATAAGGACAGCGGCAGAGGACAGTGTAGCGGAGAACAGCTAAGAGGAAGAGACCATGAGAGAATGCCACAGAGAGTAGAAATTTCCCTGGGGGCTAGGAGGCTGACCAGTCTCCCAGCCCCCCAGCGCTCCTGCCTATCTTGCCCCTGGTTGCCTCACTACAAATGGTGTAGAAAGATCATTAAACGTCTGAAAAAGCCAGTGAGGGCTTCAGGACACTCCTTGACCTGTCTGCCTTGGTCATAGAGAAGCTGCCCCGTGCCCTGCTGGCACAGGAACAGTATTATTAAGTTGTTATTGTTATCCAGCGTTAAGGGATTTTCCATCTTTCCTTTAGGAAACTGGTTTCAACACACCCCGAACTTGGGTATTTTTCTGTCTTTTCCCAACTCACACATCCAACAAATTAATTTTGTCATTTTTCTTTCTGAGTATTTCATTGTCCACAAACCTCTACTGTCTGCTACCCCTTGTCTGAAGTAAAGTAAGAAATAAGGTGTCTGACTTGAAAAATAAGCGTCGTCAGCATTGTAAAACTACAAATATATCAGTGTTCTCTGGCTGCTGAGTAGCATCTTAGGAGGAACACGCAGACTCTGGGGTCACACACTGTCAGGTAACCTCGCTGCAGCCTCGCTGTGACTGAGTCTTTTCCTCTCTGAAATGGCGGTTAATGTGGTACCAGCCTGTCATATTTATTTGAGGACTGAATGAGTTACCAAAGGATACCTGCTCAGCTCGGTGTCCAGTCCCAGAACTCGTTGTTAGCCATTATTAGCACAGGGGGTAGTGGTGATGTTCTCACTATGACTTCATGATGGTCCTGCAGCGCCCCAGTCCACCCTGGCATTCTGTCCTCTGCACAGCTAACATCTTAGGAACCTGGTGTCCCGCCCCTTCACACCAAGGAAAAGTAGGTGTGAAGGAACCGGTGTTTGGTGACCAGGCGAGTGAGAGTTCTCAACCTGCTGCTGTTCAGAATCCACAGTGAGAGACCATAGAGAGAGAAACCAGGGTGCGCGTGAAGTTCTCTTCTCCACATGTCGTTGTGGATGTTATAGTTATGATTGTCCACAGCACAAAATAATAGGGAGCAAATTCCTGGGTCCTGTGAGGTTTGTGCTTCAGTGGTGGGATCAGACCTTCTGGCAGTTTATGAGTTTATGTCCAGTCGAAAGTCTCATGACGGCGGTGAGTGAGCTTCACTCTGACACAGAAGTGACGCTGGCACCTCAGGGCTGTTTGGACCGAGAAATGTTTTTATCGGCCATATTAATTTTAAATAGTACAGAAATGAGATGAAAATATCTGGATATCCAGCTTTTCTGAAAGCTCGGGAAATACAGTGACAGCCCACATTCTGCCTGGGAACTGAGTCTGGAGCCCCAGTTTCCATGAGCCCCAATATTTCCCCATGCCCATTGCTCACACCTGCCCTGCAGCCACTTTGGTTACCTGCCTGGGCCCTTGGAATGGGACTTGTGCTACTGTATTTAAGTGGTTTTTATTCATGTACTGACTGTTAACTTTTTAAAAAGTTACCTTAAGCAAGAAATCATTTGCTTGAAATTTGAAGAAACAGCATTATTTCCAAATGTCCTAGCTTTATTCTGTATTCTGGTTCTCTACACACTAAAAATATTTATTTGCAGACCTCGTCATTCACCAATTCTAAAACAGTTTACCAGAGCTACCCCATAAAGATGGGGTTCCTCTTGAGCCTAACTGGATACTTTAAAGTATAGGGGCGGGGGTGGCTAGGGTGAGAAAACTTGGCGGACCCCATCCAAGAATTCAGTTTACTCATCAGTTTTCCTCAACTCAAGAAAAACAAGCTTCCACCATCCTCCTCTGGGCCTCTTTCTGAGCTCACACTTGGAAAGGTCAAATAAACACAATAAATCCATTAGAAGGCCTTCATATTAAACCCCTGGGGCTTATGCTGTTTAGCAAGAGGCTAAAGTGATGACGTTTCCCAAGTGGAAGGAAGTTTGCTTGACCTTGGCTATTTGCTAGAAAACACGTGTCAGCGGTGCCAGTTAACCCCGATGGTTGGGGGAGCCCGTCCCAGGCTGCTTCAGGAAGGAGTTGACGAAGTCCCTGATGTTAGGCCTGAAGAGAAAGAAGACGGTCTTTACACGGTCTGCTCTGGCTTCCTTCTCCTCTCTGAACTCTTCAGGCCAAACTCCAGATGGAGCCAGGTGGACTGGACACTTGACTTACTTGACCCCTTTAGTAAGTGATCCCACTAGATGGGGTCCACATCTGGCCACCTCACAGCTGACTGGGCAGTTTGTGGTGGGGTATGTTGGCTGAAGCCCAGTTCTATTGAATGGAGATCCATTCAGGAATCTCCAGTGCGTGGAAAACAAACCAGTGTCACTCACCCAGGGGCCTTTTCACCACTTATTAACTGCGACTGTAAGTGAGTTGCTTCCTGTGCCTTGGTTTCCTCAGTCTGTCAAAGAGCATTCATATTAGTAGCTGCCTTATGGGGTTGGTGCTTAGACTCTCTCAGGGCATAGGAAGTGCCCTGGAAGTTCTTGCTATGACTGTTCACGTTAGTGGTAAGTCACCATTGTCGTCATCACTGCGGCCTGGCAGTGGCGCCAGTGTCCAGCACCATGGACTTTGAAAGTATATCAGTGGCGCCAGTGTCCAGCACCATGGACTTTGAAAGTATATCAGTGCTCCTGAGTTTCTTCACGCTTCTGATGGAAACATTGGTAGGAACATTCAAAGGTAGAAGAGGCTGATGGCAAGGCTGGAGGCTGGAATCCCACCCAGCTGGATTGGGGCCCAGTCCGGCCCACTCGGTCCTCTGACTAGAGTCATCCATAATTGTGGACAGGAGTGTCCCCCACTACCTATTCTAATGCCACTTTCTTACTTTGTCTCACCTGCTGTGAAACCATAATAGCTCCCATTTATTAATTGCCCACATGGTGCCCATTGGGCACCCCTCATACCCCCATGCTCCCCTGAGTCAGGGGAGCAGCCTGCCATAGAAAGCCAAAACTCCACTCTGGTCTCCTTACTTTGGAAGGTCAGGGCGGCTGCTACCAGCGTCGCCTCCCCCCAGCAGCCAGTCTCAGCAGGCAGGAGGGTCTCCATTGTCACTCACTCACTAGTATGGAGTGTGATTCATCTTTTGGCCAGCTTTTTGTTTGAGCCAGATTCAAATCATGTCAGGATTTTTTTTTTAATTCACCTTTGTGTTTATGCTCTTTGTTTCTAAGTGAAGCCGATACACAGAACCGGATTACAGACTCCTCACCTGGGGACTCACTGGCCACCGCTCCCTCACAGTCCTCTTTCCTTCTAACAGACTTAATACCAGCTTCTTCGTGATTTAATGTTTCTATGAATCCATTCTCCTAGGGCCAGCACTGACAAGTGGGTGCCTCTGTGGCCCTCCCCACGCCTCCAACTTCTGCATTTACTGCCCCTTACAGATTTTTCACACCAAGCCATGTGTCTCAACAATGTCTTATTTAGTTTTAGTTCTCAGACTTTGCAACTCGCCCATGCCTCTGTCAGCACCACTCTGTGTTCATTGTGGCTTTAAGTAGGCCCGACTCTCCGGTAGGCAAGTCCCGCTGCCTCACACTCCTTACTCTGCTTCTCTAGAAGAATGGAGGTCTGCTCCCTTGGGCCCTGCCCCTGCCCTGGGTGGGACGAGCGCCCAATCTCTGAAGGACCGTCCCCCTCTCCGATTGAGTCTCCCCACATGGAGCGGGCTTCCTTCGTGTCTGTAGGGCAACCGGGCTGCTCTTGTGATGTTGGGAGGATCCTGGTGCAGGTGCCCTGGCTGCCAGTCAGGCCCTCCCAACCCCCCGCCAGGCTCCCCCACGTGACCCTGGCTGTGTTCATCTGAAGCCAGAGTGTCCACTGGGGCAGACTCCAAGCTGAAAACAGTCAGATTTTCTGGGAAGTTTTTCAGCTGAGTCAGGAGCATCCCGCCACCAAACCAAGGAACTAGCGCAGTATGTTACTAATTCTGTCTGCCTGAGAGGCCTTCTGTAGTCAACTCTGGCGCTATGAAAGGGCTACTTTTAAGTCGTCCCCTTCCCTAGAAGAGCTGGCCCACCATTTCCCTGTAGAGATGAGTTTCCCTCTTTGCAGCTGCCTCCCCCTCCCAGACACTGGCCTGCTTATCTTTACTGAGCAAATGCCCGAGATGCCCAAGGCCGGGCAGCAAGGACAAGAGCCAGCCCCTCCATCTAAAGGCAGAGACAGCACCAGCAGCAGGAGATGTTTCTGGAGCATCCCTGGGATTTATCATAGGTGGAGGGCAGAGCGACCACATTCCTCGACCCCCACATTAGACAATGATATTTGGCAACAGAACAGAATATGTGAAACTGGGCTGCCCCATCAAATCCTGAGGTCTGTTGCCACAAAATGAGTAACAGTCGCAGTCTCTGCTGAGAGGTCTCTGGAGGCAGGAGGAAGGCTCACCAGTGGAGGGCATGAGCTGTGCTGGATGGGGAGAAGGTGGAGGGGATGGCGCTGGGAGGCTGTTCTTCACAGTGGAGTAAGGAAGTGACGAGGGCTGCTCATGAAGAGAGGAGCAGAACCGTCTAGAAGGTGGACATGGAGTGACTTGGAGGTAGGGTGAACTTGGAGACACAGTGGGCGTGTCTGAAGTCTGGGTTTGGGAACCTGAACATAGGACCCCAGGAAGGGACCCCCCTGGAGAAGCATAGTGGTGAGGAGCGGGGCAGAGATTGGTTTCATTGCAAGGTGTCTGGGGGTTCACTCCATGCAGTGAGACTGCGTGTCTGTGTGTTGGAATTACTGGGGGAATCTCATGAAAATGCTGCGTGTGAGGTCTTCCATTCAGGTGAGCCAGAGGCAGTGTGTTCCCAGCGGGCTCCCAGGTAAGGCCAGAGCTGTCGGTCCCACTGAGGCTGTAGTGGACACTGAGTGGTCACTAAGTGTAGTCTCCCCTAAATAAGTGTGCCAAGCTTCAGGAATGCTAAGATTGCTCTTTCTGGGCAGAATTCAGAGCTATGAAAATGGAAAGGGAGCTGTGTCCTTTCAGAAATGATTTTATTTGTCAAGTGATACTCATGACTTCAGGTGCCACACAGGCCGTCACATGGTTGGATCACCCGAGCACTCCACCCTAGTCTCAAGTCTAGTACCAGGCTAAGACCTGTCTCTTTCAGAAATGAGCAATGTCAGATATTTCCACTGGCCCATTCTGCAGGTGGAGAGATCAGGGCATGAGGAACACATCACTGCTTTGATTAAAGGCTTCTCAGAGTCCCAATGTGGACTTCAGGAAAAAGTCTTGTTCAGATACCTGAGGTACAAACTCTGCTCCAGTATGAGGGTGACACTGACTTTTTTTTCCCCTTGAACTGGATTTTCTCCAATAATTGATTATTGTTTCCTTCCAGTGTCATCTGAGAAAACTATAAGCGTTTCCCAATATTACACAAAAGATTTCTTAAAATGTATCTTAGAGCTATTAAGCCCTCAGCACCAATAAGCACCCTTCTTACCCTGCAGAACAACTAACTCTTATTCCCATTCTAAAATGTCTCCGTTACAGCCTCCTCCAGGGAGCCATCCTGGACCTCCCCTGGATGGCTTACTTGTTCCTCTTCCTGGCTCACTTTCACACTGCCACTGTTAATTTCGGTCTCCCTATTCTGTCTGGAGCCACATGAGGCTCTGTGCCCAGTTCCCTGCTCAGGTTCTGTAAGCAAGTTTATAAGTAAGTTTGGTGGCAGGTGTGTGACAAGACTTTTTCCTGAAGTCCACATTGGGACTCTGGAATCCCTTTTAACCCCTTTCGAGAAGCCTTTAATCAAAGCAGTGATGTGTTCCTCATGCCCTGATTTCTCCATCTGCAGAATGGGCCCATGAAAATATCTGACATTGCTCGTTTCTGGAAGAGACTGGTCTTAGCCTGGTACTAGGCTTTATAGTAGGGTGGAGGCTGGGCTAGGCTTTTTCCAGTATGGCACCCCTTACTGGTAGCCTACACCCCAAATCCCCTCTCCCATCTGGGCAAATATTGAAACTTCTTCCCATCTCCCCACTCTCTCCCCAACCCAAACACTCAAGGCTGTTATCTGCTGAGAGGTTGAGAAGACCCAGCATGGACGAAGGCTGACTCCCCAAGAGTGAGCCTGTCCGGAACCAGGCTCAGTGCTCATAGCTGTGAGAAGGCAACGTGGAACATCCTCCTGGTTTCTGCCAGGGCGGGCAGCAGAGCAAACAGCTGGCAGCTCCTGGCCTGCTGAGGTCTTGGCCAGGAGGACAGAAAGTGCCCATGGACTGAGGTCCTCATATGAGTGAGTCAGTGCCAGGCCCCGCATTCCTTAGACAATGTGAATGCAAACCTGTGGCTAACGTAAGCCTCACTGGGCAAACCTGACGCAGCCTCTGAGCAGCCCGCCGTGTCCTTCAAATTAATGGCAGGTGGTAACTGGCCTTCTTGGACCTGACCTGGCTCAGTACCACCTCCCCTAGGAAGCTGACCTGTGCTGCCTGCTGTTGGCAACCCAGCCCCTGGGTTTCTGAGGTTTATCTAATGTTCCTCTCAGAGGCACTTCTGGTCTTGCCACTCACATTTGTTCATGAGTATTTGAACCTAATTTGATCAGATAAGAAATCCTTCCACCCCTGGGTGAAATATGACTTCTTTTCCACCAAGAATCTTGGAGGAAGGACCCTGAATCTTCTTGCCAAGTCACTTGCTGTACTGCTAGGCTCTGAGACCCCAAGAAAGAAGACGAGGCCCCTGCGCCAAAGGGTGGCTGAGGCCGGCCAGCTCCCGTGGCTCCCGGCTGCCCGGCTGCCTCCACTCAGCTGTGGGGCAGTGCCAGACTGAGGGACCTACATCCATCCTAGGCCCTGACTGGAGCTAAGCAGAGATGACCGGAACTCCAGATGCTGAAGATGCTCCCCCTTTATTTTCTAGTTCCCAGCTCAATGCTACCCCATCACGCCTGCCTGTCCCCACACACTCTGTCCCCAGTGGTCACTGTACAGCTGGGTGAAAAAGGAAGTGAAGAACAGGCATGCTAGTGGAATGTGGCCAAAGAGAAAGCCCTGCAGCTTAGAGTTTGTGAGGAAATAAAGGGGACAGCAGGAGTGGCTGCCCCGCGGTCAGAGGCAGGATTGAGGTTCCTGTGGGGCCCGGGTGGCGGGGCAGAAGAGAGCGTGCCTGAGCAATGAAAGGATGGTCTGGGTGGCGGAGTCTGTCATCACAGAGGGTGGAGAAGGGATCTGGAAGGCCAGGCTGGAGACCTGACGAGAGAAGCCAGAGGGCAGTAGACTGCAGCCGCAGGGAACAGATGCGGACTGAGCCAGGAGGAATGAACCACAGAATCGAGGAGTTCTCACCCTGGGATGGGGCATGCGGCACTTCGTATGTGCCAGTATGAGTTCAGGGGGGGTCTTGCCCCACCCCTGTACCTGTGAGGACAGAAAGCCCCCACAGAAGGTTGAAGGGTGGTGTGCCGGGGAGAAGGCTGGGGTGCCTAAGGGGAGAGGGGCCCTTAGAGCAGCTCGGCGTGTGGTGTTCTGTGTGTGGGACAGCAGATCCGGAAGACACAATGGGAGACTTTGAGTTGTCACGAAGCTGCGAGCTGCAGTCAAAGGTGATGAGACCCTGGGTTAGCAGGGAGATGACCCGGTGGAGAAACGCGTCACTGGAAGGGGGTTTTTCTGAGCATCACCGTGGAATGTAATGCAGCTCCATGTCATGCCTTTGACCTCCCATCACTTTTGGGCTCCACTGACTCTCTTCTTTTCCTGGGCAGTCATGCCAGCTTGTTTCTTGAATTCCTTTTTGATTTTGTTGGAGCACCCCCTTAAGCAACTTTCAGCTTGAGTGGGTAGAGTTTTTCCTCTCAGCGTCATTGAACACATCTGAAAATGTAGCTGCTGTTTGCTCTGCTGTAGCTAGAGCATCAGGAAGTCTTGGGGGGGAGGACATTTTGCTGGACATACTTTCCTGCTGAAACTGGGTCAGGAAACCCAGACCCTCAGGCACTTGAGTATGGTGGAAGTGTCTTCCTGTTCCCAGCATCCATTGCAGCCACCTCTACTGCTCTGTCATGCTCCATTTAGCTTCTGTTTGGACCTCAACACTGACCAAGAGTCTCCCCCAGGGCTGCTCCCCTCCTTCAGAGAGCAGACTAGCTTCAGGGGGAGCAGAAAGGGAAACATAGTTGCCCCAGCACGAGACTTGCAGTTCTTTAAGGAATTATCTTCATGTTTGCGCTATGTTCAGTCTTTCCCTTGTTGATGGGCTGGGGCTTCTTTAAGTCTGCTTTGGTGAGAGCCACACCCTCCAGGTGTCTGGGGCTGGCAGTTCTCGGCTTTATTCTCCACCATCCTATTGCACCTGCTTTCTCTTTTCTGCATTCAGCCCTAGTGCCAGGCATGCTGACTACCTTTCTTTTTTCCCAGTACTATTACCAGTATGAAGATAAATACTTATGCACACACCTGCTCGTCTTTGTTGTCATTGCAGAGAGATCTGGTGAGAGTGGTACAGTCTGTGGGCTGCCTCCTTGAGCACAGCCCATGGGGTTCAGGTTGCATTTTCCAGCCTGCCCGTACGTACTGACATCTCCAGATCATTGGAGATTTCCCACGGCCCTGCTCTGGGGTGTTGCCAGGGAAGCCCAGGCATTATTTAGGACTGTTTTGGCTGCAGCACTCTCCTCCCCTCCCCTACAACAATGTTGTGACTGGAGGGCAGTCTCTCCAGGGAAAACTTCAGTCTTGAAAAAAGGAGGCAGGCTCCTAGCAGGAAGTACAAGGAAGGGTATCATAGCTGAGGGAGGAGCATGAGGAGAGAGGCCCAGAGGCATGAAGACAGTTCAGTGACTCTCCAAACCAGACATGAATAATAAGTCATTGAAGCAGTGTCTGACACAGCCAATGTATGATCTCCCATGTGTCTGTCTTCTCAGGTTCTCAAAATAAGCAAGTGATGCCCAGGTCTATTTAAGTTCAGAATGTCATCAAACATTCCCCTGCTCTGCTGACTACTGCCTAAAATTGTTGCAAACAAATTTCAGCTCTTGACCTTAAAACCCTGGTCTTTTTCCAAGATATATATGCAAGTGCATGTCTTGGTGTCTCCCCATACCAGGCAGAGGAAATTTCAAGGAGACCAGAGAAGCAACATAAGCCATTAACCCCACATCCAGATCTCCACCTATTTCCATCACATGGACCAGCATAACCAATGGACCAATGCCCCATTTTCTTGACAGAGAAACAGAGTTCCTGGGAAGTTCCCAGGGGGAACTATGTTGGTGATGGAGAATTATGCAGATCACTGGAGAACTTTGGAAATGACTGCCTTGCAGTATTTTTAGCACAGAACTACACATCCAGCCTAGCTCCAATAAATCTTCATCAAGAGCAGAACATTGTTGTCAATTAGGATAATGAGGCATTTTTAGAACCACAGTAAGTAAATTATTCTATTTTTAAAGTTACCTCTTGGGTTGATGGCCTGAGACAAGACAGGCTGTGGAGGTACGGTGTGCCACCCCATCATCAAGGTGCGTGGATGGTGGTAACCCTGGGCCCATTTTACAGGCAAGGAAGATGGCAGCTTGCCAAGAAAATGGCAGCAGGAACTGGGATTCCAAGTCAGCGCTCTGCCTTTTTTGTCTCATCAGTCAGGGACTTTTTTTGAATATGAATTATTCTTGAAGTATTACATATATGCAGAAAGCATGCAAATGTTAAGTGACTCAACTCACCAAATTTTACAAACGGAATATACAGGGATCGCAAAAGCTAAAAATCAATGAATCAAAAGAATCCTGAGCTCCAGGAGCTTCTCATCACTATCCCCCAATGTCACCCCTAAATTCGTCATTCTGTTTTTGAGAGCTTCTTTGGAGGTTCTAGCAGGGAAGCACAGCTGCCCGATACTTTTGACTGAAGAACAGTTGGTCTCTATTCAGGGAAGGCGATCCTCTTCCACAGAGCATGCAGCTTCGAGAGGGAAGCTAGCCAGCCAGCCAGATCAGCCGAGTCAACCCTGGCAATCAATGGGGGGGCAGATGCCGCAGCCAGATCTCCCTCACATCCCATCATTCTGTTTTTGAACTCTATACAGTCATACAAAATTATGTTTGAGTGATTCAGCCACTTTTTGCATGTAAACGGTGGTTCCTTCATCTTCATGGCCGATTACTACTCCATTCCATGAACATACACTATACATTCCCCTGGGGTGGACAGAATTGCTTCCAGTTTAGTGCTGTTTTAAATAATGCTTCCTGAGCATTCACACACACACATGCCCAGGAGTAAAACTGCAGGCCGTAGGTTTAGCTTTAGGAGATGCCCCCAGATTTGCAAAGGGATGGTGACAGTTTTCTCACCTGGCGGCAGCATTGTGAGAGTTCCAGCTGCTTCACCCCCTCGCCAACTCTTGCTCTTGTCTCATTTTCATCTTAGTCATTTGGGATTGGCATATAACAGAGATACATTATGGTATTCTTTTGTCCTTCCCTGATGATTCCTGTAGTTGTGCATTTTTCCACATATTTTTTGGCCACTTGAATATTGACTGTCGTAAATAATGACTCCCTTTAAAATTTATCTTCAGTTGGAAAATATTTCTGAGAATGCTTCCCATGCAGGAAAATTCTGCTTTCCTTCCCACCTGGGCCATCATTTCTACATTGTGACATCTGGCATTTCTGAGGAGGGCTCCAAAGGGGAGGAGGGTTAGAAAGTGGAGTGGGTGCTATGACCCCAGACGTCACCAGGCATTCTCCCAGCTTTGGAAATTCCCCTGCTGAGGTAGAAGCTCCAGGGGTTTCTCTGTGCACTTTGGGATTGACGTGAGATCGTCAGAGATTAGGAGCGATGGTTTATATAGCACATTGAGAGCTGAACTCTAGCACCCCTTACTCTTTTCCTTTGGAGTTTGGGCTCTCCATGGATTTCAGTGACTGCTGAGAAATGAAGATAAATGGAGTTCTTTCCTTCTCTTCTTCAACTCATAATTAGGCTGGGAACACACAGGGAGGTGGATTTGCTAACAAGGCTAAGCCTTTTGTGCATTGAGGACCTAGTGTATGCCTAGGGTATTAAAGTGATTAAGAAAGCGCTTAAGCTCTGCAACAATTATCAGACTTCAACAGATCAAAGTTTTCCTGGTGCAAAACGGAAGCCCATCTCCCCTCACTCAGAGGAGAAACTGCTGACCTCCTGGCCATAACCTATGCTGCTCACTGTCTTCTCACTTTATCTCACAAGGGGTATCCAACCAAAACTGGAGGGGAAGGAGATAGCTAGGAGTGGTGTTCCCTTGAACACCTCCTGTGTGCCACGAGGTAATTGGTAAGCACTTACATTCCCATTTACCCTTACCTCAAGCTTCTTGTCAAGTAAGACCTGTCCTATTTTCAGGGGATATACAGGAGAGTCAGGAGCTCGGAAAGAAATGTTGCCAGGTCAGAGCAATGTGTTTCAGTAACAAAACAGCTATGGAAGAGCTAACCAGAAGCCATTCTCTTAACAGGCTGAGACAGGCCCAGGTTGAGAGTCCTAAGGCAGGTGAGTCCAGGTCATGTCTTTAGGAACTTCAGTCTCCTGAAGGGAACTGAAAATGCTTGCTGGGTTTGTTAGAGGAAGAGGGCACTTCTGGTCCAGGAGGCCCAGTTTATGCCACCAACACTCCAAGCGCAGGACCAGCATTGCCTGAGTCCCCAGTGCAGATGGGATGGCCACGGTGCTGTGCCATGGGGGTAGAGGGATACAGAATTCCCTGCAAGCCTTTCTGTAGATCTAGGCATTGTTGTTCCACTTCTCAGATGAAGAAACCAGGTTCTCATGATAATATTCACAAATATGTAAATTTAGAGTGGTGGAACTGGGTCCCAAGTCCTGAAGAACGTTCTAGTCATCTTTGCTGGAGAATGGGGATGTGAGAATGGACATGTGCCTAGCAGGGGTCCACATTGGAATGGGTGTGTGAGGGCAGAAAAAGCCACTTTTGGTAGCAGCCCATATTGGTAGGTACAGTCTTCATGGTGGTAGAAGTGGGCAACAGTGAGCTGGCATGTGGTCGGAGCCAAAGAGTAAAGCCTCTGGACTGGGGCTTCACAGCGCCTACCCAGGAGCCTAGGATGCTTAGCTTTACCTTAAAGCAACCTTCTAACAATGTGTGGTGTTTAAGGGAGGCAGCCTACAGCTTCAAATACAGGCTGATGGATTGTGTGATTCTGTACAAGCCCCTTCACCTCTCTGAGTCTCAACTTTCTTTCCTTTAAAGTATGCACAGTCACATTTAAATGAGATAAATCTAGCATAGCAAAATGGACAATTGGATGGTCAAAACATGTGGTTAAATTTTAAGACAGCTGTCAATTTCCAGGTATCTTTGCTACTTATCACCTGTGTATTTTTAGGCAAGTGATATACCCTCTCTGTGTTTTAGTTTTGTTCTGTAAAGTGAGGATAATAATGATAATTCCTATCCCAAGACGTTGTTATATATGAGTGTGATACATACTCTCACATGAGCTGATACAAATAAAGACTGCATAGCATAGCATCTGGCCATTTATTAAGTCTTCAATAAATAGTTACTATAGGCCCTCCCTGGTGGCGCAGCGGGTTAAAGCACAGCACTGAGAATCTAAAGCCACTTCCGCATGAGTTCGATTCCCGCCTGCCCCGGAGGTGACCACATGGCGTGGCAGACCTCTCCTGACCCGCCCGCTGCTCCCCTCAGTAGTGTACTTTGTCGATCTGTCTGTTCTGTTCCCCACTGTCTCTCATGAAGCCTCTCGCCGCCCCTGAGCCTCTGGCCTGTACCCCAGTTCTGTATGCACAAATAAATAAATAAAATGCTTACTATAATTATGCCATCCCTCATGTTGGCTGGTAAGTAGTAGTTGCTCACTAAATGGCTATTAGTTTTCTTTATCCCCAAGGTCCAGGGGCACAGGCAGCAGCACTGGCATTATAGGAATCAAAAGGTCATGGAAATTTGCAGCAGGGAGGTTGGCTTTCAGCAGGCCATTGAAAACGAAAGGATTCAATCCAGGTAGTCTGCCAAGACACAGTGGGGTACAGGGTAGTGCAAGGCTGGATCAGAAGCAGGTGGGGGAACAAGAGATCCGGGTGCAGCTGTACTGCCTGAGAGAAATGAGGAGGTCTGGAGGGCGATGTCGAGAGTTGGCTTGGGTGTGACTGGGGCAGATGGTCTGCCTTCTGGGCCTGGAATAGAGAACATATCAGGCCTCTCTGGCCAACTGTGTGTGTGCATATGAAGATCAAAAAAAAGATTAGGAAGTGAAAGTGTTTAAAGCTACAAACACTTCATGCACCACATGATCTAATCCAAGTGAAGGGGAGTTGGATACACTGCGCATGGCTTCCACCACATCAGCCAAATCCTGATGGCTCTCCTTATTAACACTGCAGCTCTAATCAATAAAAATTCCTACAAAAGACTCTCTAGGCCATCTTCCTGCCCCTGATGATAGTATTCCTATCATAGCTCCTGTGTTAGTATTTATCACTTAACAGGTTTTTATCAAATGTTTTTAAAATATCACTTGTTCAGTTACCCAAAACGTGTTAAGATACAGCTTTATGTCTAGACTTATGGGAACTGAAGCTGTACAAGTTTTATGAGGCAATATGTGACTACCTTTTCATTCCCAGCCCGGCTAATTATCATCATCTCTCTCTACCCAGATGTCCCAGCCCATCTTATTTTATGCCTCTGTGCCTGTGCTTTTCCCCTCTGCCAATAGCACCTTTCCTAACCTCATATCATGTAAAACTCCTATTCACCCTTCAAAACCCAATTCAGATATTCCATCTGGAGCTTTCAAACAGCTTTTCCATATAGGAATTATTTCAACCAGTCACTTGTTTAAATTCCCAGATCATGAGTCTGCCTTCAATTCCAGGCCTGTGTGTGGCCTTGGCTTAGTGATCTCTGTATCCGCAGTTCAGAAGGCCTGAAAAGAGAGCAAGAGATTTTTGTAAGTATGTCTGCAATAAAGTTTGGTCCTATGTCCAGAGGTTCCATAGCTTATGGATTTTAATATATGAGTATTTTAAAACTATTAAAAGAATTTTTCAAAACTGAGTATTAGAAGAATTGTGTCGCTCTGCTGATGGTCAAAGGAGGCTACAAGGTGGCTCAAAAGCATTTCAAACAGCCTGGCACAGTCCAACCTGTTTCTAAGAGGACGCCTCGAGTCTCTCAAAAACAGCTTCCGTTCTTACCAAAACTTGCATCACACAGGTGAATTGGTGGTGGGAAGCCTATGGAAATTACAACTGAGATGAGAGGAAAAGATGCACAAAATGAAGAAGGATGTAAAACAATAAAAATATATAATAGTTTTTTTTAATAAATAAATGGTTTTTACATCGTGACATACTAAAATACATAAGAATCCAAACTTTCATGGAACAATACTGACTGTTGCTATGGGCATTGCTCCATTTTCTCTCTCTTTTCTTTCCTTCTTTCTCCTTCCCTCCCTCCTTTCTTCTTCCATTCCTTCCTTTCTTATTATTGTCACAACCCACGAATTGCTTCCGTGATTCTTCATTTCAGTCGGTTGCAGCCCATGGTTTGAAAGACCCTAGCTAATTCTTCAGCTTATATAATAGAAATGGCTTCCCAGGGGAGAAGCCCAACGCCCTGAGGTCAGCTCAGAGAAACAGGTGGGCAGGTGGTGGAAGGGAGTGCGCGGGGGTGAATGAGAAGCCGTGAGGACGGACCCGCAACATTCTAACCAGCTTCCCTGTCTTTGCAGCCGAGCCGCTACCGCTTATGGACCTGTGCCGGAGATCCATCCGCTTGGCCCTGGGCCGCCAGCGCTTACGGAACATCGGCGCCCTGCCCCTGCCTCAGTCTCTCAAAAACTATCTGCAGTACCAGTGAGCCAGAGGGGAGAGCCAGCTGGGGTGCTGGGGTGGGCAGGCTTCCCACTGAACATCCACACAGTCCATCAGGGCGGGGTCCTCGTCCTCACCGCGGTTCCCAGGACTTTCAGCGGTTCGAAAGGCCAGGCCCTCTTCCCGACTTTGAACACGAGACGTCTGTTGCCAACAGTATTTTCTGCTTTGGAAGCAGCCCTCGCGAGTCAGACACCTCCTTGGAAGTCACGAAGAGACTGGAGCCGGCGGGCACCCCGCCCGCCGACCGGGGCCCAGCGGACACCAGTATTGATCCGAGAGCCTGTTTCCTTATTGAAGAGAATGAATAAAACATTTGGGCAGGAGACTCTATTTTGTGGCCTGGTGCAGACAGAGCCAGGGAAAAATTGGCCAGCTCAGAGAGAAAATTGCTTCTGAATAATGAATGATGAAAGCGGCCGATGCCAGGGCCCCGTTGGGCCCCCACTAGACAGACAGTGAGACTGACGTGACAATTTAGGACTCTGCCCCTCTGAAAGACCGTGGTCGCCCAGGGATGCCCCGCTGCAGCACTCGCGAGTGGACAGAGCTAGGCGCCTTCCGGCTTACCTCTTCGATGTTGTTTACTGACCCTCCCTCGGCCCCTCCCCAAACTGGCCCTGTCACAGTTCTCTGGAGACCTCAGGCCCCTGTCTTCAGGGAGGCTGGGTCTGTCTGCTTCACCCCAGAGACAGAGCGGTATCCTCTATAATTGTTACTATTGTTAGTTGAATTCGCATTGCATTTTTAAAAAGAGGAGTGTGTTAAGGGCAGTACTTAATCCAAAGGTGCTAATCTGGGAGCTGGGGGAACTGGGGTGCCAGCGGGAGCTGTCCCTGGCAGGGAGCCTTCTGGGGTCTGTGGGTCTCTAGGCAGCCGTCCTTCCAGGATGCAGCCTGGCCCCCACAGAGCTTTATTTGACAAATTATTTTTTCACTTTAGAACACTTGTTTGAGTTTGTTTCTGTTTCCAATGTGTGTATGATGTGCTGTTTATTTATCAGCTGGGGGCCGTGAGTGGGCAGCTTGTGAGTGGAAGGTAGACCTGTTGCCCCTACCGCCCTGAGCCCAGGGCCTCTCATGGGACCGTGTCACTGCTGCCACCACCACCGTTTGGCACCTGTCATGTGTTTCCAAAGCTCTCTGTCCAGACTCATTTTATTTTTTACTCAAAATGGTCACAGCAGTGGATACCAGAGCCCCAGATGGCACTGCTTCCCCCCACTTTAATGTGAATTTGACTGGTGAATGAGAAGCGTTTCTAATAAAGTTTGTCGTTCAGTCCTTCAGCCCTGTATTAAGTGCTCTCTGGGGAGGGAGAGGGAGGGCTTCCTGCATCAACCTGGCTGGTCCGTGCCCCAGACCCTCAGGAGACAGGAATGTGAAGCCCTCTCTGGACACGTCTCTCTGCCTTGCCCCCCCTTGAGCTGGGACCCAAGCCACTTTACAAAGGCCTGCCCCAGCACATACCTGGGGCCTGGGCCCTGCAGAGCTGACGGTGACAGTGGGAAGGCAGGCCCAAGGCCTTCTGTTAGGGGGGGCACAGGCACAAGAGGGTAAACCCTAGAAGACAATGACCGGAAGGTGGGGCTGGGTGCGGCTTTGTGAGTGTGAGACTTAGCTGAGCTGAAGGCTAGAGTAGGGCAGGGGCCAGTTGAGGCTGGGGCCTGGGTCAGGCCTGGCACAGCCTTCATTGGGCAATGAGTGGCACATGCACCGTGCCAACTTCTGAGGACCCAGCTGTCAGACAAATGCCTCCATCCCTGGGGACTGTGTTTACACTGCAGCATGATGAGGTGACAGGCTCATGAAGGGGGCAGGGGGCGACAGGACAGGCAAGGCTTCCTGGAGGCAGCTGCACTCTGTACACGTGGTTTTTTAGAGAAGACCGTGGTGAGCTCAGAACAAAAGAGCCAAGCGTGCCGTGCCTGCTCTCAGCGGCAGTGTTGATCCTCTACTCTGACCTGGAGCAGGGCTTCCAGGGCTGGAGACTGGAACTCAGCCTCAGGCAGGCTTCCAGCAAGTGGGTCGCAGAAGGCAACTTCCTACAGAGGCACATCCTTCGACTTCGGGGTCAGCTTCATTCCTCCTTGCACACTGTAAGGGCTGGACCAGGTGGCCATTTGCTGAGGGCTCTTCCTTTCCCAAACTGAGCCCCAATTTTAGCGCCAGCTTTATGCATCTGCCTCATCTGTTTCCACACCTTGCCTATGTGAGGTCTTTCACTCAGAATGCCATCCCATCATCACTGCACCTTCTCTAGGATCTGGTTTAGATCATCCCTCCTCCAGGAAGCCCTCCCTAACTACCCACCAATCTTGGCACTTTCTGAGAGTCAGCTTCTTACCTTCCAACTTGAGGATGCCTCTCCTGGCCTCCAGGTCCCTTAACCAAGTACTTGGACTGGAGTCAAGTACATTAGAGGAAATAGGGGAAAGGAATGTCCTGTGTCCCATCCTTCTCAAAGTAAGAGCATCTGAGCATCAAGGAGCTGAGATAAACTGAGTTCAGGAGCCACCACACTGTCACTCAGCCCCAATTCTAGTTCAGCTTGCCTGAGTATATGCAACGTATCTCCAGGGTTCCTTATGCATTGGTTCACATTCCACCGCAAATACACTCCCCATCAAAGGTCTTACCCTGGCAGATGGGTCTCCAGGTCCTGTGCCCGTTGTCCCATCACACAGCCCACTTGGCACCTTTGGTGAGGTTTGTCCTTTTTCCACATGACCCGATTCTGATGGAGGTACTTGCTTACGCTGTTCTGCTAAGCACGTCTTAACCCTCCTCAGACAGAGCACATGGTGGTCACAGCCCCTGCAGACGTGAGTCCTGCTGAGTTCCTGCTTCCCCTCAGTAACATGTCCACTTTCTGAGTAAGAGACATCCCTTTTCTTTGCTTTTCTTCATCGCTCAAGCCAGCAGCTGGCTTCTCAGGGAACCAACCATCTTTCGCTAAGAAACAGACATCACTGCCCCAGGATGTTAGAACTAAAGTGGCATCAGGTAGCAAGTAGCACAGTGACATAGAGATGACTGTCCACACGCAGGGCGTCACTCCAGCTGCAGCCTCCAGGACACACATCTGTGTCTCTGCAAATGGACAGGGCACCATATAGCGCTATGCCTCACTCCCTAAGGCTTGGAAGTCTCCACTTTTGACCAAAACCACAGAGTTAGTCTGTCGGTGCTTCCAGTTCAGGGGGGTTTGGGTCCCCTTTCAGGCTGCACATGTGTTTTGTGATCCCACTTAGTTTGTGTGTGGTTTAACAAAATCAAGCCCAACTCAGAAAAGTCAAGTAATTTACCAGAAAAATTCAGATTTTGGACTTCCCTAGAGAAATAGACGTGGAAAGACCAGGTGCACATTCCTTCCTGTTCATCAAAGCTGAGCAGTGACATCCCCCGGAGAAGAGGATCTGTCCTGCGGTCCAGCCCTAGAACCACCCTCCCCAGGACTGCTCACTGCTGGCCTCCCTCATGGGCAGTGCTGCCTGGGTCTGGGTCCAGGCTTCTGAGTTTGCATCTCTGGACTATTAACATAACACACGTCAGAGGGTAAAAAGCGCACACACGTGCACACTCCAGTCATAAGAGGGTTCGGGAAGGAGCCTGCTCCTCCTGGACTGGAGTTTGAAATATCTCACGGTCTCAGTCCCTGAGGTTCTGGTAAACCAGATACCTGGGGTCTCAGGTCATGGAGTCCCTGGTTAGATGGTGAGCTTCTAGAGGCAAGGGCAATAATTCATAAGCATTTTTAATGAACTGAATGGTATGATGAGAGAAACTTGCCTACACATTATAAACCCTTGAGGAGCCTTGTAAAAAGTCCCAGTGCCAGATCTTTCCCCAGACTGGTTAAATCAGGACTTCCGGGTTCAGGGTCCCGGCTGGTAGTGTTTTAAAACTCCCCAGGTGGTTCTAATGTGCAGCCAGGGTTAAGCCCCATGCCTGAGGTGCTTAACTGGTCAACTCAGTGGAGACATGTTGGCAAGGTTAGTGAGAATGTACAGCTTAGACCAGAGAAAGTACCGCCATCCACCCAGGGTTCTCAGGGAAGGGAGGACTCAGAACAGCATGTATCATCTGTGAGATTAAATCCAAAGGCAGGGAGTTCATCCCATTCCTCTTCCCTCAGTGACACGACACTGAGCTGATTACTCTTCACAACTGGGGGTGAAGGATTGGCCACCTCTGACTTGATGCTGCCCCTTTTTTGTTCAACTGACTCCTGTCTCAGCCACCCCAACCTGGGGGCTGGTGGTGTATGGAGAATTTCCCAGAAAGCACTGTCATGATCAGTGAGAATAATCTTGGGATATTTAGTGCAGAGAAGATTGAAAATGGTTCAGTCTTAAGTGGACTGATTGGGACAGAAGAATTTGAGAGAGTAAGACCTGACTAAAAGAATAGTTTGGTTCCTTCAGGAAGATGGCACTTTGGTCATTAATAGCTATGATCCCTGCAATTCTCTGATGGGTTTTGGGACAGTGTCCTCACCCACCTTGTCTCCCAACAATATGGTGTTTTTCCTGTGAGCAGCACTGGCATTGATGGACTGTCAGCCGATTCAGCCCAGTGGGAGGATCAGGGAGGTTATTTCCCATCTCCCTAGCAACAAGGACACCTTGCAACTATTCCTTTACCTGGGGCTTTCTCCACACAGTGAAGATAATGATTTGCTGCACTTAAAGGCTTGGCATTGAAAGGAAATGGGTGCCTTTCAGTCATCAGCTTGAGTCAACTTGACAGTTCTATACCAGGCTTGTGCCAAGCCCGAGGAGTGTCTTGATCCTACTGCCCAGAGTACCCTCTACCCCAGCAGAGGACTGACTTGCAGACAGTTGAGTGCAGAGCCCAGTATCTGTAGACAGTGTGAGCAGCAAGGCCCAGAGGAGGCCCAGCAGAAACAGCATGGAGGTGCAAAAGGGCCTCAGGTGGGACAGGAATTTTGACAATCCCCAGAGGGTGAAGGACAAGCTACAGGGCACAAAGGTAAAGAGGTGAAGCATGGGCACCTTGCAAACCATTCTCAAGAAAAGGTGTTGGTATATTTCTGAGTTCCAGAGGAGACCATCAGCACAATCACCAGGGAGGCCAAAGAGGGTTTAAATAAAGAGACTATATACAGGTGTGAGAATGAGCTCTGGTTAGGAACAGTGACAAGGGTAAGTTGTTACCACCTCTAGTTTTAAAGGGCTTCGAGAAAAAAGCACAAACTAGACCAAAGGAAAGCTGTAACTGTAGGAGAGAAACCTCAATCAGGTGTTGGTTATGGCCTTAGCTGGAGGAAGACAACTTGTGCCATCCACAGTCTGACAAGATGGAACCAAGACGTACATGATCTGTCTCTTGTCCTGCCGCCCATCTCCCTTCAGAGCCTCCCATTGGCTGAAACGAGGAGTACAGCAGGCCAGGAACTGGACTGGCATTATCCAAAGAGGTCATGCAGAGCCGGATACAAAAGAAAGATCTGTGGCTGTTAGGGCAAATCTCCCAGACCAGGCAGGTGCATGGTTGATTCGGGCAAAGGAAAAGAATCTGAGGCCTTGGTAGATTTGACAGGCTTTAATGCTGAAGCAGGGAACCAGGTATATAGGTAGACCAGCAGGCCAGGGTGAGGTGGGGGTGGGGATGTTGGGGGTGAGGAGAAATGGCAGTAAATCAGGCAAGCAAGGAGACAGGAAGCCTGAGAGGCGGGTAGCAATGGAGCCCCCCAGCCCCAGCGACCTCCACTCTCTCTGACTTCCCTCCTTGCTCTCTGATCTCTCCTGTAATGCTCTCCCAAGAACCCATATGGTAGGTATGCAGGCCCGGCACTTTCTAGCTCATGCCCCATGCTTGTGTTCCCAAGCGCTTTCTGCACTAATGGGATATCACACCTGGGATGAAAACAAGGTCACAGGTGGCAAACCTAGGGGCTAGCAGCAGGAAGGTGAAAAAGAGCCTAAGCTACTTCATTCTCCCTACAGTGGCTATCGAGAATATTCAATGTAGATCACTACCATTTTTTTCTTCAAACAAAACTGTGAAGATCCAAAACTTTAGTGTATAAGTAGCCGAAAGCTAATTTATTCCAAATGTGTGTGGCTAGAGTTGCTTTTGTGCGCCATTCCCGTACCTCTCCTACCTGAACATCAGATGCGAAACACCTGAAAGCTTTCAAGGAGCCTCAGGCTACCATCAAATTATATTCTTCCCAAAGTTTAACCCATCGCATAGCAGAAAGCAGCAGCTTCAGGTCTGAAACTAGATTTTTATAAAGGCTGTTGCAGGAGCCAGAATAATGAGGTCTACATTGTTATTTTTCAATAGCCTTCCTGGAGCATCTGTGGAGAAGGGTTTTTTAGCAAGTAGACAAGAGTAGAGACAGAGAAGTCAAAGCAAAGGCTGTTGGTGGGAGGGAGAGAGGGCGGGCTTTGGGAGCAGGCCTGGGAAAGAGAGATCTGGTGATGTGGGCCCAGGCAAGCAGCGTGACAGTGCTTGCAGGAGTTAGGGAACGGCAGATGTGAGGACATTCATTCATTCATTTGCTCCTACGTTCAACTGATGTTTATTGAGTCACTTCTGGTGATGCCAAGGATACACCATGAAGAAAACAAACAAGTCTCTACCCTCATGGAACTCATATTCTATAGGAAATAGGGCCACAAACAAATAATTGGTAAATCCAGAATATGCTGGATTGGTAAATCCAGAATATGCCGGATCGCACTGAAGGACAATCTGGGCCAGCAGATGGTGGGATTGCTACAGTGGAAGGCTTGTGAATGCTTAACAACCACCTCTCTGGCAAAAAATAAAAAATAAAAAGCCCTGATTTGTAGTGTTTGCTGTTTTCTGTAGTGTAAATACTCCAACCACAGCCAATCTCAAGCTTCAACTTGATGTAACTAAATGCAGAGTTGGGGAAAGAGGATCAGTAGTCACCCATTATAGAGTATTTCCATACAGAACAATAAAGGTAAATTACCTCAACAGCAAGGATGACAGTAAAATAATTAAAAACTGATGCATTTTGAGTATTTATAACCCTTGTTTTAAAAATAACTTATTTATTTGTAAGTGTGTGTGATTTCATTATGACTATAATCATTAATCAGCTTGAATAATTCCTCAAGTTTTGACCATCAGCTGCTGCAAGCCAGCCTGAGCCAGATCCAGGACCCCCCCAGGCTGCTGACTCTGGAATTCCCCTAGTGCGATTCTAATCTTGATTGGGCACACCACCAGGTTTGAGCTCATTTCGCTTGGCCAGAGACTAGTGATCTTCCCTGAAGTGATGAGGAGCTCCTTGAGAGTTGGTGGGAGCGGGAAAACCAGGTCTGGCTGAAGTCCTCACACCAGAGTTTGACCTGCGACAGTCATGAGTATATGTATCTGACCTTTCCTGAACATCCACCCTGCATACCACGTTTCTGCAGACAATTCTCAAAAGTACAGACACAAAATTCTTAAAACACATGGAGTTTGGCAAGATGGCAGCACAGGAAGATACTGGTCTCACCTCTTCCATATCCTCTCAACTAAATTGCAGCAGAACAAGGCCAATAACCTTGAAAGATAAAGGGGACAGCTGAAGGGCACACCAGAAGCTGTGGCCTGGCAGAAAGAGATAGGGAACACTGCCTGAGTTATTTGTTCAGTGATACCTGGGCTGCACAACTCACAAGTAGGAGGGCAGCTGCCCTTGCAGCTGGTGTTTCAAGGATATAGATGCACATCCGGGACTTTGGAGATCCAGCACTGTGCTGTATAAGGTGGTACACAGAGCTGGGGTCCAGAGCAGAGAGTGTACTATAGGATAAATGTGGGAGTGGGGATGCAGAGTAATAAGTACTGGCTTGAGCTTGAAGCTCCCACATAGAAGAGCTGAAGCCTGAACTAGTAGAGGGTGGGGTGGGTGGGATTATCTGTGTCTCCTCACAGAAGATGCTGCTATTTTCAGCTGAAGCTGAGATATTCAAAGATCTGCCACCTCCCTCCCAAGGTTAAAGCCAAGACAATTGAACATTTGCACTAAACAGATTTTAAGCATCTTTAACTCTAGGAGCAATTAACCCAGAATAAGGCTCTGCATTAGAAAAGAAAATAGAGCAACTTCAAAGTTGTGACCCAACATACATTCCGGTCCCCACAGCATGGTAGGGAGCATGAATCCCTGGTGCTCACTGGAGGGGACCCTTCCATGACCAACTACCTTGGCTCCTTTCTACCCACTATCTCTGGATAGGACCAGTTCTTAGGGGAAACAAAAATTAAGTTGATGATTGAGCAACTTGGGGAAAATACTGTTAATCATACAATGGAAATGACTGAGGTATTTACAATAGAAATGCAAAAAAATGTTTCAAAAAAGAAAATGAAAATCAAATCCAGAAGTATAGAAAAAGGTTCATCAAGAATAAAGCCAGTTGATTCCATAAACACAAGGTTAAGCAATCAAAAAGTAATTCAATTTACTATATTTATCAAATAAAAGAAAAATATTTTCATCTTAATAAAAAGCTATTGAAAGGCATTTGTTAATTAACTCAATGCCTATTTACGGTTTAAAAAACTTAAAGAAAACTAGGAAAAGAGGACCTTTCTTGATCTACTAAAGGATATCTAAAAAACAGCTATAGCTAATATCACATTTAATGATACATTACTGAAAATTTTTCTCTTGAAATGACAAATCAGAAAGATTGCCTACTGTCACCACTTCTATGCAGCATTATGTTAGAAATCCTTGACAGTTCACTAAGACAAGAACAAGAAATTGAAAGGCATATATATGGGAAAGAAGAAATAAAACCATCATTATTTGTGGATAACAACATTGTATACTTAGAAAAGAATTTATACAAAACTGAGAATTATTAAGATAATTTAGAAAGGTCACTTGATAAATGCTCATATGATAGGCTTATGTATTAACAACATACAAATAGAAATGAAATTTTAAACAATTCCCATTTATAGTACGAAAAATAGAAAAAATAATAAAAGCACATCTAAACTGAAACTGTAAAACTGTCAAAAGACACTGAAAAAGACCTAAATTAATGGAGAGATATATCATGTCAACTGGGAGATTTAATATGGTTAAGATGTCAGTTTTCCACAAAACTGACCTAAAGAATCAATGCAAGATCAATAAAAATTTTTGAGATTTGTCATGGCAATTAACAAGTTGCGTCTACCCTCATATCAGGGAACTGAAGCAGCTATAACACCTTAAAAAAAAGAAGAAAGACTTATGTTACCAGATACTGACACTCACTATAGTGATATAATTAAGATCATTTGATATTGGTGTAAATGGGAAAACAGACAAATGGGAAAAAATAGAATCCCAAAACAGAAGCACACTTACTTAATGAATTGTGTTACTGAAAACCAGGGAGGGAAAGATAGTCTTTTTTTAATCAGCAGTGCTGGATCCATTGGACACTCACATGGAAAAAATATGAATCTTCACCCCTATGGAATATCACAGACAAAAATTAGATCAAAAGCCATTAAATCTTAACAGAAGGGGTATAAACAACAATGAAAAGTAAAAGTTCTGGAAGAAAAATCTTCAGGTCCTAGGGATTAGCAGGTTGCTTAATGAGGACAAAATGCAGTTGCCATAAAGAGTAAATAAATATACTGAATTTCATGAAAATTATTAACTCTTCTTTGTGAAGAAATGATAGTTGCAGTACATGAACTAGCCAGAGGTGATGCTACTGATCCTAATAGGTGCAAAGTAGAAAACACCCAAGACTACCACAGCAGGAAACCCAGTTGTGTATTCATACAATGGAATAGCATAGAAAACATT
>NW_004567115.1:7647461-7649623 GCF_000260355.1 Condylura cristata | reverse complement strand
TAATAAAATGCATAATCCCATTGAGATGAGTTTAAGAACAGACAAAACTGTGTCAGGACAAAGAATAGCATTACTTTGGGGAAAGAGAGAGGTGGTATTTTGATTTGAGGAGCGAACATGAGGAAACTTGCCGTATTCCTAGAACAATATTTCATATTTTTATCTAGCTGGTGGCTATGTGAATACATATATATGTAAAAATTCATCCAGCTTTAAGCTTTGGTCTGGTATACTTTGTTTATGTATAGTCAACCAAAACAAATTTTATAATGGAAGGAAGAAGCAGACCCCCAAATTTATGTTTTCCAAAAAATGACTCCCTTCTCACTAGAAATGTCTTGGATTCATTGCTGTGTTTCTTTTGGCAAAAACTAGTAGGGTTGTTGCATCTGAGAAGGGAAACAGTTCCACAGAAGAAAAAGAGAAAAAGACAAAGAAAGAAAAGGAAGCAGAAAAAAGAAGAGAAGGAGGCTGAGAGACCTGAAGGCTTTGAAGAACAAAGAGCCCCACTGTCTCATGAAAACATCTCCTAAAAGCTGGTGTCCTTGAAGCATTCACAGGAGTATAACATCTCATCAGTGATTCCCATGTTGAGAGGCTTCCTAGCAAGCAAGTGTGGATGCCCTACAAGTCCACAACACCCAGGGGATAGGTTCTAGAATTTCGCATTTCCATCTAAAAATGCAGTCTTTTCCTGGATGTTGGTCATGTTACCCAACAGCCCCTGGGATTTTCACATAGAGCCTACTAGGATATCACTGCCCACTAACTACAGAAAAATCAACTATTTTTTGGTAAACAGAATGCATGTCTTTTCCTCTTTTCTTCTTAAGAAAACTATCTTGGCAGGTATAGCACATCTCCTTTATCAATGTGTGGGCAGTTCCACATTCTTCTCAAATCCCTCCAAGGTTTTCAGAGAAAGTTGCCAGCACTGGTTCTGAATTATTAGAAGTTTAAACAGGAACTGAAAATAATCCTTTCCTTGTAGAAATACAAACAAATATCTCCAGATGAAATGGCATGATGTCAGGGCTGGAGGCACAGGGCTGGACAGGGAAAGAGATGAAACAAGACCAGCAATGAGCTGAAAACTTGCAACTGAGTAATGGGAACATGAGAGCTTATTAAGCTGTTCATCCTGCTTTTACTATTTAAAATTGTCCATGAAGATTGAGAGCAGATTCTCTGTAGGTGAATTGATTTGGAAGGCTGAGCATTTACATCTGATCACATGAGTTAATCATCCGAGAGACTCTGATTGTTGAAATCAGCTTGCCATTTCTCATCAACCTTTAGAAGTGAAAATGATTTTATCTGATCTCCACATCACTAATTAGTTTCTACCATTAATTTATTCTTCACTGACAGGAGTCTAAGCTTGGAGCTTAATAACTTGTTGTTTTCATTTTTGATCACTAATGAACATATTTCATTTTTATGTACTTTTGAAATCTGAATTTTTTTCAATCAGCATAATTGTTGTAAGACTTCCATGAGGCAATGATTCATCCCTTTTTACTGTAGAATTGGATGGAAAAACTTGTTTATCCATTCACCATTGAGGGACGTTTGGGTTTATTACAAATAAAGTTGCTATGAGCATTTGTGTGTAGGCATATGCTTTCTTTTCTCTTACCTAGGAGTGGAAGAGTGGAATGTTAGATCGTGTCTACCTTTTTTTTTTTAAGATATATTTATTTATGCATACAGAACCGGTGTACAGGCCAGAGGTGCAGCAGAGGTGAGAGGATTCAGCAGAGAGAGAGTGGGGAGCAGGACAGGCAGATCTGCTGCTGCTGAGGGGAGCAGCAGGCGAGGCAGGAGAGGTCTGCCACGCCAACTGGGTCACCTCCCTGACTGGGAATCGAGCTCGTACTGAAGTGCTGCCACAAATTTCAAGGTGCTGTGCCACCAGGGAGGGCCCATGTCTATCTCTTTAAGAAACTGAAAAACTGATTTTCAAAGTTGTATTCCCAGAGTGAGAGAATTTCGGTTCCTCCACATTCTTGTCTGCATTTGATATGGTCAAGTGGTACTTAATTGAAGTTTTAATTTGCAGACCCCTAATCACTAATGATGTTGAGAATCTTTTCTATGCTTATTTACAATCCAAATATCCTCTTTGTTGGAATAATGTTAAAAATTTTCATCCATTTTTT
>NW_004567115.1:7604920-7646876 GCF_000260355.1 Condylura cristata | reverse complement strand
TATGTTTTCTTCTAGAAGTTTTATAATTTTAGGTTTTACATTTAGGTCTTTGATCCACTGAGTTAATTTTTTATATTGTGTAAACCATTGATCAGTGCTCTGATCTTACAGATAGAGATCCAAATGCCCCAGCAACAATTGTTGAAAAAAACTATTCTTTCTCCACCCAAATGTCTTTGTATGTTTATAAAGACATAGTTGCTGGGTAGGTACAGTCTTTTTCTGGAATTCTCATTTTGTTCTATCGACCAGTTTCTCTATGTTAATAGCAGGCAGTCAAGTCTGCCTAACTACTATAACTACTGATATTAACTTGAAATAAGTAGTGTTAGTCCTCCAGTGACTTATGAAAACCTATGAGTCACTTTGGCTATTTCTAAGTCTTTTATATTTCCATCTGGATTTTAGAATGAGTTTGTCAATCTCTCAAAAAAATTTTTTTTTTGCTTAGATTTCAGTAGAGATTCTACTGACTCTATAGATCAGTTTGGAAGGAAATGGCAGCTACACAATACTGAATCTTCCAACTCATGAAAAAATTATATTTCTTCATTTATTTAGGTGTCTTTTACTTTCTCTTTGAAGTGTTTAGTGTTATTAGTGGACGAGTCTTGCATACCTTTTGTGAAACTCATCACAAACTATCTAATATTTGTTGATTCTGTTATACATTTCAAAAAATTCTAATTTAGGGCCTTCCCTGGCACAAGGGTTTAAAGCACAGCACTATGAAGCTGTCCATAGCCACTGTAAGGGTGAGTTCTATCCCAGCTGGGGGGGGAGCTGACCCATATGGCACAGCACACCTCTCCTGTCTCACCCACTGCTCCCCTCAGAAGTGTATTTCAGTCAAATTGCTTGTTCTGCTCCCACTTTTGTCTCTAGTGAATCCTCTTACCCCACCCCTGCACCTCTGGCCTATACCCCAGTTCTTATATGCATAAATAAACAAGTCTTTTAAAAAATTCTACTTTAAGGCCCTCCCTGGTGGTTCAGAGGGTTAAAGCATAGCACTGTATGCTGGCCGCAGCTGCTTCAGTGTGAGTTTAATCCCAGCCCCAGGGGTGACCCACATGGTGCACCTCTCTTGCCTCACCCACTGCTCCCCTCAGCAGTGTACTTCCTTGATCTGCCTGTTCTGCTCCCCACTCTGTCTCTGGTGAATCCTCTCACTGCCCCTGCACCTCTGGCCTATACCCCGGTTCTATATGCATAAATAAATAAATCTTTTTTTAAAAAAGTTCTACTTTAGAACTTTGGTTACTTCTTATAGAAATAATCCAATTTTTGTATACAGAACTTATATCCTTCAACACTGTTACACTCACTTTTTTTTCTAGTGTCTTTTTATAGATTCTAACCAGGTTTTCTGTATAATGGGTCATGCTATCTGAAAATCAGGACAATACTCTTATTGCCAATCTGAATGACTTTCATTTCTTTTCTTTGATTCTTTGTAATAGTTAGACCCTCCAGTAAAATGTTGATAGAAGCAGTGAGAACAGACACTCTTATTTTGTTCTTAATAGTAGGAGCTTAAGTTTTTACTTAAGTCTTTCACCTTTAAGATGTAAGCTGCAGGTTTTTCATAAATGTCTTTACCAAGTTGAGGAAGTTCTCTTTAGGACTGCTATCTTGCTGTGAGATTTAATCTAGAGTGAATATTGGATTCTGTAAAAATATTTATCTGAGTTTAAGCTGATTATAGATATACTTTTCCTTTTTTAGTTTATTAATATGGTAAATTCAATTGCTCAATTAATTAAACCAACCTTGTATTGTTGGGGTAAATTCTACATTTAAACCAATCTTGTATTGTTGGGGTAAATTCTACATTGTCATAATATATGCCTCTTTTCCCACAATTTTGGATTTGATTTGCTATCATTTGTTCTGAATTTCTGCATCAAATTGTGGCAGATTTTAGTCTGTGACTTTCCTGTAGTATCTTGTCTAGTTTTGGTGTTAAGGTCATAACTGACCTCACACACTGAGTAAGAAAGGATTCCCGCCTTTTCAATTTTCTATGTGCAGAATTGACATTATTTCTCTTTTAAATGTTTTACAGAGCTTATTAGTGAAATCAGGTGTGCCTAGATTTTTCTCCCTGGGAAGGTTTTTAAATATAATTTAATTTGTTTGATAGATACTGGTTTATTTCTTATTGAGTGAGTTTTGGTAGTTTGAATCCTCCAAGGACTTTTTCATCTCATCTAAGGTGTGAAATGTATTGTGAAATTGACACTATATTGACTATTATTCAAAAATGTTGTTATTTTTCCTTTTAGAATCTTTATACACCATGGTGATATCACTTCTTTCATTCCTGATACTAGTAAAATTTTCCCTTTTTATCTTGACCAGTGTAGTATGATGTTATTGATTTATTTAAAGAACAAGTTTATGTTGTATATATCTATATGTGTGTGTATATATATATATATATATATATATATATATACACACACACACAGAGATAGATATATATTTATATCTATAAACATATAATTTATTTTTGCATAGAAGAACTAGGGCACAGACCAGAGGTGTGGGGTAGGGGTAAATGGAATGAGACAATTTTCCAGAGACAGAGTGTGGACCAGAACAGGCAGATTTGCAGAAATACACTGCTAAGGGAAGCAGCGGGCAAGACAGGAGAGGTCTGCTGTGCCATATATGAGTTAGCTCCCTGGCTGACGATCCAATTCAGGAAACAACACGGAGACTTAACACCTAGGCCACCATGGAGGTCCAAAAAGTTTTTAGTTAATTGACTTTCTCCATTATTTTGTATTCTTGATCATATTAATTTCTGCTCTGATTTTTATTATTTCCTGTATTTTGCTTATGTTGGGTTCAAATTCTTCTTCTTCATTCTTAGTTGACATCATTGGGTTAAAATCTTTTCTTCATTCTAATCTAGGTATTTAGTGCTAAAAATTTCACCCCAAACTCTGCTTTTGTAGCATCTAAAATTTTTGACATGTTGTACTTTCATTTGTATTCAGTTCAAATTATATTTTTCCTTTTGATTTATTTGTTCACTCAGATTACTTAGAAGTGTGTTATTTATTTTCCAAATACTTGGGAATTGTCCAAAAGTCTTTGTATATGTTGATTTCTAATAAAATTACACTGTGGCCAGAAAACATATGTTGTATAAATTAAACGTTTTCAAATTAATTGAGACTTATCCAGTGATCCAAAATATCCAAAAGCTTTCTATTTGAACTTCAGAAGAATGTTTATTCTTTTGCTTTTGATTAAATATGCCTACTAGGTCAGGGTAGTTGATAGTTTTATTCATGTCTTTTATATTTTTACTGATTTTTTCTACCTATATCAGTTATTATGGATTTTTCTATTACTTTTTGAGGTTCTATCAATTTTCTTCTCAGTATATTTTGAAGCCCTGTTGATACTACATCCAGCGTAAGTATCAGTTCTTCATCTTTGCCCTGCTCCTGAAGATAAACCAGAAATTCAAGTGAGACCGGTTGAGACCCAGATAGAGGCAAGACAAAAGTTAAACTAAGTCTCACTAACATAGCACCATGACTAATATAGTCAAGACCAAACTTGGAATAAAAGGGGACATGAATGCATTTCCTAGAAATATCTGCAGATGGTGACTCTTTACCCTCTCCCCTTCTGCATAAAGCCCCTGCTTTATTATTACTATATAAAAAAATCTCACCCATCTTTGTGTTTTGTTGTCATATATTTTACTAAAGTCATTGTGTTTTTTCAATTTGACAATCGATTTTCTTTTCAATGGAGTAGAAATCAAAAAAATATTGTATATGTATCCTTTTGTTGATGGTTACCATCTCCATCTCTCTTTGTAAGGGTATACATCTCCATATCTGAACTTGGATTGCAGACTTTCATACTGCCTACCTATTAGTAAATCCCATTTCTACCTTTCTCCTTTTCCATTATTACTTTGCAGCCATCAAATGTCTTGAGGCTTTTCCCATCTGTGGGTATCATCTCCCTCTCTGATTGTGGTAAGATCACCATACATCCAAGCATGCTTTGAAACATTTACAGAAAGCTCATTCTCCTCTCTCTACAAAGGAATCGTGCCAGCAGTCTGCTGGCAAAATGAACAAATGGTGTTGACAATTTAGGGCAAATGAATTGACATCTGCTCAGAAGTTCAAAAGAATCATGGATGCCAGGGAAACTTCTCTTTCCTGGAAAAAGACCATTCTCATGATCTGCAGGGTCAGGGAAAAGTCAGCAGCCTGAAGAAAATGTTAAAAAGATATTTGGAGCCAAGTTGCTGAAGAAATGAAAATATGGACATAGAAAACTGCTCCCTTGGTTTTTTGCTCTTAGTAGACACTCAATAAATATGCACATACTTAATAGACAGAGGAATGCAAGATTATTATTGACCCTCATGTATTTTGGTCCTCTCTTTCTCAGGTTGTCTTGCAGAGAGGGACTTACCCTGCTCTGGCAACCAGATGCTCCCATGCCAGAGTGTGAAAGTGAAGTTCCTGGTATGAAGAAACAGCCCCTTGGGGGATCCACTTAGCAAGGTGGCAGCAGTGGTGGGGTACAGGGGCAGTTCAGGGAACAGAGGACAGAACGTGGTCCCAGCAGAGCCCCACACTGCCTGTGCCTGGTCCCAGTGTGACCTGAACACTGTCCCTCACTGTGAAGTCACCTTGCCTGGCTTTCTGAACTACCTGAAGAGGCGTTAGGTAGTTTAAATGTCCTCTAAACTTTGCTCTTCACAGAGCAAAGTGACCCATAGACCAGCAACACAAACATCCTGGGAGCTCATTAGAAAGGAAGACTCTCAGGCCCCAGCCCAAAGCTACTGAATCAGAGTCTACATTTTAAAAAAATATCCCCCCAAACCTGAATTTACATTAAATTTGTGAAGTACTAATCAATTTTTCAACTATGCAGAGAAGGTTCTATTACTGTGATTAAAAATCTCTGGTGAGAGAATAAGTCTCAGTGCCAGTGTCTCATCCATACGAAGGTTGGATGTGATGATCTCTGAGGCTTTCTACCCTGATATTTTGTGGCTCTTCAAATTTTAGGAGTCCCTCCAAAAAGGGGGTCACTTCTCCAGTTTCATCCCTGCCAATCCATCTTGTACCTAAATCTCCTCCTGTTGCTGCCCACTCCCTGCAAGACAGAGTACAAGCTATTTGGCATGACTCATAAATAGTGTCACCACACATTTTGCTCTGTCTTGTATGGTTGTCATTTATTTCCCTCATTCTTATTTGCTCCCAGAGTTACCTCATTCAGATCAGTGACAACACAAAGAGTTCTTAGATTTGAGACCCAAAGCATGGTTCATAAAAGGAAAAATTGACAACATAGACTTAAGCAAAATTTAAAACTTTTATTCCACAAAAGATCCTGTAAAGAGGAAAAAACAACAAGCTACAGAGTGAAAGAAATATTTGCAAACTACAAATCTGACAAAAGACTAACACCTAGAATATAAAAAGAATATATAAAACATAAAAGTTAAAAATATTCCTGTTAAAAATGCTCAGAAATAGCATTTTTGCTCAGAATAGTCATTTTGCCAAGCACATATCCAAACGACAAATGGGCACAAGAAAAGGTGTCCAACCTCATTAGTCACTAAGGAAGTACAACTAAACCATAATAAAATTTCATGACAAACTCATCAGAATGGCTAAATTAAAAATGGGACAGAACCAAATGTTGGTAAAGATACACAGAGAAACTGGAGCGCTCATCATATGGACCAGATTGCCTCTGGAAAACAGGCAGTTTTCCAAAAACTAAACATGCAAATATTATTTAGTCCTGGTAATTGCACTTCTGGGCATTTATCCCAAGGAACTAAAGATTGACTTTCACACAAATACTTCCGTCTGTAGTGAAATATGTATAGCAGTTGGAGTCACAAACAAAACCTATAAATAATCAGATAGGCCTTAGTAGGTGACTGGTTAAACAGTTTGTAGCTCATCCATATCATGGAATACTATCCAGCAACAAAAAAGGAGGAACCACAGAACTGCTTAACATAAGGATATGCACTGAAAAATGTGTTGTCAGGCAGTTTCATCACTGTGTAAACATGATGACACAAACCTGGAAGGCAGGGCCTCTCACACACCTGCACTACATGACATGCCCAGTGGGACCACTGTCACATGTGTGGTCTGTCTTTGACCAGAACATTAAGCTGTACTGACACGTGACTGACAACGTGTGACAACCTCAACGAATCTTCAGAGAACAATGCTGACTTTAAAAGTTGATGGCAAAGATTACATAGTGTTGGATTCTATTTATATGACATTCTTGAAATGACAGAATTATAGAAACAGAGAACAGATTAATGGTTGCCAGGAGTTAAAGAGACGGTAGGTGGGAAGTAATTAAGTACAGCTAAAAAGGGCAGCATTTTGGAGACTTGAGGTGAGGAAATGTTCTGTAGCTTGTCTGTGCCAAGTCAGTTTCCTGGCGGTGATGCTATATTGGGTCTTTCAGAGTGATGTTAATCTCATTTGTGAGGGCTCTGCCCTTGTGACCTCATCCCGCCCAAAGTTACAATATAGTCCATCTGTGGTTAAGACTCAACATATGAATTCTGAATACAATGTTCATCCACGATAGCTGGAACGATGAGAAAACTTGCTTGAAAAGCAGAATCCTGAGCCCCACCTCAGACCTATCGAATCAGAATCAGAATCTTCACTAGTTAAGACTTTTGCAGTTCTCAGCTCTGAAAACATGATTGTGCTCTCCCACAGGTAATTAAAAATATTCTACACTGAGTGGTAGAATAAGGAAGTCCCACTAATTTCTAAATTTTCCTTAAATGTTTCTATTTGAAATGACTGAATATTAAGGTTGTTTTTGCTTTTTTTTTTTTTCAAAACAAGGAATCCTTTCTCACATTTTAGAGAGGCATGCTTTTTCATGTTGGTTGATTTAACCCCAAGAACAGCCTTTTTTAAATATTCCTTACTCGGTTGTCAGGATGCTGTTAAGCAGAAAAGAAGAGACATTTGCTTTTGGCCAAGTTTTTATGAACTGGATCATTTGAGAAATACTCAACAACTGCTCTTCTTGGCACCGAGAGGAAAGGAGGCAGGTCAGGACAGGCGGCTAACACAGGAATGGTGCAGTCCCACTATACTGACACCATGCTAACAGGCCACCACTAATACTATTGCACCACTGATAAAGCCACCACTTATCCCACCTCCTAGAAGAACACTGCCACCGCTGAAACTGCCATCACCACACACTGACTGCTCTCAAGCACTACTACTGTGCCCTAGCACCACAGCGCTGCCACTGAGTCTGGGTGGGGAGCAGGCCCTGAGTCTGAGGACCCCAGGTGGGCTCTCTGTTCTTGTTTGCGGGGAGGAAAGAAAGCAACTTGAGACCACAGTTACAGAAAAGCAAGAGACTACTGACAGACAGAGAAAGGACAGGAAAGCTCTCTTAGTGGAGAGAGGTCCTGAGTGGGTAGGCACCACTCAGGACCTCTTGTATAGGTATAGTGGGCAAGGAGTAGGGGTTTGGCCGTTGGGTGTCTTTTGTTGTAGCTCCACTGATTGGTTGAAACCGTGGGGTCTCAAAGGTGATGGAAACCCACTAGTCTTCCCCCTGTCTTCAGAAACCACTTTGGCCCATTGCTTTACCACTGTGCTATGGGGTTGTTGATGTTGTCTGACATTCCATTTTTAAGGGGGTTGGTGGCACCCTCCTTGTCTGACAATTGCTCCCCCATCAGGCTGATGAATGGACTGAGGAAACCAAAGCTTGTTGGGGTGGGGAGGGGGGGGTCTTCCTGATTCCCACTGATTGTTCAGATTGAAAAAACTGGGCTTGGGGCTTTGGGGGCTCCTGTTTCTTGCTCACAGCCTGTGCCCATTTCCTAACTTCCTCATTCATCATCACCAATGCCACCAAAAGTAACACCACCAACATTGGACGTTGCCACTGCTAGACTCAGCTCCCCGCCCTAACCTGCTCTGCTCTTGGCTTTATTTCCACAAATTCACACACTTTTGCAGGACTATCCAGTTGGCCGAGGCTAATTCTCAAGCCCATGCATTGTGGGAAGCACAGGGAACTGGAAGAGGGTGCTCCAGTCCTCCCACATTCTGAGGTTGGAGGCAGAGCCAGGCCTCCCCCTAAGCATCACCCAAAGGAGAAGTCCTTAGAGGCAGGTAGAGGGCTCCAGTGTTGGGTGGTCAAAGGCGTAGTCAGTGTCTAAGCTCTATATCCAACTGCAGGAAGATAAAGAAGAGCAGAAAGCTTCCCAATTTATCCCTCCCTTGAAAAAGTTCATTTCATCTTTCGTCTTCTACTTGGGCTACTTCAGCTCAAACAGAGATAACTAGCATAGGACTGCATTTACAAAGAGTGACAGAAATAACCCCACCTAGTCACGTTGGGTCAATGTGTGGCCACTGTCCAGACATTGGATCCCAAGTGCTTGCCGTTCATGTGTGAATTCTCAGCCTTCCTTGAAATGACTCTGAGCAACTACTTTCAATTGCCCACTAGTTGAAGTAAAGCATGCAGGAGACCAAAGATCATGGGGGAAATGATGGTGATGATGATAGTGATGGTAACGATGATACTGATGCCGATGACGATGAGAATAACGATAACAACGATATCTAATCTGATGAACAGTTGCTATGCTCCAAGCAAGATTCCCATACATTATTTCACTTAGACCTCACAATAACCTCATGAAATAGATGATACCACTTTGATTCCCCTTTGAAAGATGAGAAAGTACAGATTTGAGTGCTTAAGTAACTTGCCCAAGGTCACACAGCTAGTAGGTGGTGAAACAGAGGGGGGGGTCTCGATAACACCCTGCCTTCGGGAGCAGCTGCGGTATGAGAGGGTTCAGTGGTCATAGGTCAGGGCTGAAATAGGGGCCCCAGAGGACACGTAGCTGCTCTGGGCCACTCTCATCATCCAAGGACGGAATTATCATCAGCATCTGTAATAGATATCTTCCAGAATTGTGGTTATTGTTCTTAGTCTCTTGGATTCTTGGCTTCTCGTTTTATCAAAGATTGGAAACATGTTTCTTTGAGCCTAAGTGCATTCACTTAGTAAAATGAGTGCAAAAGCCTTTTTTAAAAAACCTCTGGACCAGTTGTTTTATTTTTAAATATATCCATGCTTGTCTAGAGCCCTGCAGATCTGCTGGCCACCGTTGAGAAAAATTGGGGGCTGGGAGCCAATGAACTCTTTGCAGATAATAATGAACCAAGATGCACAGCAACCTGAGTGTCTGAAACGATCCCACCATTTGCAGGGCAAGTAGGGAAGAGTTCCCACTGACCCCCACCTCACCAGATTTTTGGTTGCAGGTAACACAGTGGGGCTATGGATGGGGCACCGTGATGATAGAAGCGGAACATGTGCCTAGTGGGGGTGTGTATGCATGGACTGTGGGGGAGGGAACCCAAATGCATAGACAAAGCACCCAGCAAAGGCGGGGCGGGAGGGGCTGGTTCAATGAGAGATTGTTCTGGAAGCTCCTTTCCCACCAAGTATTTTTCTGCCACCCTTCACCATAGTGGTCAGGTCAGGAGACCAACAAATCTAGAATCACTTCTTTCCTGCTTTCCTCTGCTAGGGACTACACACCTCATTTCTTCTTGCTATCCCCACGTGGAGGCTTTGAGGTTCACCATGGAGCAAAATGGAGGTAAAGACTTGTCCCGGGTCCAGCGTCAGTGAGTGGTGACATCGTACATCCCACCGAGGTTTCTCTGACAGGAAGGTGTATGCATGCCTGGGTGAGAGCCCTGCATCCTGGAAAGCCTGGCAGCTGGCAGTCACGAGACATCCCAAGCTCTTCAGTGCTGACTTGTGCCAGCCGCACACGTGGGGCTGAGCAGGGTGGGGGGCTGGGGGAGACTGGCAAGTGTGGAGGTGGGCAACCCTCTCATTTGGCAAAGCAGCAGAGGCAGCTCTAGCCTGGGCTCCCCTGGGACCGTGCAGGTTTCTCTTCTAACAAACCTGTCCCTACCGGAGCCGCTCTTTCTGGCCACATGTGTCTGTGCAATATCCTTACCCTTCTCTCCATTTTTATAATAAACCTGCTCTTCTGGATTTAAAAAAGAAAGAATGAAAGTGGAGGTGGGGGTGGGGAAGAGGAAAGAGGAAAAGTTTCAATAAGGCTGGAAATAAAAAAAAAAGCACATCTAGGGTTAATTGCATGCTAAGTGTGATATCAAGCTGAGCATTAAACACTGTCATCTCTAAAAGAAATGGATCACCCCTACTAGCTCCTGTGACAGGAGGCAAAGTGAGGGATGCTCTGTCAGAGGGCGTGGCTGAAGCGTGACCTTGGGAAGACCCAGACTTGTGAGCATGGGGCTTCCACACATGTGGGGGGAATAAGAGACCAGAGAACAACTGACATGCTCAGTGGGGCTCGTGGTCCATCCCCTCTAACCCGCTTTCTGGTGGAAGTGAGGGTGCCATTCCAAACCCCATCCTCATGAAGACCCCGCTTTCATATAGATGCACCTGCCCCCCCCCCATCCGCCCAAGCACTAGGGCTGGCCTGAGATATGTGTGAGTTTCAGACAGGCTGATAAATGCACAGCTCCTTTGAGTAACAATATTTGTTGTGTGTTTTAGGGTGATGCAATCTGTGGGTGACGTTTCCCCTCCAGGTTGCTTTGACTTTCAGCAGAAAGGACCATAGAAGATTTTGTCAAGGGTGTATGAGGCCAGGATGGACATCTGCTTTGCTGGACTGTGTTTCCAGTGTATCCTGCTGATGCCATTAGTGGTCTCAGTGAATAGACAGCTAGACCCATGGACCCTCCAGCTCGACTTCCTGAGCTGTGGTGGTTTCTGAAGGTCAGGAGTCCTTCCGTCAGGTACAGTTGCTCCAAATTTTTCATTCCCCAAGTAACACACCTGTCTTTGTTAATTGGAAATTCCTCCAAGCCCTTCTTGGATCTGTCTACAGTTCTAGCCTGTGCTATCTCTCATAGTGACAGCATGCCCTTGGGGAAATAGGAAGTCCTGTGTTTTAAAGTTCCCCCAAGTGTTGAGACTTTGCTATAGGATCCAAGCCCTATTCTTTGTACTCTCCATGACTTCCCACACTATGCAGATCATTCTGAATGGAAGAAGCACCTTTTGGGGTTTCTATCACTTAAAAATCACCTTCCAGCCCTTTGCTTGTAGGTCTGTGATGTGTCTCGCGCTCGATGCTTACTGCGCGTAGACCCTTCTTTTTTCTGTGTCTGTGCCGGGCACTCAGGGCATAATGGCCCACATTTGGGGTATGGCCCCTATTTCAAGCTTCCCTCAAAATTGGTTTTAAAACTCTCCACTTCAACCACTAAAATAGAGCTGCATTGGCACCCCAAAAGCTAAAGCACTGCATTACTTGCTTTGACCTAATTCAAGTTCAATCTGACTCTTTGTCTCCACCTATCACAACAGTGAGATTCCTATCATAATTCATTATCAGCAACATGTTCTTCCCCGGGGTCACCCAAGAGGCCAGTCCTGATAATTAAGGAAGCCTCACTTGTCTTGAGGCGGTTGTGGAAACTTAGAGATTCTCCCCGTCTATGCTGTGACTTTAAAGTGGGTGGTGTCACCTCTTCTACTCGGCTGGGGTGTAGGCACAGTTGTTCACCGCTGTTTCTCAGGGTCACATCTCATAGGCCTCAGTCTCCGACATTGCTGAACTGTCCCCCAGAGGCCCTGACATTGGGTGAGCCATCATTATCTCCTGCAGGGACTCACCCCACCTTCTTCATCTCCATCCCCAGAAGTCACCAGGGGCCTCAAGCACCAACTTCCACTCCATCTCCCCAAGGCAAACCACAATAGTAACTCCTTCAAGGTAGTGGAGTGTCTCCTGAGGGCCAGGTGTGGTGGGGTGTCTTCTGGGGGCCAGCTGTAGCATTCACTGTAGGTTTTCTGCCCCTAACTACAGAAATCATTCCCTGGAAGCCAACAGCTTCCTGCAAGTCCCAGGTCTGCTCCCTGAGGGTTTCTCCAGCTGAAGGAGTGTCTCAGACGGAAGCTAATGTCCTAGGAGAAACTTCACCCAATGACAAGAAGAGCTTGACAGAAAAATTGGTTGCTCCTGGAGCTGGGCGGACAACCCAAAGCTACGCTTCCCACCATCTCTCACCCCTCTGAGTGAGGTGGAGGCCCAGATGTCTTGAGCATAACCTGCTGTTAACATGCCCATCCCACTCACTTGCAGGGGTTCTCTTCTCTACTGGGAATCCTTGAATGGCCTCCCAGATTGCCCCCAAATCTTTGTCTCACTCTCTGCTTTTGGGAACCTCACCTAAGATGCCTGGCAGCTTCTGTTTGGAGTTTGTAACCCAAAGTTATGACATCTCCAGAGACAAGGGAGTCCAGACACCATCTACCCTCATCTGCTGAGAGAGGCAAGAGAGAAAGACTTTCTTTTTCTCCTTCTGAGAGGTTCTTTCTTGCAAAGAGAGTATGAGAACTGAACAACTCGATATCCACCTTCCTGCCACAGAATGATGGCTGACAGTACAGCTCCCGTGCATCCAGCCTGATCCACAGCCCTCAGGGCATAAAGAAAAAGCAGCAGATGCTGATGGCCCAGGTTTCAGGGGAAGAAAATCAACATTCATGGGGGAGGGACTGAACAGTTGGGGAATACCTCATCTGTGTCATCTATTCATAGCCTTAGGCATTTATGGGGGAAGCTGGGGCTCAGAGGAAGGCAGTGACTAGCTCGAGTTGCAGGTGACCCTTCCAACCTTCATGTGACCAGGCACCGGCCGGCAGGGTGTCCTGCCCTACATGGGGGCTCTGGGCATCTAAGAGAGGACATGGCAGGAGCAGGTTCTGCACTGGACGGGACTGAGACAGGGCTACTCTGGGTAAACATTATATAGTTGCATGCTCCTGCCCACCCAGGCCTTCTAGGGAAAGTGTGCTTCGGAGAAGACAAACAAACACTTGAGAAAGGGGCAACAGGAGTGTTCCCCTGGTGTGACCCAGGGGTCCTAAGGATCTCACTGTGCAGAGAGAATTGGTGATTCAGGGGCTGAGTTGTGGACCAGAAATCTCCCCAAAGCCAGGGTCACCTCCTCCTGGCCTCCTGGCCTGTAAACGGTATAGAGGAGCCTTGCAGGGCCTACAGTGGTCACTGAGACAAAGTGCACGCTGTGTTTGGTTGCGCCGTGAGTACCTTCTCAAAGACACAGTCTGTTTGGAGCTCGGTTTTCCTGACTCTTTTCCAATGGCCAAGAGCTTGCAAACACTGCAATGTGAACTATGCATTAAAATTTTATACACTAATATATATTTTACTGAACTTTTTAATAACCCGGGGAGAAATGGCTTTAAATAATTCAATACAGTGTTGGCCCCGAGCTGAACTATGCTACAAGTAACCATGTATAAAATATGACACTAATATTGCATACCTTAATATAATAAATGTTTATCTTGATAATAAGCCATTTGAATTCTAGTAATGTGGGAGTTACGGTTGCCATGGCATAGTCTTGTTAAGGTTTTAAATGAGACGTCAACGGCAGCAGCGACATAAATGCACGCGTTCACCTCCTCGCTGTTTATAAATGAACCGACTGGACAGTGAATAGCTTATTCATCAATAAAAGTTTTAAATGCCATTTATGAAGCAATTGAGTGACTGGAGGAAGTGTGTTGCCAGTAATGTATGTTCTTTTCAGAGCCAGCTTTGGTTTTTACAGAAAGTCCAGGCTTAGAATGGAGGTCACCCTCCCACCCAACAAGAAGGCCATTGTCAGAGGAAGGTGTTACTGACACATAGTAGGTGCTCAATAAAATCTTTTTGGATGAACCTTTTAAGAATATGAATCGCTCTAAATCTGTTTATGTATCAAAACCACCATCCTAAAAATACGTATTTCTAATCTTCACACAGGACTCCCACCCCCAAGCCTATAGTAAAGTTGTCTCTCATTAAACATCAATGAGATTTTTAGGTAGAGGATCTGGAGTTGAAAGAAACCCAGAAGATGGCTTATTTTAAACTTTAAAATCTTGTAGCAAGTTTGTGGGAAAGTGCTTTCTGGTTTCCATGCCAAAGCTCTGAAATTCTTTCCACTAAGTCTGTGCCTCCCAACTGTAGCATGTATCCATTAATTCAATTAATCAGGACTCTTTGGTTACAAGTGAAATTATCTTAATGTAAACCTAATCAAATATTATATGGAGGTTCCCCTCTGGTGGCACAGCAGGCTAAAGCGCAACACTGCAAGCCAGCCACAGACGCCTCAGTGCGAGTTCAATCCCTGGCCCCAGAGGTGACCCGCATGGCTCAGCAGACCTCTCCTGTCACACCTGCTGCTCCCCTCAGCAGTGTACTTTGTCAACCTGCCTGTTCTGCTCCCCACTCTGTCTCTAGTGAACCCTCTCACCCCCTGCACCTCTGGCCTGTACCCCAGCTCTGCATACATAAATAAATCTTATTAAAAATTATTGTATGGCTTCAGGTATATTGTATGGACTTAAGTGATATCATTGGGACTTGGCCTCTGTCCATGTCTCACGTCTACTTCCCTTCAGTTGGTTCATTCCCAGGCAGCTTTTCTCTACTAGGTGACCCCAAAGCCCTTAGGCTATCTCTCAGCAGTTGAGCCGGCCTGGCTGTCCCAATAATAGCAGCAGAAATCCTAGAGCCGATGTTCATTGGTTCAAGTTGGACCATGTGTTGACTCCTCAAGCAATCACTGAGCTCCAGGAATGCCCGCCCCCAGGACAGAGGGAGTCTGATTGTGTAGAGGGAAAGGGAAGGGTGGTTCCCTACAGGGAAAGCGAGCCACTGGTTCAGAAAGGGTGAAGCTGGAACAGGAACAGCTGTTTCCTAACCCAGACAGTACTGGTAGAATGTAAAATCACAGGGAAACACTAACATCTTTCTGCAGCTTCTCAGTGCTTCATTAAAAATATATCTATAAAGGAATTGAATGTACAATGTTACACTAAAACAAGCCCAAATGTACAGAACACAATTCACATGAATTTTTAAGATGAAACAGCTAATATTCAAGAGCCCTCTAGATTGTAGCAGGTGGTTGATCCCACCCCAGACTCCCCATGTCGTTGGTGTCTTCTACAAAAAAAAAAAAAGAAAGAAAAGAAACCTCCTTTTACTGGTTTTGAGATGTTAGCATTGCACAAGGGGCTGATTAAAAAGTGAAGGGGTACAAAAGAGCTTGTAAGGCAAGGCCTCAGCCATCCCCACACAGCTACCAGGGGGGCAACTCTGAATTCTTCCAGATGTTTCTGTTGTGGTTCATTCCGTATCTGAAGATATGTGATTTTCACATGCTTTCTGGATGGATCAGGTTTAGGCATTATCTGTTAGCTTCTTGACTCACCTGCATTTAGATGATCATCGCATTCCACAAAAGGATACCTTTATAACTGTGCATTCTATCTATGCATTTCTGTTTCAGGCCCATTATCTGTGGCACTCCCTGATGAGAAGATATTAATTTCTCTCCCTGTTTGTTCCTCCCAACCCTGGTCAGACTTACTTCATATTTTCAAGATTAAAAGTCTGTTCCACAACTACAGGGTGTGGTGTCTGCCCTTTATTTACAGACTGAATCTAAAAGCTGAATCTCAGAAAGCAGTGTTTCAGGATGATGACTCGGCAGTATGAATGGCAGCTTACCCAGTTACTGTAACACCCTGAGTGGTCTTTCTTGCAGTCTTCTTGATTGTCCTGAAGTTTCTATTTGCCTTTCTTGACTTTGCCTTTCCTGTCTGTATCATATACTCTCTTTTTATCTTTCCAGATCTTTTTTTCATATCAGATACTCTAACCAGGGAATCAAACAAAAAATTATTCAATCACCAACCAAGTCAATTTTATTCAATATATGGGGGTGATTCATAGCAGGGAATAATCAGAATGAAAAAAGCATAGGGCAGAGTTTTGGAAGTCCCTGCTATGCTGGACATTGGTACCTCAGTGTCTGGATCATGATGAAGTTCAGGGAACCTCAGAAAGGGAACAAGCTGTGGGAAAAGTGTGGCTCATGTTAGCTGCTATTTAACAGCCAGTTCAGAAGTGTTTTTAAAAAGATTTATTTATGCATGCATGCAGAACTAGGGTACAGGCCAGAGGTGAGAGGATTCATCAGAGACAGACCGGGGAGCAGAACAGTGAGATCTATGAAGTACACTGCTGAGGGGAGCAGCAGGCAGATCAGGAGAAGTCTGCAGCGCCATGTGGGTCACCTTTGGGACAGGGGATCGAACTCTTGCTCTAGTGGCTTTAGCTTCTTAGTGCTGTGATTTAACCCGCTGCACCACCAGGGAGGACCCTCAGAAGCATTTTAACTGGCACATTCTGGCTAAACACCAGGTAGGCTGACAACCCACTTTCTCCTGAGCTTTCCTGCCATTGTCTCCTTCTGAACTGACTACTTTATGGATCGACATCTTAGAACCCCTGTTTCCCGCCCAGTCCTGCTGTGGGGGATCCCCTGTATCATTTTTTCCTCCAGAGAACAAGAAAAAGAGAAAAGGAATAAGGGGTTCCCTTACCACTCTTCACATGGACCAAATATCCTCAGGAAGAATCAGGTTGTCGGCCAGAGGTGAGGGAGTGAAAGAATTCACCAGAGACAGAGAGAACAGAAAAGGCAGATTTATTGAATCACACTGCTTGATTTACCACCTTGTTTTCTTAAATATAATTTCCCATTTTGCCAGTTGATATTAAATTCAGGGGAGACCATTTAGCACATTTAAGTACCAACTAGTTTCAAGTTTGTAGTCACTTGACATCTTGTTACAAAATGACAAAGTTTCATCTGCTTGAAAATCTCGGTTTTAGAAAATCAGCATCAGTGACGTACTATGGTTGAAGAAGCACAGCATTCACAATTGCTTGAAAGCCAGCAAACAATGGTGGGGGGCTCAGCAATGGTGGGGGGCTCAGCAGTCCACACAGAGTCAGAAACTCCCATTCTCCTTGCAGGATGCTTCATGTTCCAGAAACAATGCAGGACAATACAAATAGGTCAGCTGCACCAATATCAATCTGGATATCAAATATCATATGATTAATGTATTCTTGATATTTAGTTAAAATGAAATATAATCAGGAGCTCTAAAATTGTCCTCCTGTAGTCCAGTGTATTATCTTACATACACGCCACCCCCCTTGTCCACCACTGCTCTGTTCAACAAGTCATCACTGAGTGTCTCCTCCATGCTAACTTCCTGTCCTCAGGGAGCTCACTGTTTAAAAGATTCTAGAGACAAGAGGACAGACCGTGACAGCCAGAGTGATCAGTAGTGGGGTAGCAGGAACACGAATCACGGAGTGAGAACTAAATAGGGGCTTCAGAGGATGGAATAGCGAAAGTGTTTACTTAGATGTACACATAAGTGGATGAGTGGACAGCTCAATAGATATGGATGCGTACATGAGCGGGTGAATTAGTGGGTGAGCAGATGAATGGTTGCCTGGGTGAGATGACAGGCAGTGGGGATGCCTATGGCAGTGGGGAATGAGAACACAGATCAAATAAAGACAATTGTCTTTCCTTCTAGACAGTGAACACCAAAGCATGGAGACAATATCCAAGTCATCTCCGCATTCTAGTGTCTAGTAAATCCCTGTTTTGTCAAAGATGGGAATCAAAGAACACCAGCCAGTTCCGAGAGCACAGCCAACTCTCTTCCCCTTTCTGGGGCTCGCTTTCTCTGTGTACATCAGACATGAAAATGCCTGCCAGGAAATGTATATTGCTCTTGGCGCTGCCAAAGAGACAGGCACTTGAAGATGCTTTAGAATTCACGATGTGACAGACCTCAAGGAACATGGCTCATCTATGTCTCTCGGAGACGCATCATGTGCATTATCTTATCTAACACGGGACCGGCATTATTATGATTTATGTTCCTTCTCACTGAGGCTCTTCAGGTTTAGCGAGGCTAAGAAACTTTGAAGTGAATGGATTAGAATTGATTGGCTGGGTGAGGCTGAACAAGTTATTTCACCTGAGACCCTCTCCATGCTGTAAAGATTAAATGAGACAAAGCACATTAAGCGCCCTGCACCTGGGAGGTATTGAATGGTGGTCCTTTTTGCTGCCCAAGACAGGAAGCAGGAGATGGGATTCTGTTCTCGTCTTCATGAACAAAAAAAATTGAAGTTCTGCTGCTTAGGTTGTGGTACTTCAGTGTAGGTAAGGAAGATTTCAATAACACGTTTTGAATCTAAAATAAGCACTGATTTGCTGGGGCCTTCCCCATCTCACAGATAAGGGATTTCCTCTGCATTTTCATTTGTTGCTCTACAGACCTTACCCGTCATTGCTTTCCCCCGCCTGCCCCCTGGCGGTGAGTATAGGCACCACAGGCTCAGCCTCTCACGTTCCCATCCCGGGGAGCGCGGCAGGACAGGGCCTCAGCACGCCCTCTAGTGACTGTTGTTAACACTTTGGGGAGCGGGAAAAGAGGCGTGTACTAACGAAGTCATTGAAACCGCCATGGCTGGACCTCATTCACTTTTCCTCACTTCCCTCCCCTTGGCTATGTTGGACCTACCGCTTGACTTCCCCGAATGTTAGCTTCTTTGCTGATAAAGTGTGCAGCGCACCTACTTCAGAGACTATGAATAAGGTAACTGAAATAGAAACCTAATAAAATTTAGCTCCCCTCCCAGTAAAATGATAAATTTGAAAAAAGTATTAAATTATTACAAACTGGCTTATTGGTTTCATATCTGATTAAAGGTCCACCAGCCAGGTGAGTCTGGAAGGCTGGAAAAGAAAAAAGGGCTTGGGGCTCAAGGAAGCTGGGGGAGGGACATTCCCTCAAACCTCCCCCCTACCCCAACTGCTCTCCTACTGGTTGAATAATCAAGTTACCATCAGGCAAATTAACAGAAGAGAAAAACAAATTTAATTAATGTTGAATGTATGCTTGCAAAGCTCACGTAAATAGGAACCCTCCAAGGACAGAAAGGTAAAGTGAGGCAAATATGCTGCCCTGAGCTAAGGAGAGAAGGGGTGGGAGGCGCCACACATGAGGAAAAGCAAAACAGGTCGTGGGCGGTTAAACATTTCCCTCTTTATGGTAGTTTACTCAGATGGAAAGGTAAAAACCTTATGTCTGGCAAAAACCTTAATTTCAGGTAAGACTCTCAATTTACATTCTTGTAGTTAAGTATGGGAGTAGCAAAAGTTTCTCTTGAACCTGCAAGGTTGTATATATTTCAGCTTGAAATAACCCACACGCCAAAGTGGCCCATCATGGGAAGGCATATTCTGAACCACTCACAGCAGGCTGGGGAGTGTGGGTGAGGAGTCCATGATTTTGAAAATAACTTCTGATTGTTTTATCAGAGCACAGCAAGCATGGAATTCACAGGACAAAGCAGAGCAGTGGTGGACAGCAGGAGGTGTTCCAGGAAGGACTGTGGGCCAGGTCAGTCAAGGAGGGCTCCCTGGAGGAGGGGATATTTGAGTAGTGATAGGATGAGGACAATGAATATCTCTAAGAGATATTCAGGTCAGGGAGAAGGAGAAACCAAGCATTGGGTCTGCAGGCTTTGGGAAGGAGGCCAGCTAGGAAGAAAGCAAGAGCGAAGGTTAGGCTGGGCCACTGGGAGACCGGAGTTCCCCCTGGAGTACCCTCTGGATGGGGAGCAATCTGTGAGGACCTTTAAACTGGGACTGACTTGAAAAGATGCTGCGCACAGAACCCTAACTTGGCATCTCTGTGCAGGTGGGATGGGAAGAAGGAGTAGATTTGATCAAACACACAAAGAATCCCAGGCGATGACCTTGAAAACTGGTGTTGGGCAGGAAAAATGAAGGACACACTGGCCCCCTGGCATCAGCAGATTTCAGCAGGTTTTGCTGGGTGTGACACTTTCACACTCAGCTCGACCCCTCTGCAGGCTGCTGCTTCTGGGCCAGGCAGGCAGCTGCCCCTCCCTGCTGGATGGGGAAGCAGCAGCTTCTCCTCTCACAGAGCAACAGGGACACTTGATGCAGGCCCAATCTCAGACCTGCTGAGCATCAAAATTACCTGGAAGATCTGCACTTATGTGAAATAAGTAAATACGTAAGTAAAACTCCCCAGCTCCAGCCCAAAATAGCTAAGACCGAATCTGCGGGGTTTGGCCCTCAGGACAGAAATGTTAATGACTCCATGGGAGCCAGAGATATGGATCCAGGTTTGGGATGCCTGAGGAGCAGGGATTTGGAGCCAGTTGCAAAGAGCCGAGGAAGAGCCAGTTCTGGGTCCATCCCTTCAGAAGTAGGTCACTTCGCCACTGAGTCCATGACCCCACTGTTAACCAGGCCTGGTAAACTCTCCCCAAAGGATGCTGGCTCTCAGCCCAGCCTGGATACTAGTAAGTAGATGGAAGATGCAACCTGGGAATGCCTAAGAGCCCGGGCTGTCCTTTCTGATGCTTCACACACACAGCGCATGGGCTAATTAAGTGTCCCTAAGAAGTGATTGGATATGACTTTGGGGGAAAGATGGATGTCCCACAGCACAGCTAAGAAGCAAAGGTTGACCCCACCCCAGCTGGAAAGCCCCTGGAAGAAAGTGTGGGGCAGATAAGGCTTATCCCTGTGGCTTCACATCCCTTCAAGGGCTCACCTTTGTTCTCTCCACCATCCAGAGTTCTTCCCCTTTCAGACCAAGGTTCTTCCCCTTTCGAATCAAGCAAGCCAGGCCTAGTTTCCAGGGAAAATACTGGGATTCTGCAGCCTCTGAGCCCCTGGGACTCCACATCAACAGGTAGATGTGGGGTGATCATTTAAGGTGGCCTAAGTGGCTAGAGGCAGCTGAGATGCAGTGAGGACAGGAGTGGACCACTGAGGGCCTGTACGAAGAGATGAAGCAACAGAAGGCAAACCCCTGGTTTCTTTTCTGAACTAGGGATGAGCCGAGAGGTGCCTTTAGGACACACAGGAGGGACACAGGCTGAAGGTATAGGGCAGAAGGAGGAGAGAGGTGTAGGATTCGTCTCAGCTCCCATATTCAACAGACTCAAAAGGGCTGTGTGTTCCATTGTGTGTGTGTATTTTCTCTCCTGAAAGACTCCAGGTGGGCTGCTACTGGGTGGTGAAGCCCTCCCAATTAGCCAGGTCCACATCTTTTTGCTCTACCACCTGCGATGGCCCTTCTTCAAATCACCTCAGAATCCATGAAGGCGGCAGGGTTGGGCATTATGTCTCCTCCCCACAGCAGGATGTGAGCCCCAGGGATGTGTGGACACTCAGAGGCAGCTCGTGGATCTGGGTCTCACACAGGCACTCAAGGAGGTGCTGGCAGGATGCTGAAGGACCCCCTGAGAAGTGGGGGCAAAATGTCTGCTGGGAATGTGAGGGGTGATATAGGGCTGGAGCCTGGAGAGGTCTCAGGGAGCTGCAGTGGCCCTTTGTGGAGAGAACGGCTGGCGGCACTGAGGGCCCAGCTAACCTGCAGCCCCTGAAGCCACTTGCTGCTGCTGCAGACAGAGGTTCTCCCTCACTCAATGCAAAAGAGCAGATCGCTGGGTTCTTCTGAAACTGGAGAGTTTGGAGATTGAGTAAGATGACTGGTCCGTATGGCAAGGAGGTTGAAGCTCCAGAAGACGGTGGAAAGCTTAATGTCTCATTAAATGGAAAGAGCAGTAATACCCAGGCCGGCTGACAGGCAGAAACCCAAGTGCCCCCAGAGTCTTTCTGGTCTCACTGAGGGCAGGGCCAGATGCCAGGGGGAGGGGAGAAGGACAGGCATTGTGTTTAGTCAATGGAACACGTGGATTTAAGATGCTGACCATGAACAGGGTCTCTGGCACATGAGGGGAGGGGAGGGCTGTGGTTGTGTGAATGAGTGGTTCAGACAGAAGACAGGCATTAGTCCCAGGAGACATGAGGGCCGAGGCGCCCTGGCCCGGGATATTGGATGGGGCAGCCCTGCAGCCCCCAGAGTCCTGGGCCGGGGATGGCATTTGGAATGAGGAGGAAGGTGGGGTGGAGAGAGTGGAGAAGGGGGGCTGGGACAAGGCAGGTAGAATGGCAGAACCCCACAGGGCTTTTTCACGCCAGGTGGTTTGGGAGTGGCATGAGGAATAAGGGAGTTTGCCACATTTCCAGGGGAGCAGTGTCCTGGGGGTGGCAGGGAACATGCATGGTGGAGGAGGCCTTGGGGAAGAGGGTTAGGGTGAAGGAGGTCCCAGGACTCAGCGGGAGAGACTGGTACGCCTCACTGGGACTCCCTGAGGGCCGTGTTGCTCCCTAAAGACGACATAACGAATGGATCACTGCACTCTTCCCTGGAGAAACCTAAAGGGACCTGGACATAGATTTCCCAGGAAGTCACCACCAGAGGACTCGATGCAGGGTGGGCAAATGACGGTCTATGAGCCAACTCTGGCCAACACCTCATCCTGTAGAGTTCTGTTAGCTCTCACACACCCACACCCACTCAGTGACTTATGGTCTGTGACTGTGTTCATACTACCAGTACAGAGTTGCATAATGAATGTTGAGACAGTTTAGCCAGGAAGCCTAAAATATTTACTATCTGGTTCCTTAAGACTTGATCTCAGGGGCTCTTCCTGGTGGCTCAATGGGTTAAAGCACCACATTATAAAGCTCTCCAAAGCCACTGCAGCATGAGTTCAATCCCCCACCAGGGAGCTGACCCACATAGCACAGCAGACCTCTCCTGTCTCACCCGCTGCTCCCCTCAGCAGTGTACTTTGTCAGTCTGCCTGTTCTGCTCCCCGCTCTGTCTCTGGTAAATCCTCTCACCCTCCACATCTCTGGCCTGTACCCCAGTTCTGTAAGCATAAATAAACAAATCTTTAAAAAAAAAAGAATTGATCTCGGTCCCTCCCAGGTGGTACAATGGGTTAGGACACAGCACTACAAGCTGGTCACAGCCACTTCTGTGTCACTTTGATCTCCCGCCCCAGAGGTGACCCACATCGTGTGGCAGACCTCTCCTGACCTGCCTGCTGCTCCCCTCAGCAGTGTACTTCATCGATATGCCTGTTCTGCTCCCCACTCTGTTTCTGGTGCCCCTCACTGCCCCTGTATCTCTGGTCTGTACCCCAGTTCTGTATGCATAAATAAATAAATCTTTAAAAAAAAAGAATTGATCTCATTAGACCCTATATGAGAGGATGGTACAACACAATTGCTGTCCCTGACTCCAGTAATACCCTGTTCTGGACTAACTACATTTTAATTTTTTTCCTACTTTCATTTTCTTTTTAATGTTGAGCAAGTGTAACTTGTGAAGAAAATTACCAAAAATGTACTCATTTCCAATGTATAGTCAGTGAATTTTTACACATGAATACATTCATGTTACCACCCAGATTGCCCCAAACTATATATTCCCAGCTTCTAGACAGTACCTCCCTGCCCTTTTTCATCCCATATCCCCGAACCCCACGACACTGCTACTGTGACGTGTGGAACTGTCACAGTTTTGGCTGTTCTTGAACTTCAGATGAATGCAATGATATCCACCTCTGGAGTCTGACTTTTTCCTTCACTGTAGTCTGTGAGGTTCACCCATGTTTCTGCACCTTAGATCACACCTTTGCATTGCTGGCGTGAATCCACTGTGTGGATATTCACCAATGATATCCATTCCTCTACCGATAGGCAAAGTTGCTTGCATTTGGGAGCTATTACATGGAGGAGGTTGTGACGAACATTGTGTCTTTTATCAGAGGTGGGCACTCACTTCTCATGCATATATTCCTAGAAATAGAATTTCTGGTTTCTGGAGAATATGTGTATTGTTTTTAAAGGTTTGTTTATTTATGCTTACAGAAGTGGGGTACAGTGACGTGAAAGGGCAGTGAGAGGATTTACCATAGACACAGTGGGGAGCAGAACAGGCATATCGAGGAAGTACACTGCTGACAGGAGCAGCAGGTGAGACAGGAGAGGTCTGCTGTGCCATGTTGGTCACCTCCAGGGCGGGGATCAAACTCGTGTTGAAGTGGCTGCGGCTGGCTTGCAGTGCTGCGCTTTAACCTGTTGTGCCACCAGGGAAAGCCAGATGTGCATCTTTAATAATGATTGTCAAATACTTTCCCAGAATGGAACCAGTTTATGATAGCAAGTCCTTGAATAGTTCATTTTGTTATAACATTGAGAAAAGTTGACTCCTAGCCAGGGCCACTGCGTGTGGTATTTGCACATTCTCCCCACGTCTGTGTGGGTTTTCTCCCAGCCTTCCAGGTTCTTCCCATATCCCAAAGATGTGCATACTAGGTTAACTGGCTTGTCTCAGTATGCCCCAATCCCAGGTCACTTCTACTATAACCTCTGTCGCAACTGGGTATCATTAATACAAAGTATCCACAACAGTGGGATCCTGGTTTGGAGCTAGGAAGACTCCCAATGTGTCAATCTACTAACTAGGTGAAAACTATCACCCAGCTGTTTAGGAAGCATGGCTCCTGCTTCCTTAGAGAGTCCTAAAATAAGTGCCCAGGCCATGGCTGAGGTCCTCTCTAGGCTCAGGGTTATCCATGACCCTCCATTTGAACAATAACACAGATTTCTCTCTAAACTGCAGGTATTCCCTGCTGCCCTTCTCTCTTCTGCACACTTCTTGAGACGTCCTTGAATTAGCTGTTGTCTGTGATACTTGGCTCAGTCCAAGAGATACCCCTTAGGAATTTCTTTCATAAGAGCTTAGAATTCTGGTGCCTTGACATTGTACTTGCCATAAAGTTGGGTTTAGGACAGATTGAGTTTCTATCCTCTTTGGGGTATGTGAGTCCAGCAGGAAAGTACATACACAGGTCAAGAGCTTGCTTAGTAGATGTAGTTGGACTGTGTCGGAATTGTATTTGTTAAAGAAGTAGATGAGATCCCTGAGGGTACACAGCAGAGGGCTGGGAACATACCTGGAGGAACTCATGAAAAGGTTCGCACAGGAGTGGAGGAGCAGGACCTAGAAAACCATATTATTTTTGAAAATAAGAACATACTCATCAATCCTACCAGTAAGTAATATATCTTCAACACATATGAATATCTGTTCAGAAGGCTTTTCACTATTAGTATCCATACGTAGAGGACATTCCCCATGAATTAGTTACCATAGGACTTTGGATCAGATTCCCAGGCTTTGGGAGATCAAGAATGGAGAGCAAATTCTACTCGGGCATTCCTGAGCAAGACTCAGTTGTGTGCTTGTATAAATAAGAGTTCAAGAGCAGTGATGGAGATAACACTATAGGGAACAGTGCTCTTTGGGTGAAGAACAAAGACTAGACTTACATGGACGGAGGTTATTTGTTTCTCATTTCCAGTTTCCATTACAGTGTCTAGCTCTGTTTGGTGCTCAATAAATATTTTTTGAGTGAATGAATGGGTGAATAAACAAATGGGTGGGTGGATGGATGTGTATGAACAGAAAAAAAGGAGAAGTGGCTGGATAGCCATGTTGTGTAGATGCATAGGTGGCAGACGAACGGATGGGCAGATGCTCAGGAGGGTGGGAGATGGGTGGCTGAGTGAATAAATGGGTGGGTTGCACGCAAGAATGCATGGGTGAGAGGAAACAGAGAGCACGGTGAGATTTCAGTCATCTGTTTTCCAATGTGATTAGGTTTGCCGCCCTCCCTCCCCATGGTCCAAACCAGCAAGACCCACTGAAATAACATATTTAATCTCGTGACCAGCAGGGACAATAATGCAGATTTCTCTCTTTTGAACCTGAGGTTTCTATTAACAAAAATAATGTGCAGTGGACTCAAACTTTACCAAAAAGAAAGATGGAGGTATTAATAATGCATGTGAATATGTAAAATTTAATATGTATTAGCTTCTAAAATAACACAGTAAAAAGGGCATCACTCCAAAGAAAATAAACAAAAACCCCCCAGTATCTCAATGGTATTCAAAACATTTTAGATTAGTAACAGTAGACACTGTGTAATCATTTTAAAGGTCTTCCTTCTCTGAAATTTCAAAAAAAAAATGTAAATTTTTAAAAAGGATTCCTGTACAGCCACTTGTCTTTGCTGTAAATAATGTGTCACTGAGAAGTATTTTTTTTTCATCTGCTTCATTCCCCATCAAATATTCAAGGCTTTCTGACATTAAGATCAGGATCGCCAAGCCACAGCTGGAGTGACTCACCATCTGCTCTGCTGCATTTCATCGGCTGTGGAGTGTAGGAAAAACACCCGGAAGCCCAACACACAGCCAGCATTTGGAACGAGAGGGATGCAAAGTCAGGGAAGAATTCCTACACCTGTTCTCTCCACTTCACAGTTTTCCAGGAGAATGGATGAGAGGCTCTTTGTCACTTTCCAGGCCTTTTCTAGCTTCTATAAAATTCACATTGTGGGGTTAGGAGATGATTACCTTCCAGAGCGACTCTTGAAGGCCAGTCAATCATGTCACTCAACTGTCAGAGGCTCTGGCACCTCATCTCATGTGGCAAATATAAGCAGCGTCCTCCCCAAGGCCTGCCGGGACAGGGGTGTTCTGGTCCACTGGCTCCCTGAGCTCATCTCTCACAATGCTCCCTTCACTCACTGGATTCAGTTTGCCAAACTCGGTCCCACCTGGCACCTTTGGTCTGCTGTCTCCTCTACCTGGAAGACTCTTCCCTCTGATAGTGCCACTTCTTCAGTTCTCTGATCAAATGCTTCCTCCTTACAAAGAATCCTCCCCACCAACTCTCTCTGAAACACCATCCATCTTCTGCCCTATTTCTTTGTCCTAATTTATCTTTCTTTATACAATCACTTATTAATTTATTGTCTGTCTCCTCAACTCGAAGGGAACGTTTACAAAGACAGATTATCTGTTTTGTTCACTGGTGTGTCCATGGCACCGACACCATCAATACAAGGCATTTGTATTAATTAAAAATTGCTGTGTAAAAATCATCACAAAGGAAGTGACTTAAAACAACACATGTGGGTCAAGAATCTAGTCACAGCTTAGCTAAATTCTCTAAATTGCAATCAAGGATTTCTCATGAGATTTGCTGAGCCAGGTTGTAGTCTCATCTGAAGGTATGATGGGAGAAGAATCGACTTCTGGAGCTCATGTAAGTGGCAGATTCAGTTTCTTGTAGGTCGTTAGCCTGAGTGTCTCAGGGCCTTCCTGGCTGTTGAACTAACTGAAGTGTCTGCCCTCAGCTGCCCTCCACTGTGTAGCTTACAATGTAGTCTCTTGCTTCATCAAAGTCAGAGAGGCAGAGAATTTCTAGTAAGAAGTTACATTTCTATGTAACATAACACAGAAGGAACATCCCATAACCTTTATCATATTCAGCCTGTCAGATAAGTCACAAGTCCTGCCCACATTCAAGAGGAGGGAACAACACAGGGTGTGTACCCAGGGGAGGTTATCAGTGGGGATCATTTTGTAGTCTATCCCTATAGCTGTCAATAAATACAGAATATTAAGCCAAAAAAAAAAAGTGACACTGGGGTAGAAGAGTTGTGAGACTCAAGATTCTTAAGTTTATCTCTTTTACAACGTAGAACTTCCTTGAAATCTATTTGTTCTTTCCCCAGCTTTCCATTGATGCTCTGAGGAGCCTGACCCACTGGCTTGTGCTAGGCTTTGGGGATTCACCCACACAGACAACCCAGGCCCTTTAACAATCTACAACCCAGAGATCACCACTCACAGACCTTATTCTTTAGTCAACTGGAATTTGTGAGTTGTATCCTATTTATTCCTTGCTGGAAATTGTGTTTTTCTTGAGTGGGCATTTTGCATTTGTGAGGTCTTACCACTAGCTGAGTTAATAGTGCATCTAATAAAAAAATTTTTTTTGAAGAAACATATTGCTTAACAAACATATTTGTAGATCTTATTAACATGATTCAATTTTAAAAGGGCCATTACTTCAGAGTCTTGATGTCTGGGATATTGTTAGAGGTGAATTTTTTTGAGTCCCCATGAGAGTAGAAAGATATCCCCCACCTATGTGTGCACAGATGACATCTGGGGAATAGAAGGGACTAGAATACTTCCAGCTCACTGGGAATGTTTCTGCCTCCTTTGGCAAAAACCCTGGCTTGTTGTTCAGAGTGAGCAGGAGTCCCAAGTCCATCAATATTCCCCGATGAAGCTGTCACCATCTATTAGCTTGATCATCAGACATTTATCGATTGCCAGCCGTTGCAAGGCTTTCTGAGAAGCCTGACAAGTCACAAGCACTGGAAGCTGCAGGAACCACATGAGGTCGATTTCTCAGCAGTGCAAACTCTGCTCAGGATCGGCATAGGGGAGGTGGGAATCATGGCATCATCATATGCAAGCCGCACCACTCTGACCTGGGAGGGGGCTCTTGATTTGTGGGCTACATTGCATTGATGGGGGGTACAAGGTGGGGGTCGACTTGCTCTGGGCCTCAATTTTATACAAATTCAACTACCAAATTGCTGGGTTGCCTTGGGGATACTACTGAACCTCTCCAGCCCTTACTTTTAGCCCTTACGTGGAATGAGGTGGAGTTTTTTTCCTGCTGAACTCTCACGGATCACATTGTGATCTGTGGCTTGCTTGTCTTTCTAGGCTGAATGGCCCAGGATGCTGCTCAGGCAGTAGTGATAATGTGTCTTACTCACTGTTTTCTTCAAGGTACTCACTGAAGCACTAGGAAGTCCCAGGCAATAGTTGACTGAATGGATGTGGACTGAGGGTTCTTGCAGCCACCCCATTCTTGGTCACCTGCATACTGCCATTATGCCAGCCTCTCACTCTTCCAAAAGGACCCAGGCCCACCCCACCTTTGGTTCTTTAGGATAGCAGGGAGCACCCCAGTTGTTCCATATCTGTTTCTGCTCTCTGCCTCATCCAACCTATGAATCAATGCATCTGATCTTCTTTGGGCCATTTTGTCAAATAGGGGTGCTCTGAGTATTGAAGGAGAAGCTGGATCTAACATTGCCTTAGTTTCTTGGGTTGGTAGGATCTTTTGAGCCTCTGGTGAGCAGATACCTGACTTCCAGACTCTCACAGGGATGGAAGTGTTAGTGTTCCTACCAGCCAGAGAGGAAATATGATGCAAGGCGAATCAAATCAAGTATTGCAAGGTACTTACCTTGACTCTTGCTATAGACTCAGCACTGCTTGAGCCCCACATCACAAAACTTAAAAAGAAAGGTATGCAAAAATCAAACTATTTCTTAAAGTTCAGGGCCCTCCCTGGTGGTGCAATGTGTTAGGACGCAGCACTGCAAGCTAGCTGTAGCTGCTTCAGTGTGAGTTTGATCCCCGTCCCCTGAAGTGACCACATGGTACAGCAGACCTCTTCTGTCTCGCCTGCTGCTCCCCTCAGTAGTGTACTTCATCAATCTGCCTGCTTTTGGTCCCCACTCTGTCTCTGGTGAAGCTTCTCACTGTCCCTGCACCTCTGGCCTGTACCCCAGTTCTGTGTGCATAAATAAAGAAATCTTTTATTTAAAAAGTTCAAAAACATTTCTTTGAATATTTTAAAGTACCCACCAAGATGTAATTTATAATGTCTTGCTCTTCGTTAAAAATTACTAGACATGGAAAGAAGAAGGAAACTACCCATAATGAGGAAGAAAAAATACAAAAGTCAAAATAGACATAGAAATTATACAGATATTAGAATCCATAGGTAACAGTGTAAAATAGATTCATAACTATTAACTATTACATATTAGCAGTAAAGGAAAATATGAGCATGTTAAATAGAAACATGAAAGATAATTAAAAAATAATTAATCTAAAAATAAAAAATAAAATGTCTGAGATGAAAAATAAGCTGAATAGGATTAACAGCAGACAAAAGATTGGTGGCTTGAATTATAGCACTGTAAGAATTACCCATAGTAAAACATAGTAAAAAAAAAGAGAAAATAAAAATGAGTTGTGGTACAATTTCAAGCAGTCTAATAGGTGTGAAACTGGAGTCTCTAAAATTGGACAAATAACAGAAAGATATGTTCCTAGAAATACTGGCTGAAAATTCCCCAAATGTAGTGAAAACTATGAAATCACAGATGTAAGGAGTTCAGTAAGAAGAAATATAAGGAAAACTACATTGGGCAAATCATAATCTAATTACTTAAAATGGTGATATAAAAAAATTATAAAAGCAAACAGAGGGGGTAGAAAGACATACTATATGAAAAGGAGAAAGATAAGAGTGACAATAGATTTTTGTCAGAAACATGATAACCAGACACAGATTATGAATCTGGGAGTCTCTGCACAGCAAAAATAACCAAAAGCAAGGGATATGGCAAACATTTCTCAGACATACAAACACTAAAATAATTTATCACCATGAGTCATACAATGGAAAAATATTTAGGGGAGTTGTCAGGCAAAAGGAAAATGATACTATTTAGAAATATGGATTTACATAAAGAAATGAGCAGCAGACATGGTCAATTAAGTAAAAATGATTCTTTGCCATATTTTTAAAGTCACCTTGAAAGATGGTTGATTTTTTTTAAAGATTTATTTATTCATACAGAACTGGGGTACAGGTCAGAGAAGTGGAGGGTGAGAAGATTCACCAGGGACAGAGTGAGGAGCAGAACAGGCAGACTGACGAAGTACACTGCTGAGGGGAGCAGCGCACGGGTCAGGAGAGGTCTGCCACGCCAGGTGGAGCTCCTCCTGGCCGGTGGGGATCGAACTCATGCTGAAGTGGCTTTAGCTTCTTAGTGCTGTGCTTTAACCCGCTGCGCCATCAGGGAGGGCCAAAGATGGTTGATAGTTTAAAACAAAAGTAGTAGCACTGTATTATGGCATTTGTAATTAATGTAAGCATAGATTATATGAAAACAATATCATAAAGGGCAGAAGGGAAAGATGTTTTAGGTTTCTTTATTTTACCATGAGGTGGTAAAATAAAACTAGCATGACATAAGTTAAAGATGTGTGCTTTAACCCTAATACAACCATTGGGAAAAAACAAACATAATAAGCAAAAAGAAGAAGAAATGAATCATAAAAAATAATTTAAAAAGAAGCAAAAACAAACAAAAACCCTGAATGGGACAAGTAGAAAACAAATAGTAAAATGATAGCTTTTAAACCCAACCAAGTTAGTAACATCATTATGAAGACTTTAAACACCTTGGATAAAAGGCAGAGATTGTATAAAAAAGAGCAATGCACAACTGTATGGTGTTCACCATATATAAAGACACAAATAGATTACCAAGAAAAGGATGGGAACGGTTGTACACAGTAGCACTAATCAAAAGAAAGCTGAAGTGAAATCAGACAAAGTAGATTTCAAGTCAAAAATATGAAGAGGGATAAAGAAGTTCACTTCATAATGATAAAGGGGTAATTCATCAAACATACATAGCAATCCAAAATGTTTGTGCAACTAACAACAGTCCTTAAAAAAAGAAAAGAAAAAGAAGCAAAATGAATAGATCTGAACGGAGAAAAAGGCAAATGTATAATTATAGCAGGACATGTCAACCCCTCCCTCACTCAATAATTATAGAAAATAGAAAGAAAATCAGCGAGGATCTAGAAGAGCTGAAAACATATCAATCAGCTAGATTTAATTCACATCCATATGGCACTCCACCCAACAACAGCAAAATTACATACTCTTTTCCAGGGTGCATAGAACATTGTCAAGTAAGACTATATTAAGGGCCATAAAGTAAGTTTCCATAAATTTAGAAGAAATCAAATCACACAAAATATGTTCTCTGACCACAATGGAATTAAGCTAGAAATCAATAACAGAAATATAACTGGAATGTTCCCATACATTCAGAAATCAAAACACTCTATTAAATTACCCATGACTCATGGAAGAACTCCAAAGAGAAATTAGGAGCATTTTGAACTGAATGTAAAAGAAAACAACATATCAGAATTTGGAGGATGCAGTTAAAGTAATGATTAAATAGGACATTTATAGCACTAAATGCATATATTAGAAAATAAGAAGTTTGAAATTAAAGTGCTAAGATTCTACCTTAAGGAATTAGAGAGAGGGAAACAAAATAAACAGAATAAAGGGCCCTCCCTGGTGGCGCAGCGGGTTAAAATACAGCACTGAGAATCTAAAGCTGCTTCCGCATGAGTTCGATTCCTGCCTGCCCTGGAGGTGAGCCCATGGTGTGGCAGACCTCTCCTGATCCGCCCGCTGCTCCCCTCAGCAGTGTACTTTGTCGATCTGCCTGTTCTGTTCCCCACTCTGTCTCTGGTGAAGCCTCTCACTGTCCCTGAGCCTCTGGCCTGTACCCCAGTTCTGTATGCACAAATAAATAAATTTAAAAAAAAATAAACAGAATAAAGTAAATAATGATGGTTAAAAGCACAAATGAAAACAACAGTAAACCGAAAAAAAGAATGAGAAAAGAGCAATGAAACCAAAAAACTAATTCTTTTTTTTTTTAAGATTTATTTATTTATGCAGACAAGAACTAGGGTACAGGACAGAGGTGCAGGGGTGAGAGGACACACTGGTGACACTCTGTGTCACCAGAGACAGAGTGGGGAGCAAAACAGGCAGATGTGCTGAAACACACTGCTGAGAGGAGCTGCAGGTGAGAGAGGAGAGGTCTGCCGCACCATGAGGGTCACCAGGGATTGAACTCATGCTGCAGCGACTGTGGGTAGCCTCACAGTGCTGTGTTTTAACCCATTGCACCACCAGGGAGGACCTCAAAAGCTAAATCTTGAAGTGCTTGATAAATGGAAAAATCTCTGTAAGAGAAGAGGCAGATATAAGACAGAAGATACAAATTACTAACATTAGGAATGAAAAAGAGAAACCATTTAAATCCTATATGCATTAAAAAGATAAGAATGGATTGTGATGAAAAGCTTTATGCTAATATATTTGACAACTTAAAATGAATTGACAAATTGCTTTAAAGACACAAATATTTAAGGTCATTGTAGAATAAAACAGATTATTTTGGATAACTTTATATGCACTTAAGAAATCAAATTTGTAAAGAAAAATTCCCATAAAGAAAACTTCAGGTCTAGATGACATTAGTGGTGATAAATGCCAAATATTTAAGGGAGAAATAACATTTTATTCTACACAAAATTTTCCAGAAACTAAAATAGTTTGTAGAAATTGAAATAAGAATGAACACTTTCTAACTATAATCTGTGATCACAGAACCAAAATATTACAAGAAAACTACAGATCAAATATCACTCATGAATATAGATGCAAATATTTTTATCAGAAGCTTAGCAAAACAAATTCAGCAATATAGTAAAAGGAAAATATATTGTGACCAAGTGCAGTTTATCCTAGGAAATAAAAATGGTTTGCCATTTAAAAAATCTGTATCATTCACCATGTTAACAGATGAAAGAGAAATATATATGGTCATCTCAACAGATGGATATAAAACTACTGACGGAATCCAACATTATTATTGATAAAATTTCTCAATGAATAAGAAGGACACTTCCTCAACCTGGAAAGGAATCTGTGACAAGACCACAGTTAGCATACCTAGTAGTGAAACACTCAAATATCCTCTAAGATCAGAAACACGATAAGCATGTCCACTCACCACTCTTGTTTAGCTTCTTAGTAGAAGTTTAAGTTAATGCTGTTAGAACACGAAAAAAAAAAATCAATAGCACTCAAATTGGAAAGAAAGAAGTAAATGTATCTTTATTCACATATCACATAATCATTTCTGTAGAAAAAGAGATCTACTAAGAAGCTACTAGAACTATAATGAGTTTAATGAGGGTACAGGGCAGAATATGAAAATCTGTTGTATTTATATAGACTACCAATAAGCAACTGGAAATGGAAATTAGAAAACACTACCGTTCATAAGCATATCAAACAGTGGAATCCTTCCGGGTAAATATCACAAGAAAAATGTATCATATCTATACAATAAGAATTGTAATACACTACCAAGAGAACTTAAAGACCTGAAAGAATAGAAATACATGGTGTACATGTTCCAGAAGACTCAATATTGTTGAGATCTCTAACCTCTACAAAGTGATCATTAGATTTGATGTGATCCCAATCATCTTCCTAACAGGCTTTTTTTGGGCAGAAAGTCTACAATTTCTATGGAAATGCAAAAGACCTAAACTAATTTTTAATATTCTAAAAAAAATATTGGAGGACTTGTCCTATCTCATATAACTACTGGAATCAAAACAGTGTGTCATTTCATAAATACAGTCATGTAGACCAATAGAACAGAGTCCACAAATGCACTAACAAATATATAAGCTAATTACTATTTTGTTTTGTTTTTTAACAAAGGTGTCCAGGTCAAGCAATGAGGAAAGGATAATGTTAACACATGGTGAAAGAACAATTGGAAATCTCATGCGACAACTTGAACCTCCACCCTCCCCTCACAGTCTTTACAAAATTAACTTGAAATGGGTCTTGGACTAAATGTAGGAGCTAAGCCTTCTGGAAGAAGTTAGGAGAAAATTTAGTAGCATTGGGCTTGCCAAATATTTCTTCAAAAAAAGATTAAAATCAACAAATTGAACTTCATCAAAATTAAAATTTTTTGCTTTTCAAAATTCATTGTTCTGAAGATTAAAATGCAAACCACAGCTGAGTTGAAAATATTTGTTTATCTAACAAAGATGTATCTACAATAAGTAAAAACCATTCACAAAGCAATGATTATAATGACAAACAACTCAATGAGTTTTAAAAAATGTGAACAGACATTTCACTAAGGAAAATATACAGATGGTAAATCAGCACATAAAGAGATACTCAGCACCAGTAAACACTGGTGAGATGCAAATTAAAAACTACAGTGAGACCCCCTACTAAGTGGATTCATCTCCCCAAAAGTGTCAGATAGGCTTTTCTCACTGTCTGCAGAGTAGGCCATTTTTCAGTAAGTTCTCAGCGGTATGGGGAATTAAGGTTAATTGAGGTCCTACAAGACTCTGGAGAAACTGTTCCTTAAAGAATGCAATATGTAAATTTAGGACTATTTCAAGAAATGAGATTTGCATCTGAGAAACCTTTCTAAAGATAAAGCATACATGTAGAGGGAAAGCTTTGTCCATCTAGAGGGAAGTCTTTCCTTCCTCTCTCTCTGTCACCTCAGGTCTCTAATCTTGGGATTTATACCCCTTTTCCCCTGACTGACATTGGGGACTGCATAATCATTATTAATCTCTCAGGCACATTTTAAAATTTATTTTTCTTTGCTAACTCTCTGATGCTGTTTTGATGACTTATCCAGTCTAAGAACCCAGAAGGGTGTGGAATTTTCCCCTGTGTCCGGAAAACACCCATCAGAATGTCTCAAATTTATGTAAAGATTCATTAAATTATGGCAATTTCTTAAAATGATAACCATATGCCTACCATGTGACTCAGCCCTGCCATTCCTAGGTGGTCACCCAAAAGCATATGGCTGTTTTGACTGTGTACCAATATTTGTACACAAGTGTTCACAGCATCTTTATTTGTAGAAAACTGCGAATCCATCAAAAGGTAAACTGATAAATTTGGGTACACCCTTACAAAGGATAAATATTCAACAATGAAAAGGAACAAACCATCCATCCATAAATTGACATGGATGAATCTCAAAATAGTTATGCTATGTAAGTGAAAAAAAAAAGCTGGTAAAGAAACATACATGATGTGTGATTTCATTTATATAAAACTCCAGCAAATGCAAACTACTCTATAGTGGTGGAAAGCAAATCAGTGGTTTAAACTAAAGTGGAAATCAGAGGAGTATTTAAAGATCGTATAATTAACAAGAGTTCAGAAAGGACTAATTATGGGGGGTGGTGAGGGAAAGAGGGAGATCACCCATTGTTTACGGGCAGACTGAGGGACACATTGGGACCCTCCAACTCTACCTACTCTAACTGGGTTTTGCCATCTGTCACATAAAGACAAAACATATTCTTAGTGTGTAAGAACTTCAGTGGAAAAGAACTTTAATACAATTAGTGTGTAATAGAGAGAAGAGAAAGAATATAATTAAAATGGTTACCCTATGAAACACCCAAAGTTACCCACCCCGTCTTGGGTAAATGCTCAGCCAAAGAGGTTGACTCAAAGCAGGACCACTGGGACCTGAAAGGTTGCTGAATTAAATCTAAGGCAACTTTTGGTGGGGGACCACAGAAAAGGGGACCAGGGGCCAGGACAGTCTGGAAGAAAAGAGCAAAGTCAAAATATAACTCAAGATAAAGGCCACCACTGTCAGCCTCATCACAGGCCTTTTACCCACGTCTCTGTCTCTTTCAAGTTTCTCCTTCCATGCCCTCAAGTCCCTGGTGCAAGTCCAAGCAAGAAGGACTGTTTCTTCACGTTCCTTTTCCACGCACCTCCTCCAAGTCATCGAGTGTTCTTTCTCTTCCTAAGTCCTTTTCTCATCTTTTCTAGCTTCTCCTGGTCACTGAGCTCTACCTTTCTTTGGGTGGGGCTGAGAACTTGGCTCCTTCCCACTCTGTGAGGATTACACCGTTCCACCAGGTCTCTGGTTTGCAGAGTAGGAAAAGAGGTTGAAGCCCCAGCCCCTAAGAAAGTGTTCAGTATTGAACATGAGCTTCAGAGAGATTTATTGAATGCTCTAGTCTACTGCTCAACAAAGAGGCCTGGGCTGGAAAAGCTAAAGATGTTAGAACCCAAGTCAAGTCTGTGTTCAAAAATATTAGTAATCTCAATAGTGTCCAATTTCTAAAAAACTTCAAACAAATGGTAAGATAATAGGGGGACCCTATGGAGATATTTTACTTTCTTTTCATTCAGTGGTTTGAATGCATAGATAAAGGGTAAAGAAAACACCTATGTTCAGTGAAAAGGCCCCTGGAATATTCAGGAAGACTACAGTCTAGTCCTGGATTTTCCATGAATTGTGTTAATTTGGGCAGTTTTCTTAGTCTCTGTCCCTTGGTTTCTTCAAGCACAAGTGTTTTAAGGCTGTTTTGCAGATTTTCTGTCTTTTCTTTTTTGAGTCCTGTCTGGCATCCCCAGCACTCTCCTGTGGACTCTAGTTTTTGCCTCCAGAAGACCAGAGACTCCAGAAAGTTAACCACTTTCCTCTTGACTCCTTCTAACTGTAAAATAACTACTTTTTTTTTTTTTAAAGATTTATTTATTTATTTGTGCATACAGAACTAGGGTACAGGCCAGAGGCTCAGGGGCGGTGAGAGGCTTCACCAGAGACAGAGTGGGGAGCAGAACAGGCAGATGGACGAAGTACACTGCTGAGGGAAGCAGCGGGCAGGTCAGGAGAGGTCTGGCTCGCCATGTGGTCTCCTCCGGGGCAGCAGGCAGGCAGGAATCGAACTCATGCGGAAGTGGCTTCAGATTCTCAGTGCTGTGCTTTAACCCGCTGCGCCACCAGGGAGGGCCAAAATAACTACTTTTTAATAAGTTTTTATAATTTATATAAACACTTGCTATGTACAAAGCACTACTGTAGTTGAAGCAAAGTCCTCACCATCCTTTTATGATTCTCAGTGAGATTGGAGGAGTCCATCTGGTTTGTCTTTTTTCTTTTTTCCTTAGAAACATCTTTCAGTTGAACTCAGAGTTTAGAGGATGAAAAGAAACATTTAGATCTATGATTCAGCAAATTCCTGCTGTTCTTTGTGATTGTATGGCTGAAGGTCAGGCTTAGAGTCATCCCTTACTTTTACTTAATGTGGCTATTTTGTGTTCTGTTCTTCCAGATTTGCCTTATCTAATTTCTTCCAGAGACAAAGTAAAATGGGTCTTCCCTGCCTAGTTGCTCTTAGGAGGGGAAGAGGCTTTGTAAGCACGTAGGGTGCGGAGAAGGGGTGGCAGCTGCTACCAGTAAAGTAAAATGCACCATACATACTTGGAACTGGGAATAGACTGCATTTTTTTAAAAGCATTTATTTATTTATGCATACAGAACTGGGGTTCAGGCCAGAGGTGCAGGGGCAGCAAAAGGATTCACCAGAGGCAGAGTGGGGAGCAGAACAGGCAGATAGAGGAAGTACGCTGCTGAGGGGAGCAGCAGGGGAGACAGGAGGGGGTCTGCTGTGCTGTGGGTCCCCTCAGGGCTGGGGATCAAACTTGCACTGAAGCCGCTGTGGCTAGCTTGCAGTGCTGCGTCCTAACCCGCAGATTGCATTTTTAAAAAGTTCTCATGTGTTAAGGGAGTGTAGCACTTGCACGAACCTAAGAAATGACCTTTATATCCTTCTGCAGAATATTTACCTGAGTAAGACCTGAGGGTTGGCAGCAGAGAGATAGGCACGTGCACAGGAGAGTCTCCTTTCCTATAGTCATAGTTTGATGTTCTCGACAGTAATCAACACAAGTTTATAATGGGTAAATCTTCATCTTAATTTGTCATCCTTTGTCATTTTCCAAGCTTCTCCAGTGAATGGGTACTCCTTTATAGCCAGAGAAACAAAAATCCATGGTATGTGTTTAGAATTTTAAAATGACATTTTTCATCTAAATAGGGTGGGCACAAAACACATGTGTTATATGGATAGAAAGTTCTGTCATAAGACGCGATTGTGGGAACCTAGAACCTGGTGCCAATAAACCACCACCCCCACTGCAGGCCTCCCTGTTCCCTGTTACCCCAGTCTCTGTCCTAGGCTAATTGTCTCCCCTCCACAGTCAAGTTCCTTTAAGAGTGGGGAGAGCAGCCCATATTTCTCTAAGTCTGCAGTGCAGGCCAAAAGAAGTTGTACAAATATTTGCTCAGTTTTTGCTTACGAATTGAAATGGAACTGAGGATGGACATATGCTTCTGGCTGTCCGGTCTAGACAGGGATTGTGTGTGTACAATGGAAGCAAATACCGGATTACTGCCTAGCACAATATTCATGACTTGCGTGAGCCTGGGGCTGTTTCTATGAGTGGTTTCATCATTCAGCAATTTTTGAGCTGTTCCCTGGGGGCCAAGATGCCTGTGCAGAAAGGACAAAGGATCAGGTAGGGAACAGGAGAAAAAGGTGATCGGTAAATGGCAGGGCTCTCTTTCCTTTGGCCTCTGTTTTACTATCACCCACGGGTGCCCTGGTGCTCTTCCAGATGAACAGAGATGATGATGGTTACCATTTTGCAGGAGTCGCTGTGCTGTGGCTTTCTGCTATTCAGGATCCTCTGGCCGCAAATGACAGACAAACCAATTCTAACTTGCTGGGGAAAGGGGAGGGGATTTATCGGACATGTCTATGAAAATTCCGGTCCTGGTTTTGTAACAGGGTGATCCCCAGGGAAGAGGGAAGTTCCAGATTCCCTGCCCCACCCAAGGGGGGGGGTGGAGCTGAGCAGTGAAGGGAGGAATCTGGAGTCTGGGAAGAAGGAAGCTGGATGGAAAGCCAGAAGGTGACTTGAGGGAGGCACATGGGGCAGAGAGACTTGTGAAGAAACTGCATTTGCTTCTTGGCCCTGGACTGGTTGAAATAGACATGGGTGAGAGACCTATGGGGAGGTTCACTATGGCAGTGTTTATCTTGATTTTGATTTTGTTCTTTTCCTCCCAGACTGGTTTGGCCATGTCTGACCCTTTTCCATGGGTCCCAGCCAGAAGGTGCGTTAGACTTGTGTCAGGCTTTCAGGCCTTGCTTTGGGCCAATCCCTTTTGGGTTGACTTATTTTTACCCACGAGGGGATGGGTAACTTTGGGTGTTTGATTTAGAAACTGTATTTTTTTGTCTTTTCTGTATTACACACTAAATGCATTAAAGTTCCTTTCCATTAAAGCTTGCCTTGTATTGATGTGGTGGATGGCAGAACCTATTTAGAGCAGGCAGGTTTGAGGATTCCGGGGTGCCCCTCTCCCTGCCCTGTAACAGTTTCATGCATAACAAAAAGTTGCTTATCTCTTGACTCTGTTTTCCTCTGTGTCAGCTAAGATCTCCGACCTCCGGCATGGTCTCCCCAGGTGCTGGCCAGTGACCACTAACTGCTTCAAGCCAACATCCCATATCCAACAATGACAGGAGTGATTCAATGGAGTAAGAGTCTTGAGCTGCTCCCACACACATATTTTCCCACAGTAACCTTTCTTTTTCTTTCTGAGTAGCCCTTCCCCCCCCCCCTTACTTATCAGCCATGAGTGGTATTGCCCTTGGGGCAGAGAATTGTTCAATGCCCAGTACAAAATCTTTTCAGACTTGGGGAAACTAAGCAGGATGGTGTACTGCGAGACACAAAGACTGGGAAAGGCTGTGTCAGTCATCAAGGAAGAAGGCAAAAAGGACAGCCGGTGAGTCACAAGTGAATGGGGAGGGCAGATCCTCCAAGTCTGGAAGTAAACACTGACTGGACACTGAGCCCTCCCGTGAGGCTTCATATTGTAACAAGGTGGTGCCTAGGAAAAGGGGAGGTTCCAGGTTCCCTGCCCTACCCAAAGGAGGGTGGAGCAGAGTTGGGAGGAGAATCTGGAGCAAAGATGGAGAAGGAAGCAAGCAAAATGGAGAGCAAGAAGGAGACCTAGAGGAGGCACAGGGAGCAGAGAGACTCGTGAAAAGAAACTGAAATTGCTTTTTGGTCCTACAGGTTGAAACAGGTGTGGGTGAGATACCTGTGGAGAGGTTAACAATGGCAGCTTTTATCTTGGTTTTGATTTTGCTTTTCTTCTCCCAGACTTGTCTGGTTTTTTATGACCCTTTTCTATGGGTCTCTACTGGAAGGTGCTTTTGACTTGACTTGGAGCAGGCTTTTGGGCCTTGCTCTGGGCCAGCCCTGTTTGGGTGGACTTTTATCCACAAAGGGATAGGTAACTTTGGGTGCTTGTTTTGGAAACTACATTCTTGGTCTTTTCTGTATTGCTCACTAATTGTATTAAAGTTCCTTTCCATTAAAGGTCTGTATGTTTAGTCTTGATGCAGTGGATGGCAGAACCTACTTTAGAACAGGCTTGGGGCTTCTGGGATGCCCCTCTCCCTGCCCTATAACAATACCAGTTGGCTGGCTGGGGAGTGGTGAAACTGGTGGACTGGGTTGGTTACTGGGGAGTGCTGATATGAAAAGTTCTAAGCAGAAAGCCCCAGAGAAGATAGAAATATGGGTAAAAAATCTTTGGGTGTGGTGGGTGGATTTGGGAGTCATTAATGGAGGCATGAATGAAGGGGTGATATGAGGAACTCAGAAAGAGCCATTGAACGGAAATGTAAGGAAATTCTTATCAGTGTACCTTGTACTCGTGGCCGGTTGTGCCAGCGCCTATTGGGGTCAATGATACCAAAGGCGTCTGGCATCTCCCACTGAAAAATTATGTAGAGGTCCCACTAGCTGGAACTCAACATTTCACAGAAATAATCCACATGCACCATATCAAATCAAATACAATAGCACACATCTCAGATAGCCAACAGGCCGCAGAGAATTCAGTCAAGTGCACTCTGTAGCTCTCTGCAAGGCCAGGTGGGGGCTGGGAGGGTGGGTGACTAACAGCGCACAGCCAGGACCTCCCACAAAGGGATAGGACGGGACGCTCCCAGGCCATCCCTAGACCCAGAAGCAGCAGGTCTGGAGTTGACACACAGGGCCGGATGTGGTCCGCGCCGGAAGAGAGGCGTGGGGTAGGCTGAAGTAGGGACGGCGGGCACGGTGGCAAGAGTCCTGACAGTTTGGGTCCGCACAGCAGCAGTCTACTCAGCAGTAGCGGCCCTCAAACAGTCGGCCAGGCCCAGCACCGGGATCAGGACGTCGGACCAGTCGCACCACCCGAAAGCACCCATTCTGGCACCAACGGCTGGGCCCGGGCGGCGTACCGGCAAGGCGCGCGCCCCCGCAGTCCCGATCCCAGGTCCGGCGTTGTGCGCAGCGCGGCGGCTCTGCGCGCTTGCAGCCGCGGTCACCACACACTCAGAACGCGGCTTTTGCACGCGGGGAACCCCGCAGACTGGTCGGTTTCCTAGCGGCGTGTCTGGTCTTCCGATTCGAGTGCAAAGCCCATTTCGGCGTGGGTCTCCCGGGCCGGGCCGCACGACTTCACCGCCTCCGGGGCGGAGCTCTG
>NW_004567115.1:7602855-7604664 GCF_000260355.1 Condylura cristata | reverse complement strand
GGCTAGCTGCCGCGCGGGCTGGGCGACGGGGCAGCCGGGTGGCCCCGGGTCCGGGTTGGGAGACCGGGGGGTCCTCGGTACGCGCCGAGGCCAGGACGACTTGGCAGCGTCTTCGGTGGGAGAGGGGCGAGGGGGCTGGAGCAAGCTTTTGGTCATTGAGTGGGAACCTAGCCTTCAGGCTCCCTCCGCTCTCCCGCATCCCCGCCAAGCCCCGAACCCCTATTCGTGCCCTTTTCCCAATCCCCCACCGCGAGCCTCAGCCCTCCGACCCGCCACTCGCCCTCCAAATCCCTGCCACCCCTTCCCAAGCTCTCGCCCCCACCTCCCGGTCGACGCCACCCCCAACCCCTGCTGTCTCCAGCTTCTCCACCCCCAGCTCCGCTCTTCTCTCCTAGCCTTTTTCCACCGGCGTCCCCGCCCCTCCAACCTGTTCCTGCTGGGTCCCCGCTCCTCTGCCGCCTGATTCCGGCTGGAACTCGAGCTCCTGGGACGGTCTTCCCGATCTCCGAATCTGCGCTCCTCGGGTAAGAGGACGGCCGCAACTTCGCGGCGTTTCTGGGGGAGGTGGGGCTAGCTCCAGTGGGCAGCGCCTGGCGTCTTTGGGAGTCCCGGGGCCCTGCCAGGGGCCGCCCCGAGCTTGCGTTGACACTCCGAGACGCCCAGGTGGAACCGCCTGGTCCTCACCGTAGCTTTTTCTTATGTTCCTGCCTTTGCCAAGATCTTTTAAAGAAGCCGGCTTTGTCAAACACACAAAATTGGATTTGCTGAGAACAGGTTGCTTTGTTTGCGGCTGCAGAGGTCTTTCAAGTTGTACCTGTGGGTGGTTAAAGGATTTGCGGTACTGGAGGATGTGAAGCCATGTTTTCTCTTTTGGGTTGTGCGTTCAGTGGTAGAGAAGGGGCTCGTTTGGGAGCCTGTCGATCGGTGCCTGGGTGCCCAGTGACTTCCTGGGGAGGTAGGGATGTTTTGTACACATATGAAAAGTAAAATCAGGCAACTTGGAATCAGATAGGTGGGAAAGGGGAACTGATGTGTGGTGGATGGGTAAGGGGGCCTCAAAAGAGCCTCACAACTTGGGAACATTTGTTGCTGTTCTCCAGAAGCCCCCCTGGGCGAACCGAGTGTAAAGCAGAGAGTGTGGAGCCCAGCCTCACAGATGTGACGCCGCGACTGCACAGCGCTTGGCAGTAACTCCTCAAAGGTGCCCAGTCTGGACATCTGTGGGGAGAGGGCTTAAAGCAGATGGTTTGAAAAGCCTCGGGTTCCCTTGAGAGACACATGGTGACAGCATGAAAGCCAGTGTATGAGCCCACCACATCCCTGCTCATAGCTTTCTGTAAGGCTTGGATCAAATTAATTGCCTGTCTCTGAGAAGGGACAATTTTCAGAGGGGAGGAGGGGAGCTTTCTCTTTTGGGGGTTAGCTCCCACCCAGGCGCATCTCACGGATGCTTGGGAGGCTGCATTTGGGCACACAATATTTTCTTAACAGTAAACTGTGAATGGATAAGTAATTAACCCAAGATTACACTGGGGTTCCCTAGGCTCGCTCGAAGTGCCCACTGTGGGCACCTCCTGGACCCTCACCATGCTGCTTTGTGATGAGTGGCTGACTTTCAGATGCCCCTCTGGCCAGGAGTGCCTTCAGCAGCCCTCTCTGTGGCCCCAGGGCACAGCCTGTCACCTGTAAGCCTTAGCTACTCAGTGTTTGTCTCGTAAAGCCATGGGACTCCCTCTGTTCTAGTCTGAGTCTATAATCCATTTTCCATTGTGCTGCACTGTTTTCCCTAAATTCATCTAAGTGAAAATA
>NW_004567115.1:7576537-7602665 GCF_000260355.1 Condylura cristata | reverse complement strand
GGTCAGGAGAGGTCTGCTGGGCTCGAACTCATGCGGAAGTGGCTCAAGCTTCTTAGTGCTGTGCTCTAACCCGCTGCGCCACCAGGGAGGGCCCAAGAGATAAACTCATTTTTATATGTAATTGGGGCAGAGAGCTTAATTTGTGGGTCAGGCTCTGTCAGCTACATCCCTAACCTCAGGGGCAACTCCAGAACTTCCATGAAGGAAACCAGTGGTCTTCACCCCAGAATTAGCATGATGGGGTGGTGGCCACTCTGGGGAACTAAGACTGTTGAGGGGCAAGTCCATCACAGCCCCCGCAGTGTGACTGAAGCCCATGTTAGTGTCCCTCATTCCTGCCCACGATGGAGAAGCACGGAGGGACTCTGGGTGCACTTGCAGAGCCCTGTCTGCTTCAGACGGCACCATCCTCATACCCCGGGTGCTGCCACCCCAAGTAGCTGCTTCCCACGGAGGTCTGGGAGGGCTCCAGGCATGTTTCTAGCTGTGGGATTTGCAGTTCTGTTGCCAGGACGGCTGGTATTTTGAGGGTGGTGTTTGTGCCTGTCAGGGGTGACTGACCCGCCACCAGCATATGGAGCAAGTGCCTGCTATCACGCTATCAAAGGCCAGCCCTGGGCAGTGCAGTAGAGGCTGGGGGCTGGAGCAGTCATGCTGTCCTCTCCTCAGGCATCCAGAAAAGGCTGGAATTCAAAATATCACTTGAATGTGGGACTTGGATTGCCCACAGGTTCACGGCTGTGGGAGCTTATCTTTCTTCCCCAGACTGTCTCTATCTCCAGGTCTGGCTCTTACCCAGAGTTCCTACAGCTGGTGAAAATCTGTTTTCTACAAAGGTTTAATTAGTGCCTGCAGTTTGCAAGGCAGAGCACAGGGAGGGGAGAGAGACACTGCTCTCTGAGGAGGAGGGGGGGGGCGGGGAGAATATCCAAGGTCCAGAAAATTCAGAGGAGTAGTTTCAGCCCCAGACTAGGTTGTTGGTTGATATGTGTCCACCTTCTGGCGTAGGGGTTACATGAAGAGCGAAGTCATGGAGATGGGAAAAAATGACCCCCCACAGCAACCAAAATAAGGTTTGCTGGGCCTGCTGCTCTGATTCCAGCAATAGAAAGCCAGTTGACAGCTGGTCTCAGCAAGCTGGAGAGCACTAAGCCATTTTAAGTTTCTGAATGAGAATTGTGTCCCTTTGGAAATGGAAGCTTAAACAACACTGGTCTGGGGTCCCATGTGGGCAACCCCCCCTCATCTCTGAAATGCTAAGGGAATGTCTAGGGACAGACAACAGACACATATGTGATGGGCTGTACATCTGCACCGAGGGAGTGAAGAAGTGGGGACAGCTACTTCTGGTGGGTGGTGAGCCTTTTGCTAAAAGCAAAGACGAGCCCTGGGGAAAGCAGCCAGGGACACCCTTCTTGAAACTGCTGCGCAACCTAAAAGTTGGATGAGGGCCTGCTGCAGCCCCTCAGCCAGGAGGTTGGTGAAGGCAGCCATGAAGAAGCACTGTCAACCAGGATGAATGACAGCGTCTGCGTTGAGTCCCAAAGGCAGGAGGGCCGCCGGCCTCACTGAGCTGCAGACTCCGATGTGCTTGCTTCCAATGCCAGAACCAGCAGGTGACTCTGAATCTTTGTGGGACTTGTTTGAAGCCACTGGCTTTTGGAAGGAGCAGGTCAATCCGTAGTGAAGAGAGCAGCAGCCCCAGGAGCAGAGAGGAAGGTAATGATTAAAAAGTCTTTGAAAAAAAGACTGAAGAAGATGTGGTGCATATACACAATGGAATATTACTCAGCAATCAAAAAAGATAAACACATGCCTTTTGCAGCAATATGGGTGGAGCTGGAAGGGATCATGCTTAGAGAAATAAGCCAGAAAGAAACAGAAAAATGCCAGATGGTTTCTCTCATAGGAAGAGTATAAAGGGCCGGGGCGTGGGGGTGGATAATAATAATGAACAGGGTGGAGTGGGGAAGGGGGTCAAAAACGGGGCAGAGGGAGTGCACTAGACTATGGTGTTGGCACATGGGTGATTTGGTGATGGGAATCCCACAGGGATTACAACTGAGATGAAAAAGGCACAAAATGTTTAAAAATAAACTGTTATATTATGAAAAAAACAAAAAACAACTAACATCTCTAGGGGCAATCAGAAAAAAAAAGTCTTTGTTCAAAGAACTTAGGAGACTAAGGAATGTCGTTTTGGCAGCTAGGAGGCAGCCTTGACCTGTCTCCTGCTAGTTGGGCCATCCATGCCTCCCTTTGCCTTCTCCCCTCTCCTCCTCCCTGTCCTTGTATACTGCACACAGCTGTGGAGCTCCCCTCTGGCTGGGGCTCCTGGGAAAAGGAGAGTCCTAGAAACTCAAACATCTAGTGGTAGCAGCTGAAGGAACTTGGAAAATTCTGTGCACATCGGCACACCACTTCCACTACATACACATCCACATTTCAGTTTACGAGGCAATCTTTTGTCATCTGCTTGCTGTTCTGTGCTTCTGTGTCTAACCGATTTCTTTAGAGATTTGCAATCCATCTCACAGAAACCAGAACTTTCAAAAACAGATGAAAATTATTGCACTTCGATTTGACACACTCTCCCTCTCCATTCTATTTGTGGTTAGAGCCATCAGTGACACTATTTTTACAAATAGTTTGAATATTATTTATGTTACCCCTCAATTATATGCAAACGTGTCTTTTCAACCAACAAAAACACAGTTTACTTTCCTAGACCACCTCATTCTTAGATCCAGCGCCACACTTTAGACTTTCAGAGATCCAGCATTATCGGTTTGAGCCTTTTAATTATAAAATAAAATAAAACTTTTGCTTGCTAATTTAGTGATCTGCTGATATAGAGGAATCTGAAGTTGGAGTAAAGGCATTTACGGTCTCATTACCTGTGCTTCTACAGTGAAGGAAGCAGTTGGATCAAGAAAACGGTTACTAAAGTTATATATAGCAGGAATGTGTGAGAGCTTAGAAACGAAGGATACAGTCTTACAGAAATAAATTATGAAACTTTAAACATTGTTACTAAAATGTGAGTGCTAGCAATAGGAATATCCTTAGAAGTGTAGGTAAGTATAGAATTTTGACAAGCATAGACTGATGAGTATAGAATTTAGATCTGCCATTTCATGAAACTATAATCGCTATTTTGATAATATGTGATATTTGTATTGTATCATACCATATAAACAGGTGACTATATCTGTGATTTCATTCAATCCCCCTAGCAAATCTGGAGATCTTAGAGATGGGGGAAATAGGACCACAGTGGGTTTTAAAAGTTCTTTTATAATTCAAATATCTCACATGAAAATGTTTATGAAAACCTAGATAGTCCCAGTACAGTAGCTGATAATCAATCATGGTTATATAGTTACTTGAACATTTTAAGCAGTCTCTTGCTTAGGGATAAAAGTAGGTATCTGTTTCCTCTAACATGTTTGGCAAGTCGAACAAATGCAGTATATGCTTCACACCACCAGAGACCTCCCGGAACAATTTCTTGGGGTTTGTGGGTGTCAGAGGGTGTGGATGAGTCTTGTATTGGGTGTCTGGTTGTGCGTTCGGCACGTTACAGTGGTTAAGAGGGTGTGTTGACCTTGAAACCAGACCAGTGCTCGTTCCTGGATCTACCATTGCTAGTCGTATACCCTTGGGCAAGTTACTTAGCTTCTCTGTGCCTCAGTTTCCTCATTTGTAAAGTTGCACTGATAATGAGATTGGTATTATGGGCAGTGGACATGGTTTTGCTGTGAAGCTGAAATGAGACAGTATATACCAAGGACTTAGGACAGTGCACATAGTATGTGTTAGAAAAAATGTTACTTTCTAGTACTGTTTATTCCTTAAAAAGTAGCTTTTTTGGTGCCAGCAATTGGACTGAGATGATGGATAAAGGGTAACGGTCAAGATACATACAGTTTCTGTTTGCTTGGAACATCAGTTCACAGCTAAGGACATGAATGCCCAGGTACTTAGCTGGCTCTAGGCCCCCTCTTATAGCCATGAGGGGCTAGGGCATGGCCTTTAAGGGGCTGGCCAGGGGGCAGGATCTCCAGCTGGTACACTCTGGCATGACGTGGCCTTATCAGCTGTTTAAGACATGCGCTCATTCGATTGGTCCATGGCTGGCACATGCTGCTTGTGAACATTTTACCACCCTTCTTTCTTGCAAACAGGCCACTGGGGGGATGTGTGGCAAGAGAGTGTAAACTTATTTACATGCTTGGTTTGCTGGTAGTACTCTTGGTCCTGGCTGACAGCGTACTGTCCTGACTACTGTTTGGATTGACTGTTCTGTAACCCCAATTATTGGTAGCAGCAGAGATCTAGTTCCCCGAGTGAGGAATGGCAACACAGCCTCTACGGGTCCGTGGGCACCAGCCCAAGGCAGAAGGCCAGCATCGTGCTTCTCACGTCAGCTACCGTCAAAGCCGCCTGGTCAGCAGATCGCTCAGGAACTGCGTTGGGTTTACCGACTGGTCCTGGAAAGGAAAGTCTTTCCTCCACAGACCTTGCCTTCACCTGCTCCGTGTGTCCTGTTAAGAAACTTCCCGTGGCAGCCTGCCCAGCTAGCACCTGTCATCCTGGAGCTGGCACAGGGCTCAGCTATGGGCAAGGATGAGGGAACCCTCCTGTGATTGCTGCTCAGAAGCTGGAGTGCTCCTTTGTCGGTGATCAGCACAACTCCGCTGCCAGCTGGGTCATGTCAGGCTAATAAATCAACAGCCAGAAGCCGACTCATGAGTCCTCTTCACAGGGGCCCTGCTGGTTTTTATTACCAAATTTTAAAGTTGGCAAGGTTTGTTTTGTTCTAAATGTTTGTCCCACATTTGGGCATAAAGATCATCAATAATACCCTTTTTTCTACCCCTCTCCCCCAATTATTTATTTCTATGTAGGTAGAATTGAGTTAAAAGGAGGCACACCTTTTCTAGCTGTTTCCCTAAGGGCTCTAACTTCTGTGTTTTTATTTGCCTCTTGATTTCCTAGACGAGACTGTCTTTTGTCGCCAATTTGTCTGTCTCCAGCACAGCTTCTAATGGAAACACAGACCTGAAAAAAATCAAAGCTTGGACATTTATGGTCAAAGGTCATGACATGAATGGTTGTTAGTTTGTGTCTTTTTTTCTTTTTCCTTTTTTTTTTTTGGCTCTGTCTTCAAGGTAAAAAATGACTATCTTTGAGAAAGAAAGTATATTTTTATAGGATGGTTAACATCAATGGGTAGGAAGATCTAAACAAGCTTCTCTCATTCTTGGTTCACAAAATTTCCAGCATTTCTCAGTTAGCAGCATGTAATTTTTTTCCTTTCTCCTCTTGTGCATCCTGCACTAATGACTGCTGATTATCTCAAAACAACAGTTCTGATGGGTAGTGTTTAGTGACTCACCATCCAGTAAGTATTTGCAGTTGGTCTGGCTGAGCAGAGTCCATGCTTGTCTTTTACTTGCTGTTTAGCTTGAGAGGCATTTGCTGTGTGGCTGAATGCCAGAAAGGGAGCAGGGATGGCCTTGTTCCAGTGCCTGCCCACTACCCAGGGCTCACCCTCCCCGAGGCACCGAGTGTCAATCACAACATCGACTCACACTGTATTTGGATCATCTGCCCCGGGCCCGGCACCCCAGCCAGACCGGGCGCTTCTGAAGGGCACAACCCTACCCAGCTCATCTCGGACGTGACAGCCCCGTAGCACAGAGACTGGCATGAAATAGGTTGAGCGAATGAATGAATGAGCGATCACAAAGCAGTTAGGATTGTGTTTGGCTGTAAGAAAGTGTTTCCTTAATGACTTAAACAAATCACAGTTTATTTTTCTCATGTAACAAGATGTCTGAATGTCAGTGGTTGCTGGCATTGGTTTCCTTTGCAGATGTGTGTCTGGACTGACATTTCTGTTACTTTCTTGATTTTTTTTTCCCCTTCATGGTGGTACAGTGGCTGCTGTAGGAAGGAGATGCCTGCCACCCTGGTACCTTTTGTCAGGAAAGCACAGTTGTCCCCAAAACACCAGCAGCTTTGCCCTGACATTTCAAGGCCAGAACTGTATCCCACGACCACTTCAAATTAAGGGGCTGTGGGTTATTCAGCAAGATCCATTGCTGCCTAAATAGTTAGATGGGCTCACGGTTAGAACCCACCACCCAAATAGGATTAATGGCTCAAGTATCATAGACAGTTACTTCTGGTCACACAGAATCCAAAATGGCTGCTTCTGAGCAGCAGGGAGCTTCTCCAAGAGGTCATCCAGGGACTCAGGCTCCTAAGGCTGCCGTGCTCATTTACATCCATTAGCAGAAGTGGAAGTGGCATGAAGGACAGTGTGAGCAGATTGACAGGACCAGCTTAGAGGTGATGAGTTACTTGCACTGGCATTCCACTGGCCACTGCTCGGTCACATGGCCATGCCCTCCTGCATCCTGCATGGGAAGCTGGGAAATGTGGCCCTCCCCTGTGGTCAGGAGCAACAGGAGATGGGTTTCATAATTAGCTGGCCCTCTCTCTCACTGTCCTCTCCAAAACCAGATTCTCCTTAGCAAAAAAAGAAAAAATGAACATTAAGGGCAGACTGAGTGTGTATGTCTTAGGAGATACTCTGCAAAGAAGACTCTGGCAAAAACAATCTGTATTCTCAGATCATTTGTCTTAAATCTGTCTGTTCCCTCCTTTGGTAACTGGGCCAAATAACTGAGCAGGATGGTGGAAGATCCTCATTATCCTCTCTCTTGACCCAGGATATATATTCTCTTGACCAGCTTTGTGGGAATGAATTCTAGTTAAATCATCTCAGCTGGAGGTTACTATTCTACCCTGAGGACAGATTCTCTTGCCCATGAGTCTTTCAAGTCCCTCCATTTACCCAGTTTCCCAGAGTTCCTTTTCCTCCCAGTCCCCACGCAGCCTGCATCTGGATGGGAAGAAAGGACACAGCAGTGACCTCTGCTTCCCACTTGAGTCCATAGAGGAATATCTTCCCACCACTTCCTGCTCTTTTTTCTCAGTAAACACTGATGAATGAGCCATTATCTGTTGGATTTTAGTGCCTTGTTCAGAAGGTTGCAAATTTCTGTGACAGGTGCTTCTCTGTCCGCATCATCCTTCTGGTGCCCTTCATTCTCCACCTCTCCCCTCCTCCTTCCTACCCCTCACCCCCAACCTCTTCAATGCCTGCTACTTACTCAGCCCTGGGTGAGGTAGGCTGGGATGCAGGAAGCCTGAGGCAGCCCAATATTGGGGACCTCACTCAACCTTGAGGTCAGGGAAGGCCACCAGGGAGAGGTGGCATTTGAGCTGGGCAGGAGTTAACCAGATCATGAAGTATCTGGGCTAGAGGAGTGAAATGGCCACCGACAATGAGTGATGAGACAGGACATGCTGGGTCCAGGGGGAGTGGCCGGAATCAGGGTGGGATGAAACGGCCATTCACTCATTTAATACCGCTATGCTCAGTGCAAGGGGCTACAGCAGTGAACAAGGAAAATAAGATGCCAGGCCAAGGGGCCTCAGGGTCTGGACTGTGAGAGCAGGTGACCGTGGAGAAGACAGTGGGCCAGAAACCGAGGAGGGCTTGGCTGCTGTCCCAGGCTGCTCGGGAGGGTTTGCTGTAGAGCCTGTTCAGGGCTATGTGGCCCCCACTGCGGGTGCTGTCCCTCTCATGCCTCAGATCTCTGTCTCCAATTCTTGTCTGGTCCTTTGCCCGGGCATTACTCGGTCTATGAAGATGTAGGCTGGCACCAGAACACGCCAATATGTAGTTGGTAAGGAAAACCGAAACTATCGTTACATACCTAGAAAAGTGCTAGAGAGTTTTTTTTGTAAGGATTGGTTTTTTGGAGTGCCAAGCATAAGGTTCGAAAAAGTTGGCTACGATTTTTTTCCTCCTTGCAACTCACACCAATACTTCCGGCCACTGGGACCAGAATAGGCCCTGGTAGTGCCTGTCACCTGCCCTGAGCACATTGCAATCCACTAAGGTCCTCTTGCCGCTAGCTCACGGACTGATTGGAGGGCTGGAGTCACCTCTGAGGGGCCTGTAGATGTGCTTTGCAGTCAGTCATGGGGGCTTCACACCCGGGTAAGGACTACGTCAGCACGGCCTGTGAAGGCTCTAGCTTTCACTGGCCTGCACAGGTTTGCTCTTGGGTCTCCCTCCCCCTCCCCCCCCCCGCCCAATCCCCTCCTCCCCCTCCCCTCTCGGAAATGGGACTTGAATCAGGACTTGGCAGAGTTGTGATCAGTGACTGGAGGGTGGTTTCCTCCATTCTCCCTCCAGCGTTGTTTATTAAGGAGAATTGGTGGTATGAGGGGCAGGATGCAAAGAGAGGACCCTTCACTCTAGCCTAAGCCCACAGCTGAATATAAGGTTTTATCTACAAATCAAGAAACCTGAATCCATAGCCAGAAACTCCACCAGTCCTGTGGTATGTTTTGGGTTTCATCTTGTGCCAAAGGCTTGGGAAATGTACTTAATAATAAAAGGAAGATCTTCGCTGTCCTAAGTTCTTCCTAGGAAATACCTCATCTGGTCATTTTCGCTGTCCTATGAAGCAGGTGACTTTACATTCACCTAGAATATAAGCTCTATGAGGGTAGAATATTTGGTCATGCCTAATTCCCAACTTATGTAATTGAACTTGGCAGATGCTAAGTAAGTTATCTATTGAATTAATAAGTGACTCACCACTTACAGGTAAGGAGATTGCAGCTCAGAGAAGTTAAGTAACTTGCCCAAGGTGCCACAGCTTATAGGTGATGGAGAAAAAGGCCTGAATCACAGTGCTAAAGAGGTATCATAACCTGAGACATGGGGCCCCAGCCCTTAGCTCTTGGAATGTAGATTACTGCTAGGACAGTATTGTAGGAAGTTCCTTACCCTACCTGGGCTGACATTCAAACTAATGTAGCCCGACCCTGATAAAACCAATCAGTTGGGTAAACAAGCCACAAGTCCCCAAATATCAGGCCACCAAAGGTGATCTGTCGCCTCACTGCTGGTACTGAATCAGGTTTTTTGGAGCAGGCGCATAGTCCAAGGACCCCAGGCAGTCTTCCTCTCAGTTCTTGGCTTTGGTGAGAAAAAAAGCAAATGTTTAGATCAAAGTTATAGAAAAGCAAGGTGTTTATTGATAGATAAGAGGAAGGACAGGAAAGCTGTCTGAGTAGGGAGGTCCAGAAAGTTTAGCTACTGAGAGGCCGAAAAGCTGGAGTTTATATGGGTATAGTGGGCAAGGTGTGGGGGTTCAGGTTTTGGGGCTCTGAGTTGTATCTCTGTGATTGGCTGGGTTCATGGTGGTTTCCTAGGCTTCGAAGTCCACTGAATTTGTGGGGTCTCTTACGCTGTTGAGGCCCACATTACCTCCCTGAAACTAGCTTTGGCCTGTTGCTTTAGCACTGTGTTACTGTGTTGATGTTTTGAACATTTCACTCTTTAGTCTGGGCTGGGGGTGGAACACCCTCCTGTCTATGATTGCTCTCCAGTCAGACTGATAAATGGATGGACCTAGGGCACTTGGGCTCGGCAGGGGGTGGGGGGGAAAGGGGGAGAGCAGGGATTCATCCTCCAGTTGTTTCTCAGTCAGGCTGGTAAATGGACTTGGGGCTCAGGGCTGTTCCTAACTGACTGTTCCCATTTCCTAGCTTCCTCCTTCAGTACTTTCCTCCAGCTGGGATGAATAAACGGGAGCTTGATGTTGCTATAATGTCACCTTCATCCTTGTGTTCAGGAACCTTCTATGACTCCCTATTTCTATGTGTTCAGGAATCTCCTATTTTTTGTGGCACTGTATTCTGGTCCCAGTCGCTCTCTACCTGCTTAAAAGATGAGCCGCTGCATAAAGCCTGTAGGGGAGGGGTAGGCTTGGCATAAAGCCTCCTTGAAATGTTTCCTCCTGGAAGCCATATCCACTGATGTCATTCCTGCCCTTTTAGTTTTAACACAGTTTCCGTCTCTTTCTCAAAGTCCACGTGTTAGCACATGACTGAGGGTTACCTCCAGGAACTCCAAACTTGAAAACGCTAGTGGCATTCAGGCAATCATGGGCATAAAGATAAAGATGCCTCTGTTGCACCCTGGCCATCCTCGTGCAGAGAGGCCCTGAGCTTAGCGTATACCATGCTTTTCCTGATGGTGCTCCCCGAATCCTGGGTTCTGTAGTATGAATGGGTTTCTGCTCAGCAGGCCATGCACCTTTCCAGTAAACTTTGCTTTTGTCCTTCTTAAACATGAGGCTCCACATTGCAGAGTTTTAAAATGGGCTCTTCTTTCAAAGAGTACTGCTGGTCTCTATAATTTACTATATACCATTTTGTGACTTCTTGGTTAATTTAATTGCTTAAAAATAATTTAAATAAGACCCTCCCTGGTGGCGCAGCGGGTTAAAGCACTGCACTGAGAAGCTACAGCCACTTCCACATGAGTTTGATCTCCGCCTGCCCCGGAGGTGACCACATGGAGGTGACCACATGGCGCGGCAGACCTCTCCTGACCTGCCCGCTGCTCCCCTCAGCAGTGTACTTCGTCGATCTGCCTGTTCTGCTCCCCACTCTGTCTCTGGTGAAGCCTTTCGCTGCCCCTGAATCTCTGGCCTGTACCCCAGTTCTGTATGTACAAATAAAATAAAATCTAAAATAATAATAATAATTTAAATAAGTTTTAAAGCTTTTCCCCTGATTTTAAAAGTAACACATCTTTGTTTAAGACTATCTGAAAAATGCAGAAAACTGTAAATGAGAAAACAAATCTTCTAGGATTCTCCTTCCCCCATTCTTTTTTTAGAAGTAGCAATAGGTTCAAAATTCTGAAAAGTATACACAAAAATCCCCATTTCCGTCCATATGTCCCACCTTGCGAAGACTGGAAACAACCTACACACCCACTGACAGATAAATAATTTGGTATATATACACATTGGAATACTATTCAGGAATAAAAAAGATGAACTCCTGTCATTTGCAGCAGCATGAATCAACCTAGAGGACGTTAGACTTAGTGAAATAAGTCAGGTGGAGGAAAGCCAACATCATGTGATTTCACTTATATGTGGAACACAGAGAAAGCAAACAGATGGACTAAATAAAACAAAAATAAACTTAAATAGGACCATTTAATGGTTACCAGAAGGGAGGGAGAAAAGGAAGCAGGTAAATTGGGAAAAAGGGGTAACTGAATGGTCAAGGATAGAATTGGACTTGCAGTGCTGAACTTACCATAGTATATACAGTTGTTAATCTTTAGTGATCCATACCTGGAACCTATGTAATGTTATAAAGCAATGTTACATCAGTGGAAATTATTTTAAGCATCTTGTTATAAATTGGTAATATAATTTTCTTCTTCTGTAGGTCCTGGTTGAAAAACCAACAAAAATCAAACTAACCCTTTTCTATTTTAAAAAGAAGTATTGTGAGTAAAAACAGCTGAGCAATGTATTGCCAGTCTCCAGAAATTTTCTGACATGCTGTTAGCCAGCTCTGTGCCAAACTTTGTCCAGCACTGAAGATACACCTAGGAACAGACACTGTCCATGCTGCCCGCTGGCTATGGTCAAGCCAGCTAGGAAATTCAGCATGGTTGTTTGCTTATCTAATGATAGTCCTGTGAAGCATCATGAAGGCAAAATACTGGCTGACTTAAGAGTGTCAAGCACTGTGTTGACCTAGACAGAGGAGTTCAAGGGCAGCTTCCTTGAGAACTGTCTTTAAGTTGGGATCCAGGTGGGGAAGGCAGAACAAATGGTCTGCGGTGGCTGTAATGAGCCTGTCCTGTACTCATTCACTCATATAACAAATTTATACCACAAGGTCAATACACAAAAGTCTGTTGTGTTTCGATGTATGCACCAATAAAGAACACCAGAGAAGTTAAGAAAATAATTCCATTAACAGTTTTATTAAAAGAGTAAAGTTTAAAGAAAAAATTTGTTAGGAAAAATTTAACCAAGCAGGTGAAAAGATCGATACACTGAAAAACTACAGACATTGATGAAAGAAATGTAAGAAGACACAAGTAAAGACATTCTGTACTCATGAATTGGAAGAATTAATGTTAACTTGTCTATACTACCCAAAGCAGCCTACAGATTCAATATAATCTTTATCAGAATTCCAAAAGAAGCTGAAAAAAATTCTTGGGAAAGAAGATCAAAGCTGGAAGCCCCAGACCTTTTAATTTCAAACTGTGTCATAAAACTATAGAAATCAAATCAGTATGATTGATATTGATAAGAAACAAACAGATTAATGAAACAGAACAGAGCCCAAAAATAAACCTACACATATGTGATTAATTCATTTATAACAAGAGTCATAAATATACAAAGATGAAAGGGCAGATTCTTCAATAAACAGTGTTAAGAAGTCTAAGCAGACTCTCATGAAATGAAACTGGCTCCTTATGTCCTCAACCAAAATGGGTGTGTGTAGGTAGGCTCCATGACATCAGGCTCAGTGATATTTTTTGTGTCTGACTCCAGCAAATACTGATTGAGCCTCTGTTCTGGCCAGACACTGTTCTTGGCAAGGCAGTGGGGGGGGATGGTCTGAGGGGGCACAAAACTGACAGTTACTAGCCTTCTGGTGGTCACTCTTGTTGCATGATGATCATCCCCAAACTTGGTGGCTTAAAACAGCTGCCGTTTTACTGTTATTCCCATGTTCTTCAAGTGACCCGCACAAGGCAATGCTTTTTGGTGAAGCCTCCCACATCTGAGGTTATTCAGGCTGTGACTGATCTGGCATTGTCCAGAAGAGTCCTTTACCCACATGCCTGATGCCTGAATGTCGATGATTTGAGCAGTTTGGGCTTCCTGAGCACTGTGGTCTAGGAGGTGGTCGCTCATGGTGTGCTTCTGGCATAGTGACTTTAGGGTTCCAAAGCAAGTGACCAAGGGAGAATGAATTCAGTAGAATCTGTGTGTCCTTTTAGTAGAATCTGTCTGGCCTTAGATGTCACACATCAGTTTTTATCCCATTCTGCTGTGTGACACCGGTCTTTGGACATGCACTGCAGTCACATGTTCTCATGTCCAACCCCCAAACATTTCATCCTTGCCTCGAAACCTGCCTACCTGCCTTGGCTTACCAGACTGCTCTTGAAAAGACAGCCTAGTAACCTCATAGCCCTATTCCAACTTGACTGTGAGCCCCTACATCCCTCCTCTGCCCCAACCAGGGGCACAGTTTCCTTTATCTCAGTTGCAAACTGGGGAGGTTGCTGCTCCTTGTGGACTGGGACTTCATACATCTGCCCAGCTGACTCACCTCCTGGTTGGGTTGTCGGAGGACACACATAGACGCAGACCCCAGGTCCCCAAGGAGTCTGAGAGATGGCCAGAGTGACTGAGGGGCTTGAGGCGAGACTGGACTGACGGTGGTGCTATGGGCAGTATTTGGTTGTCACTCTAAGCGCATTATGGGCCAGTGTTCTGATGACCACCAGTTAGGAACATTATGAAGACTATCTTTCTAGGAAGAACAAGAGTTTGCATTGTTTTTCAGCTATTCTATAACAATGACTGACTTCTGGGTATATTCCTAACTTGAGAACAGGAAGCGTAGATCTCTGTCCTAATTTCCTCAGAGACAAGACCAGTGATCTGTGGTTGGTGAGCAGAACCAGCTGATCTCACGACACTATGATCAAGCACAGTCTGTAACGAACATTCCTGCCACTGCATTGTCCCACTGCACACGCACACATGCATGCTCAACTAATGATGCAACAGAATTTGAAAGACGATTGTTAAAACTCAGGCATTACAGACTAGCTCTTTGCTCTAGTCAGTAGACATACTTAGAAATTCAATTTTATAATAATATTACAGAATAAGCATTCATGTCGCTTATGCTTATGAAAGCTGTTGTATAAATAAGGATCCTGGCTCTCCCAGTGCTTTGCCTTTTTTTTTTTTTTTTTTAAGATTTCTTTATTTATCCATACAGAACTGGGGTACAGGCCAGAAATGCAGGGGACAGAGACAGAGTAGGGAGCAGAACAGGCAGATAGACGGAGTACACTGCTGAGGGGAGCAGCGGGCGGGTCAGGAGAGGTCTGCCACGCCTTGTGGATCACCTCCAGGACCAGCTGGGGATTGAACTCACACTGAAGCAGCTGCGGTAGCTTGCAGTGCTGCATCCTTACCCATTGTGCCACCAGGGAAGGCCCCCCAGTGCTTTGCTTTTCATAAATGATAAGTATTAGGACTAGCATTAAACTGCTTTAACAAACTACCAAATTTCAATGGGATGAGTCTTCTTGTACCTGTTCACCATTTCTATGTTTTCCTGGAAAGATACATGTTTAGTTCCTCTGCTTAGTTTAAAAATTGAATCATTTCGTTTTTTACTATCGAGTGTATAAGTAATTTGCGTATTTTGGATAGTAACTCCTAATCCAATATGTTGAAATATATGACTCATAAATACTATCTCCCATTCAGTTGGTGGCCTTTTCATTTTGTTATTCAACAAGTCTCACTTGTTGATTTTTGTTTTTATTGCCTTTGTTTTTAGTGTCAAACCCAAAGAATCATTACCAAGACCAACGTCAAGGAGCTTACACATGTTTTCCTTAAGGAGATTTGTGATGTCTTACTTTTCACTACTGTAATCCATTCTGAGTTGATTTTTATGTATGGTGTGAGGTAGTGATCCAGTGTTCATTGTTTCAAGTTGATGTACAGTTTTTCCAACACCACTTATATACCATTGTATATATTTTGCTTCTTTGTTATAAATTAATTGAACATGTATGTGTGGGTTTATTTTTGGAGTTTTCTATTGATCTGTGTGTCTGCTTTTATTGAAATACTTTTTTTGTATTAGAATAGCTCTATAATGTAGTTTGAGAATCAGAAGCATAATGCCTTCAGCTTAGATTTTTTTTTTCTCAAAATTGTCTTGGTCTTTGAGAATCTTTCATGATGCCATAGAAATTTTAAGATCTCTTTAAAATTTCTCTGGAAAAATCCATTGGGATTTTGATAGAGCTGTAATTGAACCTATAGATCACTTTGGATAATAAGGACAACTTGATAATATTCATTCTTCTAGTAAGCATGTAATATCTTTCTACTTATTTGTCTTTTTACACTTTTTTCATTGATGTCTTAACAGTTTCAGGGTACAGATATTTCACTTCCTTGGTTAAATATATTCCTAGATATTTTATTCTTTTGATGCTGTTATACGTGGAATGTCTTTTAAATTTCTCCTTCTTAATTGTTAATTAGTAATTCCTTGTTAATTAGTAATTCCTTAATTGTTAATTGTTAATGTGTAGAACTCTGACCGATTTTTTTATATTGACTTTGTATCCTGCATCCTTACTGAATTAATTTACTAGTTCTAACAGGTTTGTTGTTGTTGTTGTTAGAGTCTTCTATATATATTTCTTATATATATATTACCATGTCATCTGCAAAAAGAGACAGTTTACTCTTCCTTTCTTGAATGGCTTTTATTTCTTTATCTTGATTAATTGTTCTGGCTACAACTTCCAATATTGTGTTTCATAAGGGCATTCTTGTTACTAAGCTTAGAGGTAAAGCTCTCAGCTTTTTTTTTTTTATCATTGTATATGATAACTACCATTGACATTGAGGCTTGTGTTTCATCATGATTTTAACCTAAGCTGAATCAGAGTTTTGAAGGTTGTAATAGTGTTATTTCCTACTTTATTGGAAAGAAGTTAGAAAGCACTTCAGATCCTTGCTCAGACAAAATGTCTGTGATTCAGTGCCAACCCCCACTGAACCACCCATCAGTTTTCTAAGATAATTTAAAAGCTGTGGAGTTCTGCCCACCAGCATTATCATTGGTGACCATCTACACAGAAGCTAGTGTCCTCGAGTCATGGAATGACTGGCTGGCAGTGACCCTGGGATGTGTCAAAGCTTAATGGGTGATGTGATTCCAGCCTGAAAGACACCTTTGATTTTTGATGTGCACGAGGACTCCCATCCATGTATCCATGACACTGCCCTTAACTTGCTTTGGTTCTGCTATCTCTTTACAAATGCAAAGGGACAAAATAATAATAATAATAATAATAATTTTGAGATCTTGCTTATGGTATCAGCACACGGAGGGCTCCGTGGCATTCCCACCAGGGTACTGCCCACACTTACCCACCTCCGCGGGCAGGATGACTCCTGTGCTGCCAGCCATGCTGCCAGCCTCCCACTGAACCACCCATCTGTTTTTTAAGACAATTTAAGATAATAATAATAACTTCTAAGATAATAATAGAGCCCACCAGCACTATTATTGCTAACAATCTACCCAGAACCTAGTGTCCTCCGAGTCATGGGATGACTGGCAGTCGTGGAATGGGCTGGCAGTGATCATGGGATGTGTCATGGGATGCACTCCCAACCTGAAAAACACCTTTGATTTCTGGTGAGCACGAGGATCCATCCTTGGATCCATTCAGAGTGATGGATCTGTCCTGAATCGATGGCATGTAAAATGCAGGTTTCAGGAATCAGAATTGTCCCTGGCAGTCTGGGTCTCCAAGTGCCTGGTTCATACTGTGAAGTTGTATTTCTCAGGACCTTGTAAGCCTCCTCCCTCCTTTCTTCTTCTTCTTCTTTTTTTTTTTTTTTTTGGCTTTAAAATTTTGACCTTTATCATTCTAACTTGTATTGAACACCACTTGTATTTCCTGCCTGATCATTTTGGGTTTTCCTTGATATTTTAGGATACTTAATTGACATAGTTTGCTTGCAAAATAAAAAGAATCAGCTATGTTTTTAAAGTGACTTTGTGGTGAGTAAATCATGCCAACTGCATGTTCTCCTTTTCTTGCTGAAGTACTTGTAGTTGCTCTTGACATTCTAAAATAAGAATGCCAACAGCTACTTCTAAATCTTAACAAACAGCAATGCAGCAAAGTTGGCTGGAATAGATTTCTCCCAAAATGTCAGAAAAATAACTAAAGAGAATATGAAAGTGAAGATCCTGACTTGATGAATTCATTACTTCAGTCTGTTCTGGTCCTGAGGAATGCTCAGCTGCCTTGACAGGTTAGTCCTTTGTGGAGCAAGTGGTAGAAACATGCAGTTCACACCAGGAGAAAAAATGTTAACTATCTTAGGGATTTAAAAATACTATTATTTGAGATTATCTGCCTCAAATCCTTTTTAGAAAGAAACGGTAGATAGATCGTGCTGCGTATTTAAGCACATGTAAAGTAAGAACTAGAAATTCTTGTTGGTGGAACATGCTGTCGGGAGGCTGAGGGGGCCGCTCTACCTCTTGTTGCTGCCGGATTATACTTGAGCACAGCCCTGATATTTTTTAAACATATAATTAAGACTCTATGTGCTTTGATTGCTAGATCTGAAAAATGTGGGTCCTGTCATCAGATGACTAGGTTTGAGAAAAATTTTGTAGCATAATTGCAAGTGTTGTCAGATCTTCTCCTGTTGTGGGTTGCTGCAGGCCTCCCCCCACTGCCTCGTTCCTAACAGAACTCTGACTCTGTTCAATCTCCTCTTGCCCTGCTTGGATCTCTGGGAGGCGATCCTTGATAGGTTTCACCCAATCTTTGTGGCCAACTCCCGCCGATGGCTGGTTTTGCGTTGGCACGGTTCTGGCAGTTGGGCATTAGAGTCTTCTAGAAGGTTTCTGGGAAAGGCTTCCTTGCTTCTAAGTAGAGGTGAGCAGGATTGTCCCTTCTGCCTCTGCATATTGCTGGGAGGAAGGGACTGTAATAACCTGGAAGTGTGGCTTGCAACTTATCCTGAGGCAAGCCCATTCTAGAGACAGGACAGACATGGAGGTTGGCAGGGAGCCCAAGATAGGGAGATTGTGGCTTCCCAATGATGTCTTTGACATGCTGAGTTAACTAACTAATCTTGGAACAGCTGTTCTGAACAGTAGGACTTGTTATGTGAGAGTGTTGATGAATCCTGTGTACCTGAGTACTAGGGCTTTAGGTTAACTGAAACCAGGTGTTCTTTCTAGATACAAAGTTTACCATGACCATATCTCCTTTATATCCTATCTAAGAGTGATGTTCAAGCTAGTTGGTGCTAAGATTTCTCTACTTGTTGCAATCCATCATGAGCGTGTGTGCCCTGCAGAGAGGCCCCATGAAAAGAGCCAGTGTTCTTTAGTGCTAATGGTAAGTTCTAGTTAGGATATTGGTTGACTGCTTTAATGAAAGTAAAATAACAATGGCTTTAAAAGGTTATGAGATTGATTTTTTTCTCCCAAAGATGGCTGGCAGTCAAGGTGATGAGTGGCCTTCCTTGTGTTGTCCTGCAGATATCTCCATGTGCGTTGAGAAAGCTACTCACAGCCACACCAGTGTTTCAGAGCCTAGGAAAGGGAGGAAAGAAAGAAATTGAGTGGGGTAGGGCAGGTGACACTTTTTTGACCCAGAGTTATACTTATTATTCCCAGTCACAACTCATTAGCCAGAATTTGATAACCTGACACCAGCTACTTGCGAGGGAATCTGGGAAGCATTATTTCTAGCTGGATGGCCTGTGTCTAGCTAAAGTCTAGAGGATTCTGTTAGTCAGAAGGAGAAGAGAATGGACAACACTGTAGGATGCAGCTAGAAGATTCTGCCACATTGAGTGTCCTCTGCAGTGTGAAGGAAGACATGAGGAGGGCAGAGTGCTAAAAGCCAGTCTCTGGTTGTGAAGCAGGGGGTTGAGCCCCAGGGGCTAAGCTCCCCAAACAGCCTGAAGCTTTGTGTCAGTTCCAGCTAGTGCTGGTCTGTCTTTCTGTCAAACAAAGGACTTGAACCAGATGTTATGTAAAATCTCTGCAGACTCTGACTTTCTCTGGCACAGTCTCACAGGTATTCTACTGCAGGGTAGAGGCAGAAGCAAGGAGGAAAGGGTGGGTGATTGAGTGGGAGTGGTGTATTAAAATCATAAGGGAAGTTGCTGCAGGCATTTGTGGAGCATTTATAAGGAGCCAGGTACTGTATCCTTAACAGATTTTAAGCCTTCAGCCCTTACACAGCCTCTGCACTGGGCCCTGGGGTCATTCCCATCTCAGACAGGGAAGAAGAGGCTCAGTGAGGGTTAGTGAAGGGCCCTGTACCTAGTCAACAGGCCCCTTGCATTTAACTGTGAGTTGGGGAACACTGGATGTGGCCAGATAATCATGAGCCTTGAAAACAGAGCAGGAGAGCTTTGGGCTCGATGCCACCCTCATCCAGTGCGAACTTCTCCATCTGCAGCATTAATTGGCCCCCTGCTGGCTACCCCATACTCAAAATGATTGTTGTCACCTCTGTGTCATCTGAGCATGACGTTGTTGTGGGTTACATCACCCTCTGTTACTCCAAGGTAGAAAACAGACTCTTTTCAGGAGGAGAATGCCTGGGTAAGAGAGGATTCCCCTGAGGACCAGTTGTGGGGCAAAGGGCAGAATGGTCCAGGGCTGGTGCCATGCGTGGCTATGCCCCGTTAAAGCACTGCTCGTACTGAAAGGGTCAGGACTTGTTTCTGCCCTGTACTCCGATAGGGTCCTGGTGCTTCTCCGTAACAGCACCCTGGTCTTGGAAAATGAAAACCAGTCCATGGGGTGGGCTTAGGCTTCAAGTTGCGAATGCTCGGTGGCATGGCTCCTGGGATCAAACCTCTTCTGCTCCCCCCTGGAAGTCAGTGGCTTAGTGCCTGGAGGGAATGTCAGAGAGGGGGTGGGCATCCTTGTGTGTATTGTCTGGCCCCTTTGGTGGTGGGCTTCCTTGGGGTCAGTGGGTTGGCTGGCCTGTGCTGGGAAATTGAGGTCTGTGCCACCCATTGCCTGTGCATGCCAGGCTACAGGCATACATTCCCCACAGAGGAGCAGAGCAGACTAGACAAAGGTGCCCTGGCCCTGACCTTGTGGGGCCCCGGGCCTCAGAATCTACTATATGTGCAACAGAAACTGCGAGCAGATATTGGGTGGTTCCTGTACCAACCCACAGGAACCTTTGCTGGCTCCTTTCTTCTGCTACCCACCTTCCAGCAGTCAAGATAGTCTTCCTTAGTGCTATTGCTTTGGTTCATTCTGTTTTCCGAAATTGCAATTACAAATGTACCAGCTCTAATGAATTTTAAGGTGGAGCCTGGCTGAGTCCCTGCCAGGAAACCTAACCGTTCCCCTCAGGGCCTGCAATCTGCTTCTCCACAATGGCACTGGTTTCATGTGGCCTCACGGTCTGTTTACTCTGTTTACTCACTGCTCCACTGACCAAATTGGGAGCTGCTATTTCTTTTAACTTTTAAAACTTAAAAAAAAAAAAAATTTAAACTCAAAATACCCAAAAGCAGGAATATCATGTGTCCTCAGCCACCCATCACCCAGCTTCTGCTATTATCAATCTTGTTTCATTAATTCCCCCTCAACCTCTCTTTACCTGAACCTCCCTGCCCCTCAGGGTATATATATAATTGTTTATTTTTTTATTTTTATTTTTTTTTAAAGATTTATTTATTTGTGCATACAGAACTGGGGTGCAGGCCAGAGGCTCAGGGGCAGCGAGAGGCTTCACCAGAGACAGAGTGGGGAGCAGAACAGGCAGATCGACGAAGTACACTGCTGAGGGGAGCAGCGGGCGGGTCAGGAGAGGTCTGCCACACAATGTGGTCACCTCCGGGGCAGGCGGAAATCGAACTCATGCACAAGTAGCTTTTAGCTTCTTAGTGTGGTGCTTTACCCTGCTGCGCCACCAGGGAGTGCCATAATTGTTTATTTTTACATCATTTTGTGCCTTTTTCCATCTCAGTTGTAATCCCCATGGGCTTCCCATCACCAAATCACCCTGTGCCATCACCAAATCACCCTTGCCATCACCATAGTCCAGTGCATTTCCCTCCCACCCCCCCACCGTTTTTGATCCCATTCCCCACTCCACCCCGTAAAATGTCTCTGGTACATAGCTGTTCATTATTATTATTTTTTTTCCCCCTGGTCCTTTATTCTCCTGCTATGACCCCTCAGGATATTTTAACGCAAATCCTAGGTCTCTTATCATTTCTGCCATAAATACTTTCATACGTTTCAGCTGTGACCTGAAGTTGGCAGAAACTGTCTCCTGTGTTCTGTGTCCTCAGCATTTTGAATGGCACCCAAGTTACTGGAAATAGGTTGTTTTGAACCGACTGAATGAATGAATTGGTTTCAGCTTTTAGAACCAAGTCTGCAAATGAACTGGAGATCCCTGGAATGTGAATAACCCTCCACAGTGCCTAGAATGCTACCTAGGGTTTTCAAGAGGTTTGGAATTTGTGAATTTGTCTGGCATCCATCAGGCTGTAAGGTTGGTGTATTCTTAGCCAAGTATCTTTGATTTTGCAATTAAGCTCCATATTGAGGTGACCTTGGGGAGATTATTAAGATGTAGCTTTGACCTTGGCTTAGCAATATTTAGTTCACAATTATAGATGTGAGGTTTTTTGTAAATTATAATATTGTGTTTATTGAACTAAATTGATTAGGAATCAAAAATTTAAAATCTAAACTATATCTAAAACATTTGCCTTAATGCCATCTCCCTATTCCTAATAACCATGTTTAAACTATACAAGTGAGGGTTAATTGCACATTTCCCCCCAAGTAGTTGTGGCCATATTTAAAATCCTAAACCTTGTGGGTCCTTAAAGGGATCTTGAGACCAAGGTCATTAGACCTGCCATTTTCAGCTCTTAAAAAGTAAAAAAAATCTGGTCCTCCCTGGTGGCACACTGGGTTAAAACATAGCACTGAGAAGCTAAAGCCACTTCCGCATGAGTTCGATCCCCGCCTGCCCCAGAGGAGATCCACATGGCGTGGCAGACCTCTCCTGACCCACCCGCTGCTTCCCTCAGCAGTGTACTTCATTGATCTGCCTGTTCTGCTCCTCACTCTGTCTCTGGTGAGGCCTCTCACCGCCCCTGAGCCTCTGGCCTGTACTCTAGTTCTGTATGCACAAATAAATAAATCTTTAAAAAAAAAAAAAAGTAAAAAAATCAGTCAGGGCTCAGGCTTTGGAAATCTCCAGTGATAATCTCTGGTGATAGCAGTTTGAAAAATGCCCCAAACACATTTCTTTCCTCTTAAATTTAGAAATGGTATTTTACCATAATTTAATGAGAACTGCCTATCAATTAATGCTTTTTCCAAAATTATATTCTAAAGTGTTTTCTTTCACTGTTTAAACCTGTCACAAATTTGAATTAAGTTGGCTGTATTTCCTGTTTATTTATTTATTTTGCTGTTTCACTAGGAATTCAGAGTAATACTATTTCTGGATTTAAGATATTTTTACCGTGTGGTATTAGCACAGAGGACTAAACTGGTAACTGTTCTAAGTTCAGCTTAGAACATAAAATAGTTGTTTTCACTGAATTATTTACATAAATTGGATTTGGTCATGATGCTTTATGGAGCCTCTTGCTCATAGAAAATGATGGAACTTGAGGAATGTGGAGGATTAAGAGCTGTGGGAACTGCCAGTTGGAGTCATGTGCAATAGATTGGAGTGGCCCAGGGACCCACCTTCAGATGTGGTGTTGACTTTTCCCAGGGATTTGACTTTCTGGGCTGTTGTTACAAGGCAGAGAGAGGGGCATCCAGGGTCCCCAAACCTGCCTCCTTAAATAGGTTCTGTCATCCACTGCATCAAGATAAAACATAGAGACCTTTAATGGAAAGGAACTTTAATACAATTAGCGTGCAGTACAGAAAAGACCAAGAATGTAGTTTCCAAAACAAGCACTCAAACTTACCCACCTCTTTGTGGTTAAAAGTCCCCCCAAACAGGGCTGGCCCAGAGCAAGGCCTGAAAGCCAGACACTAGTTTAAAGCACCCTCTGGCAGGGACCCATAGAAAAGAGTCAGACATGGTCAAACAAGTCTGGAAGGAAAAGAGCAAAATCAAAGTCAAGGTCAAGGCTGCCATGGTCAGCCTTCCCCCTGGTCTCTCACCCACATCTGTTTCAACCAGTCCAGGACCAAGAAACAAGAACCACTTCACCTGTTTCTGTGCTCCATGTGCCTCCCTCAGGTCTTCTTCTCACCTCCATCCTGCTTCCTTCCTCTCCAGTCTCTCTCCAGTTCTTCTCTCCCTGCTCAGCTCCACCCTTCTTGGGGTGGGGCAGGGAACCTGGAACTTCCCCTTTTCCTGGGGACCACCCTGTTCCTCTAAGGGTGGTTAGGCTATGGGATTTCTGCAGTGAGCCTAGAGTGCTGACTGTCACTTGGTGTGCCTGGGAGTTGCAGCAGACCCCACAGAAATCCTGTGGGAGGAGTATACAGAAAGGCACCCAGAAGGAAGCCAAAGATTGCTTGGCTTCTGGAGTGACAGTGCACGCCCTCTCCCTAAGGATGGAAAAGGGGACAGTGCTCTGGAGAACCGAGAGGGAGTCTGCTGGTGGGTGTGCTGTTCTTCTCAGGATGGGCCCAGCAGAAGCTGAGACACATGTTCCAGGCTGGAAAACCTGCGGTGAGGCAGGGAAACGGCAGCTGAGTCAGCCCCAAGCATGGCTCATGCGGTGGAGGCCCCTGGAGCGGGGCCTACAGCTGTGGCTGGGTGGGGGTGGGACTCACCCAGGTTTGGAGAAAGAACCACCCCTTAAAGTGAGATCTTTGTTTCCATGATGGTGAGGGGTATGTGAGTCCCTCACAGCCCAGCAGGCAAACACCACTCACGGCTCTGGAACAGGTGTTCTGCTTGTGGTATTTGCTCATCACCACCTCCCACTCCTCATACTGTCAGCCCCCATCTTATATAAAGGTCAGGGTCCTGAGACTCAGAAGTAGAACGCAGCAGTTGTCAGGAGGTCATGCAGGAAATAAGTGGCAAAACAGAGACCTGTTTTGGATCCGCCTGTCTCTGGGGCCTTGTTTTAACCACATTGTTACAGGACAGAAAGAGAGGGGCACCACTGAACCCCCAAACCTGCCTGCTCTAAGTGGGTTGTGCCTTCTGCCGCATCAAGACAAGACATATAAAACTTTAATAAAATAGGACTTTAATACAGTGAGAACACAGTACAGAAGACAAAGAATATAATTTCTAAATCAAATACCTGAAGTTACCCGTCCCCTCGTGGGCAAAAGTCCACTCAAAAGGGATTGGCCCAAGGCAAGGCCCAAAAGCCTTTAGGTACCCTAAGGCACCTTCTGGCCGGGACCCATAGAAAAGGATCAGAAATGGCCAGACAAGTCTGGGAGGAAAAGAGCAAAATCAAAATCAAGATAAACACCACTATAGTCACCTCCTACAGGTCTCTCACCCACATCTGCCTCAGCTAGTCCAGGGTCAGGAAACAAGCCCAGTTTCTTCCTCACATGCTTGCTGCTCCATGTGGCTTCCTCAGGTCTCATTCTGGCTCTCCATCCAGCTGTCTTCTTCTCCCAGATTTCTTCTCTTTTTCGCTCCTCAGCTCCACCCTACTCTGGGTGGGGCAGGGAACCTGGAACTTCCCCTTTTCCTAGGGACCACCCTGTTACAACATCAGGGCTCTTGTCAGCTTTTCCCAATGAGAAAGAATCCCCAGCAAAGAGGAAGAAGCAGAAACATACACTGGGCTCCACATTGGACAGTACACACACGCACTTGTGCGCACGCACACACACACACACAGACACACACACACACACACACACACACTGGGGTGCTAGATTCAGCTGCAGACATGAGGACCCGTAAATCGATGTGCATTTTTGGATTTTCACATTGTTATTTCCCCACTTAAAAAATTAAAACTAAAGCATGACCAACATTCCAAGTTTTCTAGGGAAATAGGCACCAGAAGTTGGTTCATGTTTATCCCAGCTCCCCTTCCTCAGGGTAATTATCACACCAGGCTTGTGTCCAGCGCAAGTGACCATAGTAAGAGGATGAAGTTATGTGGCATTTGGCCTTTGGATCTGGCTCATGGAGAGTCAGAAGAGGGGAGGTGCAGAAACCCCCGGGCTTTCAAGGGGAAAGGAGGGCGTTCCCACACCCAGGCCTGTGTCTGCCAGTGAAAAGCCAGGGATAAGCAGCAGGGATATCAGTAGCCCAGGAGCTAAAAGCAGTCACATGACCCCAGCATCCTGTTAACCCAACAGAGCCTCAGCATTTTAAATTTAGAACTAAATGTATACCCTCTCCCCAAAAGTACAGAGTATATTGAGGAAGGCAGGCAAGTGGGAGCTTTGTATGTAGTGCTTGCAGTAACATGGGGAGCTTGGCCCTGCCTTTGAATTCCTGGTAAAGGAGCAAAGCATTTCTGCTTTACTAGACTGGCTAACTTTGCTTTGTATAAAACTCCCTAAACTTATAGACTTCAAACAGCAACCCTGATACTTGCTGCGATCAGTAGGTTGCCCACGTGGATTCTGAGCCTGGGCTGGCTCTTGCTTTCCACCTGCTGTGGCCTAGTCAGACTGGGTGGCGTAGGGCCACCTTGCTCACAGGCATCCTAATTGGCAGGTTGAAGAGACCTCAGGGGGACCATTTTCCTTGGCACCTCTGCAGTGTCACCCTCCAGCAGTCTGGCCTGGGAGCCTTCACGTGATAGTGCCATGGTTCTCAAGTGGCAAAGGAGCGTAAGCCTATGGAGAGATTCTCCTACACCCGGCTTGCTGCTCATCATTCTTGTCCCATTAGCCACAGCAGATGCCTTGTCCAAGTTTAGCGTCAGTGTGGAAGGAATCTACAAAGTCGTCGATCCTGAAAGATGTGACCACTCCACAGATCCTACAAACCTGAGCCTGGCCTGTTTCCTCCTCATACCCATCTGAATCCGATTCTGAACTATACTGTGCTTCACCCCTAGTGCAAAGGCAGTTTCCAGCAAGACCACAGGCAGCCAGCTAAGCAGTTAGGGTGCCCAGCCTCACCTGCCAACCAGTGTGTGGAGAATCCACTGAGGAATAGAGGCAGGAAGTAGCTGTAGGGCCAAACTGACCCAGCACAGGAACAAAGGTCCTTCCCTCCTCTGCTCAAATACAGAGCAACCAAGAGTCGGGTCTGATCTCTAATGTGCTGAAAGTGAGAGACCTCAGCAGGCTCAGAAGGTAGGGGTGAAAGATTCCACGGGGCCAGCAATGTTGTTCACCATGCCCAGGTTAGAGAATGAAGGAAGCCTTGAGCCCTACACTCGGGGGAGAGATGTGTGCAAGAACACGTGATAGTCAGTCCTCA
>NW_004567115.1:7574011-7575497 GCF_000260355.1 Condylura cristata | reverse complement strand
TACAGGTATCTCACTCACATCTGCCTTAACCTGTCCAGTGTCAGGAAACAAGCCCGGTTTCTTCATCACATGCTCGCTGCTCCATGTGGCTTCCTTAGGTCTCCCCTTTCTCCATCCTGCTTCATTCTTCTCTTCTTTCTTCTTTTTCTCTGCTCAGCTCCACCCTCCTCCTGGGTGGGGCAGGGAACCTGGAATTTCCTCTTTTCCTAGATACCACCCTGTTACACTGCCACTAGAACTCTGAAAGACCCCAGAGGCCCACTCCCAGCCAGAGACATTGGAATAAGGAGAGACTAACAGATGGCAAAGAAGGCACAAAGCCCAGCACATTCATTTGTTGGGAGTCCAGGGACATTCCAAAGGAGACATTTGCCCTGAACCCTCCCCCCATTCTGTGGTCTGATTTCCACCCACTTCCCCTATAGTATCCACCAATTTGGAGGACCTTGTAAGAAGGTCATTGGTAAGGGGCCCTCCCTGTTGGCTCAAGGGGTTAAGCACAGCACTATGAAGCTGTCCACAGCCACTGCAGCACGAGTTCAGTCCCTGTGTAGTGCTGACCCATATAGCACGGCAGACCCCTCCGGTCTTGCCCACTGTTCCCCTCAGCAGTATACTTCTTCAATCTGCCTGTTCTGCTCTCCACTCTGTCTCTGGTGAGTCCTCTTGTCCTCATGCATCTCTGACCTACACCCAGCTCTTGTATGCATAAATAAATAAATCTTTTTTTTTTTAAATAGGTTCTTGATAAGAGTAAATCCAGTCAACAGTGAGTTAGTGAGAATGTTCTGGAACCCCCAGGCTATTTAGCCAGCAATTGCCAGCCAACTCTGAGTATCCGAGAAGCTGGAACTTGCCCAGAGTTTTCCCTTGCTCTGTGCTGATCTGAAGGTTGAAGCTAGAGAGGGTGTGCAGACTTGGGGGAGACGCTATAACCCATGCAAAAGGACTGAGGCGCAGAGGTCTATTTTGTATCTTGTCACCAACACTCACTGACCATGTACTTTGAGTTTGGGTCTGTCTGCAGATTAAAAACACAGCCCTGAGGAATGTAAATGCGTAGAGAGCAAGGAAGACAGCTCACCCTTGAATGAAAACTAAGGGAACCATTGGTTTTGAGTAGTTAGATGGTCCTGTGTCCTAGAGGTGCACAGCAGAGGTTGGAGGCTGCCGAGGGGCCCCTGTCCTGGGTGTGAGGGTGGATTGCTCACGTGGGTGATGTCTGGAAGACTTTGTGGCCAGTGTTTGTAGGTGAATGTTATCACCTTCCATGGTTGCCCCTTGGGAGTGCAGCTGGGTAGTAGAGTTGGCTAGGGCAGAGGACAAAGAGGTGTTGACTAGGATTTGAATTAGGTGGCTTTCTTTTAGGGGGCTTTCCTGGTGAATCATCTGTGAGCTTTGCCAAGGGCACCCCCTAAGGTCAAGTGTGCTTTTGAATTAGGTGGTTTTCTTTGAGGGGGCTTCCCTGTTGAATCATCAGGTGAGC
>NW_004567115.1:7570997-7572621 GCF_000260355.1 Condylura cristata | reverse complement strand
GCGTTTGATTAGTCCCTTTTGGAATTTGTTGCCCTTATCTCTGGAGCCTCCCTGAACTCTTCTGAAGTCCCTGAAGCTGCCTCATTATCCCTACTCGCTCTAGGACTCAGCCTTAGAGTGGTTCTCCCTGCCGTGGTCCACCTGTCTCAGAGTGATGCTGCTGTTGTATCCCTCACCTCTTAGGCCCAGGTGGGAGCATCCATGTTTGCGCATGCCCCATGCTTTCTGGGCCCAGGTGTCCGTCATTAAAGGCGCTCACGGGCCTCTGTTCAAGCGAGGGTAGGGTGTAGAAAAGCCTGACCACTCCATGTACCCTGCACTCAATCCCTTTCATCAAGCATGGGCTACCTTACAGGGTGTACGTGTCCTTTCAAAACCCTCTGGTGGAGGCTTTGGTGAGTTTGAATTTTGGAAACTAAAAATATTTTGAGGGAGTGTGGCCTAACAGTTGCTGCTAGGTGGGACCAGCTAGGATGGTGTGTCGTCTTATACAGAAATGCCAGAGTTTTGTAAGACTATTGTTTTCCTCTGCCGTGGGGAGGGTGTATCCTTAGAGGAGCCTGCATCCTCTTGGGACACTAAGCCGTGGACCCTGGTTGAGGGCAGGGAGGAAAGAGACAGAAGCAGGGTGAAAAGTGGCACCTGTTTGCTAACAGAGCAAACAGGTTGCTTGAAGGACAAGTTCAATCATGAGGTGTAAGTATATTTTTGTCCATCTTCCAACAAATGTTCTCTTTTTTGTAGAAAGTCTGACAGATTCCTTAAAGGCGTGACTGTCAAAACTCCCCGCTGGGGCCCTTTGAGAGAGAGGCAGGGGACTGGAGTCCAGGATTCTGCCTCCTGTTTTCATTCCCTCTTAAAAAAACCACCCTTATTGAGATACAGCCCACATACCACTCAGAGCACCCAAAGTGTTAATATATTCAGAGTTGTGCAGCTCTCACCGCAGCTTTTATCTGGTTTTGTCTGTGGAGGCTCTGAAGGAGATGTATTTGAAAGAGGAAAATATTCTGCCACTGAAATTAGGTTTGAGATGACTCCTGTCACCTTTCTGTAGTTGAAGAACCTGTTCTGCAGACAATGCGGTTTTCAAGGTTTCTTTCAAACCCCAATGAGAACCAGGAAATAAACTTGATTTCTGAGACTGATGGGGCAAAACCTACAGCAGCTGTTCACTTTTTTCATAGAAGGGTCACTAAGGCCTTATTTAGCATGTTTTAAAAGTCCCTTTGCACCTCACTAATATTGCTAGAAGAGATAAGACTTGGTGGAGTTGGGGCCATAGGAAAGACCCTTGCATGTGGTTGAAATAGGCAAATAGCCAGGATGGGGGGAGGTCTCTAATCAGCAGCTGGGGTGACCTAGAGAGGGAACAAATGCCCAGCACCCCTGCCACCCCTTCCCTGAGACTTTACTGCGGGACTTGTTGCAGTAATGGACAGCGAAAAGCAAAGAAGACCAGAGTCATTTTAGCAAAAGGTGCACCCCAAAAAGTCTTAAGAGCTGGAAGTTGGGGACCAGACTGGGCGAGCTTCTGCTGTTCTGTGAACAGTTCATTGGCACACTCTTAAGTACTCAGTGAACTTCTTTTGTTCATTTTCCCCATTGGAAAGATCAACGGTAA
>NW_004567115.1:7563182-7570897 GCF_000260355.1 Condylura cristata | reverse complement strand
ATAGAGTGTGCATTGTTCAAGTAGCATTCATGCTTCTTTTCAGGAGGACTGAACTAATTGGATTATTTTTAGTTGACAAATTTGGTTTTCCACCTCTCCACATATATTTATTGCCTCTGCTTTATTCACAGGATGAGTTCCCAGTTTGAGGTGAAACCATGAAGAGCAAATAGAGCAAATAAGAATGCTTTTCCGCAATCGCTTCTTGCTGCTGCTGGCGCTGGCTGCACTGCTGGCCGTCCTGAGCCTCAGCCTGCAGTTCTGTGAGTGTCCTGCACTGCCTCCTCGGAAGCAAGGCCTTAGTTTGTGAAATGAACACTTTTCATTGAAAATGTTATTTTCAGTGTTGATCGAAAACAACCCAGCCCTTTTGTGTGGGTGCTAAAGGTGGGCGGGTGAGAGTAGGAACCTTAAACCTGTGAATGTTGTTTTAGGTGAGGAACAGGAGCTCTCACTAGGCCTTGCGACCTGTGCTTGGCTTCTGCATGGATTCCTGATCTGCCTAGTAGTCTCCAGATTCTGGACATACATTGCAGTACCTTGTCTCCTTCTCTGACTGCACCCCACAGAGGGCTGGGTGACCACTTTACGCACAGTGGGCCATGGGATTGGAGTTGTTAGGGGAAGGTGGGTACTAGGTTACTGGTGCCAAACACAGCCCATTGGGCAGCGGGGACGGTGCATGGTATGCCCATGTGGCCAGACAAGAGCTTGGCTGATGCAGGCAGTCAGTGGACCTCCCCAATCTTCGCTTGCCCTTCTCTGGGAGCCTGGGCTCAGGCTAGACCCCAGATACATGCAGCTCTCTACTCCAAAAGTGGATACCCTCAAACACAGATCTGATCCAACACCTCCTTGGCTGCAACTCTTCAGTGGTGGTTTTCGGTCTTCTGGGAGGCCCCTGACCCTCCATCCCCCTTCTCACTCCTTCTATGTGTTTCGTAGCTTTGCCAAGTTGTTTGACTTTCTTGTCTGCATGTGCCAGTCCCTCTTGGTGGTCCCACCGGCCCCCTGGCCTGGGATGCTCTCCTTCTATCCTCCACCCATCCTTTCTTTCACATAGTTCACTCAGCCCTCTTCTTCTCCAGGAGCCTTCCATGAACCCCCCAACTGGGTTTGGTGCTTCTTTGGTGTACATCTAGGATGCCCTGAGCCCTGCTCCCCTTATTTCACTATCCACACATTATCGTGATCTTCCGTTCTTATGTCCTTCTGCAAGACTGTCTGCTCCTCGGGACCAGGGACCAGGTCCCATTTCCCTCTGTACCCCAGATACCAGCACTGCCAGCCACATAATGGTGCTTTGTGAATGGTTATTACATGAATGAGTGGGACTACACTTGCTCTGAAAAGCAGGCAGCAGGCTGGCTGGAGTTCCCTTGCTGGGAACATACCTGTATCATGTGGAAACTGTGTTTGCTGTCACCTGCTTCCTTTCCATCTCACCACCTCACCCTCATGAACGGGAGACAGGAGCTTGGCACTCATCACTGCCAGGGGTGGTGCTGCAAGAAGGTGGCATATCTGTTGCCATTTGAATGATGGAAAGAAGAGCAGGTGGTGGAGAAGGCTGTTCTGCGTGTGTGGAGCACCACAGGGAAGACTTGGCCTTTGGAGAAGGTGGTTTGAAGAAAGACGGTGCTGAGCAAGTTTCCCAACCCACGTGCGTTTTGTGACCTCTTCCCATGCACACATCAGGTACTCATGCCAGGCTCTTTCTCATGTAAGGAGAATGAAAGATACTCATTAGATCCTTCTAGAATAGGGAGAGAATCCAAGAAAAGGTGAGCATAAGAAATGTTAAGATACTCCAGATGGTTAATGAGCTGTTAAATATGAAGCCTTTCCAAAAAATGTGTTAGGACTCTCAGTAGTTTGTTTATAACTTCATTAAAAAATTTTCCACCCGCTAGTTGGAAAGGCAGGATGTTACAATCAAACTTGAATTTTATTCTGCGACGCTGACAAGGTCTGAGACATGAATGTGGGTTACTTGTGTTTGCTGCGTGGCTCTCGCATGAGGTGGTTTCCATGTCACTGAATTGGCCTGTGTACTTTGCTTATATAACTCTTCTGAAAGTACCTTCTGTTTTAGGAGAGCCAATTTTCAGCCATACTTTTTTAAGGAAAATTTTGCTGGGTAAATGAGCCTGCCTGGGTTCTATGCTCTTTATTTTTGGATCGTTGCACTCCCGGGAAGGTCTTAAGATATGGACGTTCTTGCTGTTCTTCTGCTTCTAGGTAAACTTTGTAACTTTGACACCTACTTATATCTCTGGAAATGAAATTTAATTGTTTTCCATTATTTGCTTTATGGGTTGCTAATCATTATGGCAATAAGAGATTGCACTATTTTGCAATACAAAGGGGTATTAAATAATACTTATGTTTTTACCCTTACCCCAAAACAGAAGGGTCTTTTATTTTTTAACCATGTCTTTTAACCAGTTTTTGAATAACAAATGAGCTCATATAATTCCTGTGAGTCTGTTGAATATGACTTGGTTGGGTTCTTCATGCATTAAGTAAGCAAGGCAGTTTTGCTTTTGGAAATAATTGTATTTTGTTTTATCTTGTTGGTAGTTTTCATTTTCAGATGTTTCAAATACGAGAAAGTTATGACCAAGGTTAAAATTTAAAAATGTGATTGTTTAAATAAACATTCCTTCCTCTTGAATCAGAAAGTGTATCTGTGAGCCCATATTATATTCATTACCTACATTTTTGTGTTGGGCAATTTTCAACACTGTGGGGGCTAATGTGGTAGGGAAAGAATTCAAAAGAGAAAAAGATACAGTTCATGGTTTCTCAAAATATATTCATTTTAAATTATGTTAATGACTTGTTCTATGCTAACAGCTGTTAAATGAGAATCATTTACTTTGTATTTTCAAGCCCTTGATGGCTTTTAGTCTAGAAATAGGAACATTCTGAATTTCCAGTGTTCAAATTGTAGGAGAGAATAAATGAAGCATAAATATCTTTAGTTGTTCTAGTTAAAACATGCATAAGTGGAAAAATGGCTTCCCAACATGACTCTTTTTGGGCAGCAAGAAATGACTGTCAGATGTGAACACTTGTGAATGGGTAGTTATGTTTCTGCTCATTTGTAATTGTCCCTTTTCCTGCTTCGCTCCAACCTTTCCTTAATGCTTTCCTAATGCTCATTTACTGCCAGAGTTTCCCATGTGGCTGCATGGCAGAAACCCACAGCCTCTGGAGTGGCTACCATGGGTTTGAGTCTTGTTCTTAGCAGCCTTGTGCTGGGCAGTCTCTACTTCCAACAGCCTCTGTTTCCCCTTGTGTAAAATGGAGCTGATGGTTGCTGCTCAGTGATGTTGGTGTGAGGATGGAGACTATACAAGAACTTTCATTCCAGCAAAAGTCAAGGTTCTCAACATATTAAAAAATGGGTTTACCATGTGGAACCCTTAGGAGTTCCACTCCTAAGTAGTGAATATAAAATCACTAATGTAAAGAGATATATGCACTCCTATGTTCATTACAGCAACATTTACAGTAGCCAAGCTGTGGAAATAACCTAAATGCCCAAAAACAGAAGAGTGAATCAGGAAAATGTGGTGTATGTATATACAATGGAATACTAGTCAGCTATGAAAAAGGTAAACTCTCACCATTTGTAACATGGATGGAGCTGGAGACTGTGCTAAGTGAAATAAGTAAGAAGGTAAAACAAATACCAGATAGTCTCACTTATATATGGAAGATAGAGAAACCAAAGAGAGGGTCAGACAAAGCCAAACTTTAACTTGTTAAGCCATGGCAAAGCCACGTTGCCATGTGCGATCCTCAGCAAACAGAGCGCCTGTGCCTCAAAAGCTGCTGGGGCTCTGATGCTTCACTTACTTGTCAGGGAAAGGCTGTGAGATAGTAGCATACATGTTAGTTGTTTTTGATCCATTCATTGGCATGACCAGGGTCCATCTAACTTGGGGACTGGCACCATAACTTGGTATCACTTGTTGGGTGGGACCCACTTGACCAGAGCATGTCAGAGGGAAGTGTGCAAGATGGACTGAAAGTTCAGATCCTTTGGTGGAAGAGGGAGGGAAACCTGGAGAAGCAAAAGCCAGGGCTGTCTTTGATGTCTGAAGAACCTGTGTTGTGTGGCCCACCTGGTCTTGGGGACATGTTCCAGTTTAAGTGTAAGCTGGAACTTTCTACATGTCAGTGTTGCGGAGGTGGGATGACTGGTGTGCAAACTTGGGTGCATTTCTCTATGAAGAGTAGAGCATGAGTCACTCAACCTGATTCCATTTAAAATCTCTTCAGACCTCAAAGCTTTATGAATTTTATCTGTCTTTGTTGATCCACTGCCACGAGTGTGCACAGCTTTGCCTTCAACAAATGCCATTACACCCTGGGTTGGGAGTTTAATCCTTCAAGGGGCTGCAGGAGCTCGCTATCCATTGGAGGAGAGTGATGAGCAGACACCCACACATCATGCAGGATGCCAGGGCAGGAAAGGGGCAGCTACAGTGGCTGGTGGAGGGATGTGGGGGTGGAGAAGAATGAGCTGGAGCTAGAATGCCTAAGTCAATCCTCATCTTGCCACTTACAGGCTGTGTGACCTCAGACAAGTTGTTGACCCTCTCCATGCCACCTTTCCTCACCTGTAAAATGGGAATAATGAGAGTAGCCTAATGCATAGGCATGGTAAAGGATAGTATGTGAGCTAATATTCATAAAGCACCTTGAACAGTGCCGGGCACAGTTATCACTATTGTTAATGAAAATGAGGTAGAGATCATTTATGGGAGCTAGAGCACCAGGAGCTAACCCAGCCTGGGAGGTTAGAGAAGACTCTCAGCAGAGGTGTCATTAAGCTCCATCCTTGAGGGATGAGTAGAATGTGACCAAGAAGGAAGGTGGAAAGGGCATTCCTGGCCAAGGAAGGCAGGCGTGCAAAGCCAGAGGGAAAGGGGGCCGGATTAGTCACCGTATAGAGCTGTGACATAGACAGAGGTCAGGGCCACTTCCGTCACCACACTTTATCCTGAAGGCTTGTGAGCCAGTGGTCAGGGAAGGCACCCTTAGATTTCTCTGGACCACAGTCCAGGACATTGTCTCCCAAAGCATAGTCTTTTAGCACCTTTGTCCAAGTGGCCCAGAAGGCCTGTTAAAAAACTTGTTCCAAAAGCAAAGAGAGTGTGCTTTTTTTGGCCCCTCCTACAGAGTCAAAATCTTGAGAGTGGGAAACAGAAATTAGCATGTTTAGCGAACTCCCCACTTGATCGAGTGTGCACAGAATCTGGAAACTACCTATTCAGAGGCCACTGGGAAGGATGAAGCCTGGAGGCAACTTGGCCATTTTGCTCATCCAGTAAAGGGCTGAGGGTAATACTGATGACCCTGAAAAGAAGAAGCAAAGCCAAGCAGTGTGGGGTGATGCTGTAGGGCTGCATAAGGATAGTGGGGGTGGGGGAGCAGGGTGGTGAGAGAAAAGGGGAAAATTCCACAAATAGGAATCTGGCTATGGATTTTAGAGGGTGCTTTCTTCATTCACTGATGCCTTCGCTCACATAAACATAGCATTTCCTTCTGGATCAGTATGCCCAAGGCCCAAGGACATGCCCTGAGTTGGAAGGTGACCCATGTCAAGTGGACAGGTCGGCAGCTCTGCTGAGGAGATCTAGGAGAGTGCACGGAGCAAGATGAAAAGCAGGGGAAGACCCAGATCACTGGACAGACTGGGGGCAGAGCAGTGGGATTCCTGAGGTACTAAGAGTCATTAAAGGGAGGTTGGGGCCTGGATGGGTGCAGTGTCCTGCCACAGTGTGGATTTCAGGGTCAGAGGGTAAGGGAAACCCTACAAGTCCTGTTCAGGGACTTTGTATTCACTGTGCATGATGCCCTGGCTTGAGGTCAGGTCTGCTGGGACCATGTGGAAACTGCTCCAGACCAACAGCCTGTGGATTTGTTTTGTTTGGCTCAGCCAGTGTTTTTACATTTTTTAATTTATTTACCAATGTTTTCAGACTAGGCAGTGTCACACAAATTTCTAGCCTCTCTGGAAAAACCAGATTCTCCAGCAAGCCGAGGCCCACAACCCCTTACAGGGACAGTCGTCAAGAGCCAGCAGTCGGTCGGGCAGGGTGCTCTTTTCAGGGCAGCTCAGACTCCCCTTCTCTACGGTCACCACCTGTGGTGCCCCTTCTGCTACAGAGTTGGAACCCTGTGGTGCAGGTACTTGGTAAAGAAGACAGGGCCAAGGCTGAAGTCCAGGCAGACAAAACCAGGGGCTGTGAAGGAGACTAGCCAGAGGCAGAGGTGGGGCCTTGCCGGCAGGTCTGGTCTGATCCTGAAGCTGAGGGAGGCCGGAGTCCAGCCCCAAGTTGTCCTGTGGGCTGTGGAGGAGCCCCAGCTTACCAGCTGTGTGTGAGAGTGCACGCGTGCAGGTGTGGTGACTGTGGGGCCTGTGATTGCATGAGTGGGCTGTGCAGATGTGTATGTGGGGGGTATGTATGAGTGGTGTCAGGGGGTGTGTGTGCTCTATTTTTCTGGTACTTTCTTCCCTCCGGAGCCATCATTTTCCGTCACCTCTCAGCTCCCCTCCCTTTTTTACATGCTGCTTTGGATCTGTTGTCTGCGAGGAAAGAGAAAAACTATGATTGGTAGCATCGTGCGTAAAGGAAAAGAAAATCGCCTTTGAGAGGCGGAGGAGCCCAGAAAGGGACCTGTATGTTGTGACTCACCTTGGTCCTTCAGACCCTGGCTGCCTCAGCTTGGGGACTCAGAAGCTGGCAGTGAGCACCCTGAAGGCTCCGCCAGGCGCCTTAGGAGGGATTTTGCCACAGCTGGAGTGAGCACCTCAGCTGCCTAGTCTTGGGTCCTGCCAGGGGCTGGGGCCCCGGCTCTTCACCCTGTGTCTAGTAACGTGTGCAATGGGGGGCTTATAATGATCTTGATGTGGCATTTTGGGGCTCCAAGCTTTCGATGCCGTGGCTTTAACGCACTGTAGACAGTAAGTCCTGACTTGACATTGTTGTTAGCTTCTTAGAATCACAGCTTTCTGTGAAGCAGATGAACCTGGTAGACTATTTTAAAGCCACTGCAAGATTCCTCCTGGTTTTTTATCTTGGCGAGTTGGAGGAATTTAAAATGAGGGCTTGTATTTTTAGCTTAAGATCTATCACAATATCCTCCTCTCATCCTTACCACGAAAAGTTTAAATTTAGGTATATTTAAATTAATTTGGATCTTTTCCTCAAACTTACTTTCTGTTCGATTTCTGGGAGTTTTAATTTTGCTTTTACCTCTGAATGCTTCATGTCTAGCCAGAGTCAGATATCTGTGATTGGAAAAAAAAAGTAGATAAGTGACAAAATGAACTCTGATACGTCAATTCTCATCACCTCTGAAGCTCCTATTGCAGTTACATTAGAGCTTAATGTATTTATTAATTAGTAACATTATTTCTCTCTCTTCTCACTCCACCGCATTCTCCTTCCTTCCTCCCCCTCCTCGCTTCCTCGCTCTTTTCTCTAGGCTATCTTTCTTCTTCCTTCCTTTTTCCTGACTCTTTTTTTTCAGAATTCCTCTTGAGAATACTAGATGAAAGGATAGAATGCTGTATTCCAAGATGTTCATTGCAGCATTGTTTATAATAGGAAGAAAGATTGCATAGACCAGTCTGTATTGGCTTGGATAACTGTCCACAAAATAGTCACTACATTTACATAAGGAATTTTTTT
>NW_004567115.1:7558539-7562507 GCF_000260355.1 Condylura cristata | reverse complement strand
CCCTTGACATGAAGAAGGTGGTCACCAGAGGCTGAGCCCTGTGGTTTTGAGAGATGCCCCACCTTGGGGGAGGGGTTGTGAAGCTGCCCAGGAATGAGGTTTTGAGGGCAGAAGCTGAACCCTGAGTAGGAGACACAGTGAGGCGTGCCAGCCAGCAAGAGCTCTGGGACCACTGCTGTCCTTCCAGCTGGGGTGGGCCTGGCGTGACACCCTGCCTTACTGGCAGGCCGCAGAGCTGGGGTCCTTGGGCAGGGTGGAAGTGACCTTGATGCCTGGGCTGCTCTCATTTATCTGGTTCAGGCTGTACCATCATCTCTGCCTCTCCTGGCCTCCCTGACTTGCAGGGCTTGACCCCATTGCCTAGGGGCCTGGAACCAGCCAGGTATCAACCAGAGGGTGGGGCAGCTGGTGTTGCTCAAGTCTAGAGAACAGAGGAGGGATGGAGATGGAGGGTGAGGGGTGGGGGGGGGTTGCGGAGGGGGATGGTGGTGCAGGTTGCTACCTCAGCAGCTCTGTCTCCTCTTGGCCTTCTCTCCTTTGAATCCTTTTCACAGAGGGTAGATGAGAAGTCCGCCTTGCTGGACAGATGGTTTGGTGACCGCAGGAGGTCAGACCTTTGAGATGTAGGAAATACTTATTCCTCTAGGAGGAGGAGAACAGCATCCTTGGGCCTTGGTGTTTCTGTCACTATCCTGCCAGAGCCAGAGACAAAAGCACAAGTTTAACACTCTGACAGGACACTGGCTGCACGAACATATCCCAGTGGGTTTTACACCTCACGGTTGAGGGATGGTTTGGGTATGAAAACATGTTTATGTGAATTGCAAAGATCCCTTTCACTTTGAAACAAGAAAAATCTCAACCTGTATTTGGTCCATTGGGTCCTTAACCTGAGTCCACAGACATCTGTGTCATCTCATGTGTTTCCAGGTGTCCCTACACCCCCAGAAATCAAATTCAGAAGCTTGTGTATACAGTCCTTCTCAGAGGTTGGGATCAGTAGCTTGCATCAGATTCTCAGAGGTGAGAGCAGAGTAAACCCAGGCTCTGAGGTGGTTAGGGGTGACTGGGGTGCCTTCTCCATACATGGGTGAGTCGCTGCTGCCCTGCTATCTTTCATTTCCCATTTCTAGTTTTGGTCTTGATTGGGAGTCCTTGATGCTTGTGCCATCTATTCCGAAGGACCAGTTTGGTTGAGGTCAGTTATCAGTGGTCCCCAAAGGAATGGAGGTTCCCTCGTCCCTTTGGAAGGCCACAGCGGAGCTCAGCTCAGAGCACAGTGGGACCCTGCCTCTGTTCTCTGCAGATGTCAGAAGGAAGGATCAGGAAGGGAAAGACAAGAGCCTGTGAACAGCTTAAGTGACTCCCAACCAGGTTGTGCTGACTCCCCAAACTTCAGCCCCACCCCTCTTGTGGTTCTCTGGCTCCCTGAATGGACCAGGCTGCTCATTAACACCAAAAGCACTTCCTAGTTTCTTTCTGAATATGGTCCACCATGAGGCAACGAGAATAAGGGATGAAGCATAACAATGGAGGAAACAAGAAAGCTATTATTGTATTGTGGCTGAAGTGGAGAGAACACAAGGAAAAGTGGAGTCAACTGTTTGGACAATTTTGTCTACATGAAACTGAGGCTCTCAAAGTATACAAATACAGACTTGATTTTCATGTTTCATATAAACACTACTTCTACCCCTGAAGAGAAATAATAGACTTGTAGGCTCTGGTGTCATCACTGTGGTTTATATTTGATAATTGGATACAGATATATTAAGATTCAATAAGGAGACAAGGCAGAATGGGCATTTAAGATAAAGTAAAAGTTGAGAGCCCTCCCTGGGGGTGCAGTGGGTTAGGACACAGTACTGTAAGCTAGCTGCAGCTGCTTCAGTGCGAGTTTGATCCCCACCCCAGAGGTGATCCACATGGCACTACAGACCTCTCCTGACCCGCCCACTGCTCCACTCAGCAGTGTACTTCGTCGATCAGCCTCTTCTGTTCCCCACTCTGTCTCTGGTGAAGCCTCTCACCACCACTGCACCTCTGCCCTGTACCCCAGTTCTGTATGCATAAATAAGTAACTCTTTAAAAAAAAACAGTAAAAGTTGAGGAGCACTGAGGAATTGGGAATTATCTGTTAGAGCAAATCATTATTTTATGGCAGCTCAGTGAAGGAGAGAGAATTCAAAAGCCTTTTGAAGTATTGGGAGGAAAACATCGAAGAAATCAAAAGACAGGACTAGGGGCATTCGGCTGATGAGAAGGTGTTATTTTGGCAGGATGTCACCTAAAGTTTTAGGGTATTTGAGAGGTGAAGGGAGGCTGGCTCATCATGCTTCTGAGAGGGTCAGTATCCCTCCCTGATTCCTGGTTGAAGAGAACATATTTTTAAGAGTCTGTAAGGAAAAGGGATAGTCCCCTCAAAGGGACAGACATGAGACAGCATTTCCTGAGCATTTATTTCCAGATCCTGAATGTGGTCTCGGGTCCTCCTTGCCATCACCCTGTGATACTTATTACCATTTTCATTTTACAGATGAAAAATGAGGCCCAGGGAGGCAGAAATATTGCCAAGTTCACACAGCATGGAAATAACAGGACTTGAACACAGGTCTTCATGACTCGTAACCCGACAGTCTCATGTCACTTTCTGTATTCAGAACCATGGACAGCTGTGCCAGCAGGGACCCTTGAGGATAGACTTCAGTGGTAGTAAAGAGGCGTCTTCAGAAAGAGGTGACTATAGTCCCAACAGGAAGCTACCGGCCCAGGCTGAGATCCCCCAAAAGAGCAGACACTGGAGCCACATAAGAGGTAGATGATAGTACCACGCCTTGGTCCTGGTGGTGTAGTCAGTGATTTGACCTTTGCAGGAGCTGAGTGCACAGTGATGGAGACAGAGTTGACCCATGTCTGGGACACTTCTGGGTTCCTAACACCTAACTTCAGTTTGCCAGGATGTCACTGCCAGAGAAAGATCTTGCGAGGACAGGAAAATGGGACAGCCTAGGACGGGGATGGTGCAAGGCAGGGTTTCCTGTGAAACCTGTAAAACTGCCTCTTCCACATGGAGATGCCTCTCTTTCCTGGAAAAAGCACTTTCTGGCACAGTTAGAATCGGGTTTCTATCCCTGGACTAGTGAGTGTGCAAGGACGAGGTCCTGGAAGAGGGATGTGACAGTCCCCATCATGCTGCTAGGGAGGTGTGGGGGGAGGAGCCACCTGAGAGAAATGATGACCTGACCCAGGGTGGGTGCCCCCAAGTGCTCTGTCAGAATTGACTTGGAGGTCCTTGCAATATGAAGAAGGCTCTTCAGGCTAGAATGTAAAGAAAGTTCCAAAGTAGGAAAAGGCCAGCTGTGCTGATAAATTTTTTTTCTCTCTCCGGGCTGCAGCTCTGATCTAGAAAGAGAAGTTAGACACTATGGCAATGCCTGGTGCCTGGAAGGACGGTCCTGACCTGTTCCTGGCCAAGTCACAGTGATTCCTGGGTGACGATTTGGTACTGACCCTGTGGAAATACCCAAGGGCACTGGAGGCCCAGGGCCAGACAGGGCTTGTGATGTAGGAACCTGTGCTGGTAGGCTGTGACCTGACCGGACTCTGCACTGTCCCTCCTTTCTTCTAGCTCATGGGGACAACAGAATAAAGAAAAGTAAAAGGAAGAAATCATCATTGATCAAATACCTCCCTCCAGACACACTGTAGTGTTGGCTCCTGAACCAAGACTCACGGAGGGGCTGTATTTGGCCCAAAGTTACTCTTTTATTTTTTTTTAATTTTTTAAATTTTACTTAAAGCTAACATGTATGTTGTCCATTAAGTTCATCTGTGAAAGTGATTGACCCCTGTGTTCAGATTTACCCACCATTTGCCCTTTCTCTCTGTAACTGTTCATTGTTCTTAAGTCTGAAAGTTCATGTGTGGTTCACTTAGTTCATCTGTTTGTTTTCTCTGTGCACCACAAG
>NW_004567115.1:7545772-7557079 GCF_000260355.1 Condylura cristata | reverse complement strand
AGGGATCGAACTCATGTGGAAGTGGCTTAAGCTTCTTAGTGCAGTGCTTTAACCCGCTGCGCCACCAGGGAGGGCCCCCACAGTTCTTTTATTGACCTGATGACATCTGAGCTGCTGTTATCTGCTTGGAGTTAGCAGAGTTTCCAGCTGTGCCAGAGGGCAGTTGGAGGAGCCAGGACCTCGGCAAGCCCTGCCAGGAGAAGCCTGGCGTGTCCAAGATGCCCAGGCCTCAGAGTCTATTCCGCAGCCCCCAAGTTGGCCCCCTTACCCCTTTGTCCAGATAACCAAGGATATGGGGGATAGCTGATGTGGCAAGCCACACAACAGTCTGACCAGAAGCAGCCTCCACTCCTTTGCTGCCAGGCTCTTCTGGGGTCCCTGCATGTCATCCCTGGTGGGACCCATGAGGAGATCCACATGGCACAGCAGACTCCTCCTGATCATCCCACTGCTCTCCTCAGCAGTGTACTTCTTCATAATGCCTGTTCTGCTCCCCACTCTGTCTCTGGTGAATCCTATCACTGCCCCTGCATCTCTGGCCTTTACTCCGGTTCTGTATGTATGTATAAATAAATAAATCTTTAAAAAAAAAACATGAAAAAAAATCATTCTCACCTTCTGGACATTGTCCTTCCACCTCCACATTCAGGGTGGGAAGTTAACAACCTGTGAATACCCCAGCTTATTTGTACTATGGTGTGAGCTATGTGGACATTGAGAACCTGTAGGGCTCATGGACGAGGGGTATTCAAATTGTGCATGTAGGGTGGACTTCCTGAAAGAGGTGACCATGGGATCAGTTATTGAGTTGGCTAGAATAGGGAATAGAGGTGGGAGAAGAGAAGTTGCACTCAGAAGAAGCATGGGTGAGAAACATCCCGTGGGAGTGAGGAGTAGGGGGTTTCTGAGCAGTTCAGAGCAAGGAGATCCAAGTTAGGGGAAGGGTGCTGGAACATGGAGACTTCTCACCCCATGACCTTTATGCATCAGACCCTCTCCTGAATGTTTAGTATCTGGAGGATTCCTCCAAAGACCCCATAGGAACTGACCCTGTGTCCTGACGACTCAGGAAGGTCCCATGAGCATCTCAATGGCCACTGGATAAGACACTAAGGCCCCAAGGCCGAAGGAAGCATGAAAGGAATGTCTGTAAAATCTTTGGATGGACGTTCTCACACTGGTTCTCATCCAGTCTTTATCTGTGGCTTTCAAACCACTTCTTCCTTGGGTCATAGATATGTCATATGGTTCCAATGGGCTTTTTAACAAAAATACCATAGTGGCTGATTTATAAACAGCAGGAATTCTTTTCTTGAGCACAAGAAGGCCAATGTCAAAACATGTGGTGCCTTCACGACTTATTTCCTACATGACATCATTTTGCTGTAAATTTACATGGCAGAAAGAAGAGGAGCTTTCTTGGACCTCATTTTTAAGTGCATTAATCCCATTCATGAGAGCTCCACCCTCATGACATAGTCACCTCCCAAAGATTCCCCCTATCTTCTAATATCATAACCTGGAGGTTTAGGATTTCAACATGTGAGTTTGCAGGGGAGACAGATGTTCCGCTTGCAATCACTCCAAGTGGCAGCCCAGTGGGCCTGACCCTGTGTGTTTACAGATTCATCAGCAAACCATGGGTATCTAGGGACTCCCAGGGGCCCTTGGTCTCTATCCCTGTGTCACTCCCATTATCATATGTCCTTACTTTCACCTCTGTCTGGCTTACACTTAAACGAGGAATGCCCATGAGCACAGCCAGAGGCCAGAATCTAGTACCATTTCATAAAAGTCAAAGACTGAGGGGCGCCCCACAGCCAGACAGACTGAGTCATTTGGACTCTGCTTTAGGACTTCTGCTATTCTCATTCCCTTGCCCTGGCATAGACCCCCATCTAGTAAATTAATTCTGGACACCTCAACTGTGTGTCGGCATTGCTCATCCCTTTCGGCTGCTGGGAAAGAAGAGGCTTTGGACCAACTGAATGGCCAGTTTTGAGTTGGTGCAGGGTCAACTCTGTAGCTCTGTAATTGTCATTTTAACACAAGTAGCTTTAATAATGAATGAAAATATGCTTGTTGTATTAAAAAAGTACATCTGAACAGTGTATAGATATATGTGTATTCTAAACACACATAATACATGTTCTGCATGCTTACTGTAAATCTATCTATGGGTATATAAAATAGTACAAACATTCATAGAAGAATGAATAAAAGTACCTCTTTGCACCCACCCCACCCCTTCCCCAGAGGAAACTTCTGTCCGTTGTGAGCTTGCCAACATTTTTTCCTTGCATTTACCTTTGTGAATTACACAATAAACAGTGTCTGCAAAGTCATACATTTATAGTACATTTCTTTCCATAAAGAGAATTATATAAATATCCAACTTTCACCGATCTCTGATTCTTTTCCAGCCTTTTTAACTGTAGCTGAATATGTACATACAATACATTCAGGATGTAACATTCTGTTCTGCTAATGATAGAGATTTGGTTTATTTCCCTTTTTCTTGTTACAAGCAGCACTGGGTGAATCTCTCTGGTCAGACCTTTTAGTAATGGGAATTGATGCTGTTAGCAGAGCACCCAAGGATTGGAATAATGGGATCTGGGATAAAACCCACAGAACATTTTAGTGGCCCTGTACCCACTGTCACCGGCAGGTATGGGGGCACTGGTTTCACAGCTTCCCTGTACTACTACTAAGACAAGATTTTCTCCTCCCTGGGGACATGGGGACTCATGACCCATTATTGTTTTGTGTTTCTCTGTGTGCGAATAACATTGGCATCTTTGATATGTTTATTGGGCCATCGGTATTTATTTTTCTCTAACTAGCCTGCTCATATCCCATAGTGATTTGTTAGTTATAGGAGCTCTTTGGCACTTTGGATGTTAATAATTTGTCAGGTATGTTAAAAACATTTCCCTCTGAGAGGAGTGCTTGCCTTTTACCTTTGTGTACAGCATGCTTTTGCTAAAGAGGAGTTTTGAATATTTAGGTGAATTTGTAGAAGAAATTATGGAAGTTAAGTGGATTTAGAATGATGATTGGGCCTTGCTTTACTGCTGTTCAAATATTTGTATATATTATGGTGATTAGTAAAACATTCCAAATATAAATAATTCACGGGCACAGTTTTTCCCTCAGTTGGTGGGTGCTAAAAATGAAATTGTTTTGTGTAGGGAGCTCCAGAAATTCTGTGAACCACAAAGAGCATGGAAAGATTAGGGACCGCTGACCCAGACGATACACTTACATTTGCTTATAAACAGTTGATAAAGTATATGAATCAGGACAAATTTGGTTGAAAGTAACTGAAACCCAATTCAAATTAGCTTAAGCAAAGAGGACTTTCTCAGCGTTAACTGGGACAGCTAAGAGAGCTTCCGACTCAACTTAAAGGGTGGATATCCTCAGGTCTCTCTGTCTCTATGGTTGGTTCCTTTTGTTCGTTGATCTGGTTTGTCTTTACTTAGTACCATTCTCTTCACTGTATTCAGAGGTTGTCCGTGGAAGGACGAGATGACTGGGCAAACCCCTAGTCTTCATTCATTCCTAGACATCAGCATCCAGAAGCTGGCGTAGCCCTCCCCTAATGTCTGTCCATCACCTCCCTCAAGGGAAAGGAGTTCAGTTGCCTGTCGCTGTCCTCACTGGCTCCTGGCACATGTCCCCCTGCCAGCAGGCAGGGCGACTGTGACTGACAGTTCATCCAGAACCACAGGGGGAGGGGCAAGTGTGGGCCACCAGCGGAAAAGGGGGCAGTATATGGACTGACATAACACTGCTGGGCCATGTATGGTATCTAGAGGAGCAGGGTGGAGGGAGAATCACTGGGAGGCTGGGGGCAGCGGGGGGGGGGGGGGGGGGGCGGGGGGGAGGTAAGGGGGGGCCTTGCCTGGAGGCAAAGGAGTGAGCTGGAAGTAGGTTTCTGTCCACCATGTATGGCTTCGTGCCTCCACCTCCCCCTGGCCTTGGCTCTCATCTCTACTAAGTGGTCCTGTGAGCATTAGTTGAGCAGGTGCCTATGCTCGGGCTCTGGGCCCCAGATGGCACCAGGCAGATGCTACTACATGAGATACGTCAGACACACTTTGTAGCCATTCAGTAGGTGATGGTTTCCTCCTTACAATTTACAGAATATAAAGGGAGTTGAGAGCAAAGTCCTCCGATTTCATAAAGTTGGTGAAGGCCTTTGTCAGGAATGGCCCACCAGAGTGGCTTCATAATTATTGGTGAGGAGAAGGCAGTGCAGAAAGAGACAGGACACAGTGGGGCTTATGGAACGGTTGGTGAATGAGAACCTGAATTTTCGCTATGTTTGCATGCAACCGAACTCTGAGGTAAAGAATAGTAAGTCACTTCAGTGACCTGCTTTGCTTCCTTACAGTCCACCTGATCCCTGTCTCAGCTGCTAAGAATGGAGTGAGTAGCAAGAGTCGAAAGAGGATCATGCCCGACCCAGTGACGGAGCCCCCTGTGATGGACCCCATTTACGAGGCTCTCCTGTATTGCAACATTCCGAGTGTGGCTGAGCATAGCATGGAAGGTAAGCCTGGCCTGCTGCCTGGCTCAGGGCTCAGCCAGACACCCTTTGGGGACTAGTTTTTTTGAGCAACAAAGTGCAGTGGCGAGGAGTGACTTAACGGGCTGTGACATTGAGGGCATCCCCAGGTCTCAGCTTCCTTAGCTGTGAGATGAGAGTACCTACAGAACTACTCTCAGGGAGCAGTAAGTGACTGCTTCGGCCAGCATGTACGTCAGCACGTGGTTCCACAAACTTTTGTCATTACCATGGTTTTTACTGAGACAGCCCCAAAATGGAAGGGCGGCCTGAGTGGGTTCAAGAGCATCATCACCCTCGGCTACCCCCTTCAAGGTATGCTCTCTCCAAGGCCTCGGGACATCCATAGTTTGCCCTGCTGCTCTGGGAAAACATGATCACTACTTTGAGATTTGCTTCCTTTGGAAGTGTTTCAGGAATGATGTGGAATATCTATTTGTGCCTTGTTTGCTTCATGAGAGCTTTAAGCAGTCACTGTTTCTAGTATTTCTGTGTGCCCCCATTGATGTCATGCCCACCTTTCCCTGGTGACCTGCTCCCAGCCATCATCCACTGCCACCCCCTGAGTCTCCTGGTGACTTCTAGAGGCCTGGGACATGCCAGCCCTCCCTTGTGAGGCTATGCAGAGCCCCTCCCCCCTCCTCACCTTCTTCATACCCCACCTCTGCAGAGTGAACAGGAGCGACGTCACTACCTGATAACTGGTTGTGCCTCTCTCCCACAGGTCACGCCCCACATCATTTTAAGCTGGTCTCAGTCCATGTGTTTATTCGACATGGGGACAGGTATCCACTGTATGTCATTCCCAAAACCAAGAGACCAGAAATTGACTGCACTCTGGTGGCAAACAGGTAAATTGCACTTTTTCTCAAAGTCATTTTCCAGACTGCTGTGTCCCACCCAGTCTAAGTGCTGACAGAATTTTACAGTAGGGAAATGACCCACATTTACTGACAAGTACTATTTGCCAGGAGCCTCGTCTTCAGAGCAGCCCTCCATCTTAAGGCCATGTTCGGTCAAGATGGCCCAGAGAGGTGAAAACACCTGCATAAAGCCACACAGCAGGTAAAGTGAGAGTTAAGTCTAGGCCGATCAGATGCCTTCTCTCCTGCCCTGCTGTTTTTCAGTGAGAAGCAGTGGGACAGGGTATAGTGAGCACTGGCTAAAAGTTCTTAGGCCTGGCTCAGCTGCTCCATTCTGGGAGCAGGTAAGTCCTGAAGTCTCTCTGAGCCTCAGTCTCCCCACTCTAAAATGAGAATGATGCTGCTAACAAAACAGGGTTGGAGTGAGAATAAGGGAGATGATAGAGAGGAATATACACTATCAATTGCAGAGCTTTATAAACATAAGGTATTCATTGGCCTTTTTAATTTGTCACGGGAATAGAGACAGCCTGTTCTGATTGAAAGCCTTTAGAATGAAAAATGGGTGAACAGAGAGTAGAAACTGTACCTATGGAAGTGGCATACCTCCAAAACTAGAGGAACAGTTCTAATAAAATGCCAGACCAGGCCTCAGCCAGCGTGTCTAGGGGCACATAACCTCCCCAGCAGTTTCTGAATGAAGAGAGAAGTGCTCAGTGGGGAAGATGTTATTTTGATGGACTGCTTCTTGGTGCCAGTTTGCCCAGGAGGGCCAGGACTGTGGAAGCATGGATCATCTCATGGATCATCTCCCTGCAGCCAGGACTGTTCCTTGAGTGTGTACTGTGATGGAAGCCCAGGAGTTTTCGGCTTTGCACCTCAAGCCTTCTCATTGTTTGGTATCAAGGGGAAGATGACCTGAACCATTCTCTGTAAAGACATCATGAGATACTGGGATACTGTGTGGCTATCAGCTTTCATACACTTTTATTTTTCTGCTGGAGGTCCCAAAGCTCTCAGCCTAGATGTTTGTGCCCTTCCTGTGCTTGGCAAACTCAAGTACGCTGTGACAAAGGAGCAGGGAGGAGACAGAAGGAGAAAGGAGAGTGGGGAGAGGAAGGAAAGTCTCTAATAAATGGTATTGAGAAAGCTTGACACACACATGTAAAAAAAAAGACCACCTTCTCACACCATACACAAAAATCAACTCAAAATGGACAGATGACTTGGATATAGGACATAAAAGCATAACATGCATAGGACAGGCAGAACACGCCATGACATAGGGTTCAGTGCTGTCTTTCTGGATTTGTGTCCAACAGCAAGAGAAGGAGAATACCCACAGTTGGGATTACATCAAACTCAAAAGTTTCTGCACTGCAAAAGAAACTATCACTAAAAAGACACCCTACTAAATGGGCAGAAATATTTGCACATCATACTTGACAGGGGCTGATAGTTAAGACCTAGGAAGAACTCATACAACAAAACAAAACGAAAGCAAATAGCCGAATCTACAAATGGGGGGAAGTACTAGCAGGCACTTCTCCAAAGAAGATATACAGATGCCGAGGGGCACATGAAATGTTTACCATCACTTATCATTGGGGAAGTGCACATCAAAACTACAATAAGAGGCCATTTCACACCCATGAGAATGATCCATATCAAAAAAACCAGAAGCAACAAGTGTTGAGTTAGGTGAAGAAAAAGGAACTCTTGTACTTGTTGGTGGGAGTATGGACTGGCCCAGCCTTTGTGGAAAATAGTATGGCTATTTCTCAAAATATTAAAAATAAGTCTTTCATATGATCCAACAACTACACTCCTACATATCTAGCAAAGAATTTAAAAAAAAAAAAAAGCACTAATTCAAAGGGATATTTACACTCCTGTGGTCATTGCAGCATTTACAGTAGTCAAGATCTGGATCCGGCTTAAGTGCCAAAGACAGATGAGTGGATTAGGAATATGCGGTATCTACACAGTGGAATATTACTCAACTATAACAATATATCTACTCTTTGTCAATTGCTATAACATAGATGGAATGAGAGGGAATTGCACTAAGTGACATAAGCCAGAAGGAGAAAAACAAATACTTGATGAGGTTCCTTGTATGTAGAATACAAAGAAACAGAACAAAGACACAGATAAAACCAACCCAGTAACAAACCTTAGAAATAGGACTGTAGAATTTAAGCTACCAGAGGAGGAGGGGACATAGTGGATAACAGTGGAGGGCTATAGGAATGTTGTTTGTGTGTGTGGTGTGGTAACTTCACCTGAAGGGTGTGGCGCTGTATTTTTAAATCTTATAGTGTTGTCCAACTGTGTTATCTCAATTAAAAAAAAAAAACATGTAGGGAGGAGCTAGCATGTTAATTTAGAGGGAACAAATTTGAATTCTTGTTTTTAAAAAAATGGGTGTGTATATCCTAGTGATGTCATTTTTTGGAGTTCAGGGTCCTTGGGTTCACTCTGGGAAAGGTTTCACCAGAGCTCCCCTTTCAGCAGCACACGATGAGTTTCTCCATGAGACAGAGACTCAGTTACATTTAAAGAGGAAGTTTATTAGAGAAAAGGACAGGAGTAATGGACACTTGTAAAGGCACAAGCAGGCAGGGAGAGATGCCCCGGAAGGGTCAGGTTTGCAGAGAGAAACCTGCATGGTTGCAGGCTGGCGGCCTTAGGAGAGAGACCTCCACTGAGGGAGGTCAGTTCAGGGAAGTCCCAGCATGGTGCAGGTCACAGGCAGGCAGGAGGCTGCTGCTCTGCGGAGAGTGAGAGCGGGTGGAAAGAAGCACCTCATAGTCACAGGTGGGCAGAGGACTGCTGTCACGTGCTGGAGCAGAGACTGCTCTGATATAGACAGCTTCTCCTGGGAGGGGCTCACTCCCTGTGAGCCTAGGTTTGTTGACTTTGAATAGGATCTGAAAGGACCAGAGATTCCCTAATGGGCTTCATTCCATGTCCTTATCTTTTACCTTTTGGGTCTGAGCTTTAGACATAGGCCCCAACAAACCTGTTACCTGCCGGGACCTCCCGCTCACATCCTGACACCGTGGCATTGCTGCCTAAAGACCTTGATTTTATGGCTGCGTCAACAGTCTTGATTTTTTTTTTTTTATAATATAGTAGTTTATTTTTGCATCATTTTGTACATTTTTTTTCCATCTCATTTGTAATCCCCGTGTTTCCCATCACCAAGTCACGTGTGTGCCATCACCATAGTCCCATGCACTTTCCTCCTCACCCCCCCATTTTTGATCCCATTCCCCACTCCACCCGCACAAAATGTCTCTGGTATATGGCTGTTCATTATTCTTATTATTTTCACCCCTGGTCCATTATACTCCTGCTATGAGTGAAACCATCCGGTATTTTTCTTTCTCTTTCTGGCTTATCTCACTAAGCATGATCTTTTCCAGCTCCATCCATGTTGCTGCAAAAGACATGTGTTGTTGTTTTTTTGATTGCTGAGTAATATTCCATTGTGTATATGGGGTCTTGATGTTTATAGCTATGTTAATGGCTATGCTGGCCCCTTCTATCCATCCCCCTTGTGTGACTCAGTCTTATGATGCCTCTCCCTGCTTTCCTTCCTCCATCACTAGTGCCCCATGAATTGGAAAACACACTGGTCCCGTCCAGCCTTGCAGATCCTGGCTTTCTTCCTCTAGCCTCCAGCCTTTGTTGCCAGCCTTCCCACTGCTGCCTGCTGCCCCTGCCATACCCAGATCTTACTGGCCTTTCACCTCTTCAGGCCTTCACACCTGTCATTTGGCTTGTTTGTCCCATGCCTGCTTTGCCCACTCCTAAGACTCCAAGGATGTTGCCTCCTTGGGGAAATGTCTCTTGTATTAGGAGGGGTTATATTGAGTGCCAGCCCTGCCTTACTCAAACTGAAGGGGAAGGTTTTGAGAACTGTCTCAGACCTTCACTGGCCTTAGAATTAGGGCAAGGGTGAAAGCCATTTGCTGGGGCTGGGATTAACCATCCAGTTTCAATCTGTGTTCATCAGATTGTGTTTTTCTCCTGCGTAAAACACAGGCTGTAGTACAGGGTGGGCATCTTAGGTAAATGACTGCTTCATGGGGCTCAGCAGTTTCAGCTTGTAAACAGCTGGTAGGTTTTTGCCATCACACACTAGCTAATAGCCACCCTTGAAATATCCCAGGAATGGATGAGCCACTAGACCTGTAAACAGGGACCCAGGGCAGCCTCAGGGTCTTTTTGGACAGTACCATGTTACTACTCTGCCAACTTCCAGTTCCTATTCCTTTCTCTCACTGGGCTGCAAATTCCTAGGTGAGACCACCTACCACCCTCTTAACTTTCTGCTAACCTCAGTTCTGTCATCTATGTCCACTGCTTTTTTTTTTTAAAGATTTATTTATTCATACAGAACTGGGGTACAGGCCAAAGATGCGGAGGGTTTCACCAGAGACAGAGAGGGGAGCAGAACAGGCAGATCGACAAAGTACACTGCTGAGGGGAGCAGCGGGCGGGTCAGGAGAGGTCTGCCACACCATGTGGTTATCTCCGGGGCAGGCAGGAATCGAACTCATGCGGAAGTGGCTTAAGCTTCTTAGTGCTGTGCTTTAGCCGCTGCACCACCAGGGAGGGCCCTCCACCACTTATTTTTATTTTCTTTTTTCCATTCATCTGTTTTGTTTCCTTGTGTTGCATATATAAGTGGAATCATCCAATATTTGTTTTTCTCCTGTTGACTTATTTTGCTTCACATTTTCCCCTTGAATCCCTTCCATTTTGCTGCAAATGGCAAAATTTCCTCCTGGAAAAAAGTATTTATTTATGAGGGGAATGAGAATAGGGAGGACCAAGAGAAAGAGAAGATTACTTAGTCAACATGTGCTACCAGCAACACTGTCTGAGTTGAGAAACCAGGTTGCAAGTGACTGGCAAAATTCCATCTATTTTATAGTTGAATAGTATTCCATTGTGTAGACATACGCCACATCTTTATACAGTTACCTATTGTTGGGCATTTAGGTTGTTTCCATATCTTAGCTATTGTAAATAATGCTGTGTGGAAAATTGTAGCACATATAAGTACAAGTTAATGATTTCATTTTCTCTGAATAGACAACCAGAAATGAGATTGTTGGATCCTATGATAGCTCTATTTTTGTTTTTTCTGAAGAAGATCCATACTATTTTCTGAAATGGTGCACCAATTTACATGCCCACCACACCCTGGTCAACACATGTTTCTGTTTTCTGGTTTTTGACATAGGCTGTTTTCACAGGTATGACATGATATCTCATTGTGGTTTGGGGTTGTTTTTCAATTTTATTGTTAAGATTTTTGTTGAGAGTTTTTGCTTTTATGTTCCTCAGATAAACAAGACTGTCATTTTTGTTGTTGTTGTTCTGACATAGAAGAACTGAAGTGGAGACTAGAAGTATGAAGGCGGGGCCTGGGTGGGGGTGGTAGATAGAATTCATTAGAGACAGAGTGGAAAGCTGAACAAGAAAGCTGACTGAAATACACTGCTGAAGGGAACAGTGGCTGAGACAGGAGAGGTCTGCTGTGTCTTGTTCAGAGATCAAACTCAGGCTGCAGCAGTGAGAGTGCTGAGACAGAAAACCTAGGCTACCAGGGGTTCTGGTGGTTTGATTTGGATTTCCTTAATAAGTAATAATAAGCATGTTTGCAGGTGCCTGTTGGCCACCTATATGTCCTCTTTAAAGAAACATCTGCTTAGTTCTCCTTCCCGATTTTTTTTTTTTGGCTTTTTTTTTTTAAAGATTTATTTATTCATGCATACAGAGCTGGGGTACAGGCCAGAGGCTCGGGGCGGTGAGAGGCTTCACCAGAGACAGAGTGGGGAGCAGAACAGG
>NW_004567115.1:7524039-7545672 GCF_000260355.1 Condylura cristata | reverse complement strand
GCAGTGCTTTAACCCGCTGCGCCACCAGGGAGGGCCACTCCTTCCCGATTTTTAATCAGCTTGTTTTGGTTTTTGTGTTGTTAAGATGCCTAAAGGTTCTTGATTTTAAATCCTTATTGTAGAACTAACTTTTCACTTCCAAAAGACTTTCATTTTAGTCTGATAATATTTTCTTTTGCTGTGCAGAAGCTTTTTAATTTGGTAAAAGCGCAGTTGTTTATTTTTGCTTTTATTTCCCTTTTGCACTGTGGTTCAGTCAACAAGTTTTTTCTTTTGTGTATTTTAGTTTCAGGTCTTACATTCCAGACTTTAATCCATTTTTAATTCATTTTTTCGTGTGTGAGTTAAAGAGTCATCAAGTTTCATTCGTTTGTACGTACTCTCCAGTTTCCCCAACACCATTAGTTAAAGAAATTTTCTTCTCTGTTACGTGGTTGTGACTCTTTTGTCATAAATTAGGTATTGAAATATGTGTGGAGTTAATTCTGGAATCTATTCTATTGACTCAATCCATTTTTATTTCAATATTGTTTTAATTACTATTATGCTATAGTTTAAATTCAGGTAATGTGATGCCTGAAATTTTCTACTTTTCTCAAAATTATTTTAGCTATATTGGGTCTTCTGTAGTTTGTATAAATTTTACTGTGTTTTTTGTTCTGTTTTCTTCAAAAATATGATGAAAATTTTGGTAGAGATTGAATTGAATCTCCATATTGCTTTTGGTAGATCATTATTTTGACTATATTAATTCTCCCAATCCATGAATATAGAGTATCTTTTTTTTTTAAAGGTTTATTTACTTATGCATACAGAACCAGGGTACAGGCCAGTGATGCAGGGAAGGTGAGAGAGAAACTAGAAACAGAGCAGGTAGTAGAACAGGCAGATTGATGAAGTACACTGCTGAGGGGAGCAGCGGGCGAGATAGCAGCCATGTGGATCACCTCTAGAGCCAGGGATGGAACTTGCACTGAAGCAGCTGTGGCTAGCTTGCAGTGCTGTGCTTTAACCCCTCCCAGAAGGGAGGGCCTAGAACATCTTTCTCTTTGTGTACTGTAGTAATATTTCTGGTTTTTTCTTGTATATCATTTTCACCACCTTTCTTAAAATGAAACCTGCATATGTATTCTTTTTTAAATGATTGTAAATGGGATTGTTTTCTTAATTTGTTTTTCTTATAACTCATTATTTGCATACAGGGATGCAACGGATTTTTGTGTATTTATTTTGCAACCTGTCACTTTCCTGTATTCACTTACAGTTTCTAATAGTTTTTTTCTGGTGGAGTCTTTAGGGTTTTTTACATTTATTATCATGTCACCTGATAATAATAATATTTCTCTTCTACTCCAGTCTCATTTCCTTTTCTTCCTTGTCATATAGCTCTAGCTAATTCCTCTAATACTAAAATAAATGAAAACGGTAAAGGTAAACATCCTTATTTTGTTCCTGATTTTAAAGGAAAACTTTCAGTTTTTCACCACTGTGATGATGTTGACTGCGTGTTTATAGTATATAGCCTTTCTTTTGTGCCTTCCATACCTATTTTGTTAAGATTTTTAATGGGTGCTGTATCGTGTCAGATGCTTTCTCTACACTATTGATACAATCATGTATTTTTTGTCCTTCCTACTATTGATGTAGTTAGTGCATTCTGTTAATTAATTTTTGGATGGTGAGCCTACCTCACTTCCCTGGCGTAAATCTTATTTGTTCATGATGTATGATCTTTTTGATGTATTCGGTTTGCTAGTGTTTTGTTGAGAATTTTCACATGTATGAACATTAGAAATATTTTTCTGTAGTTTTCTTTTTTTGTGTGATGTTCTTGTCTGGGTTTTGTCCTCAGTGTAATGTTGGACTCACAGAATGTGTTAGGAAGTATTCCCTCTTTCTCAATATTTGGAAAACAGTTATGTAAAATAGACAGAAGTTTTTCTTTGAAGGTTTAGTAGAATTCACTTATAAAGCCATTAGGTCTTGGACCTTTTGTTTTGGGAAGATCTTAAACTACTGTTTCAGTTAAATTTTCTATTTCTTTCTTAGTCAGTGTTGTAAAAATTTGACCTTTTCTTCAAAATTACAATATTCATTGACATGTAGTTTTCCATGGTAGTCTTTTAGGATATTTTGTATTTTTGTGATAGTTCTTGTAATTTCCCTTCTTTCATTCTAATTCCATTAAGGTTTTTTTCCTTATGAGTCTGCCAAGAGGTTTGCCTTTTATATTTTTAATTACTTCTTTAATTTTATTGTTGACCCAGTGCTTGTTGAGAAAGATGTTGTTTAATCGCATCATTTTTGAGGTTTTTCCAGTTTTCTTTTTGCGGTGGATTCTAGTTTTTTTTACTTTATGATCATAAACAATATAATCTTTGATCTCCATAAGGGTATTGACACTTGTTTTGTGTCCTAACATGTGGTCTGTTCTTTAGAACAGCTCAGGTATACTTGAGAGAAATATAAAGTTTGCTGTTTTTGGAGTGGGGTTTTCTGTGAATGTATGTTAAGCTCATTTGGTCTAATTCATCACGTAAGACAGTTTTTTCTTTCTTTCTTTCTTATTTAAATTCTACCTGGTTAATCTGTATGTGGTTATAAGTGCAGTGTTAAAATTCCTAGTGTGATTGTGCCACTACCAATATCCCTCTAATTCTGTTAATAATTACACTCATGCTTTTTGCTCCATCATTTGGTACATATGCATCGTCTCATTGTTTTGAGCCATTAGTAATTCTTATGTCCATCCTTATTGTCATAGTAGCTGGACATCTGCTTTATCTGATGCAGGTATGATTGTATCTCCCTTTTCTTTAGTTGCCACTTGCTTGCAGGGTTGTCTCCGAACCTTTTACTTTGGGCTTGTATTTGTCCTTACGAGTTTCCTGCCGGTAGTAAAAAGTTTGTGTGTGTGTGTGTTTTTTTTTTAACCATCCAGCTACCTTTTTTTTTTTTAAAGATTTATTTGTGCATACAGAACTGGGGTACAGGCCAGGGCTGAGGGGGTGACAGGCTTCACCAGAGACAGAGTGGGGAGCAGAACAGGCAGACTAACGAAGTACACTGCTGAGGGGAGCAGTGGGTGGGCCAGGAGAAGTCTGCCACGCCATGTGGTCACCTCCGGGGCAGGCGGGGATCAAACTCATAAGGAAGTGGCTTTCGATTCTTAGTGCCGTGCTTTAACCCGCTGCGCCACCAGGGAGGGCCGCAGCTACCTTTTAATTGGTGGTTTTAATACTATTTGGGGTAATCATTGAAACAGAGGTATTTATTGTCATTTTATTTTTAGGGGGGTTTTCAGGAGGCCTTTGTAACTTGTCTTTGTTCTTTTGTTTTTCTTTTATTCTCGGACTTATTCCTTTTGTGTTATGTTGGAATCTCCTTCCCACCTTTTTATGTGTTTCTTCTATGGATTTTTGTATTGAGATTATCATGAGGTTTACATGGAAGGATCTATGCTATCATCTACTGTGCTATAACCTATTGGCTGGGTTGATCTCTGGCAGATTTTAATGATTTACTCTTTTACTCTCCATCTCCTTCTCCCACATATTTTGGAGTCCACTGCTTCTAGGTGAGATTTCCATTCGTTTTATAGGCTCCCCTTTGCATTTTTTACAATGTCAGCTGAGCGGAGATGAATTCTTTTAATTCTTATTTGTCTATAAAGTCTATCCTTCAGTTCTGAGTGGCCAGAAGAGTATAGTATTCTGAACTAAAAAATCTTTTTCTTTTTTTTCTTTCAATTTCTTGCCATTCCCTTCTAGTCTGCAAGGATTCTGCCAAGAAATCCAGATAATCTTATAGGGATTCCCTTGTATGTGATTTGCTTTTTTCAAGATGCTCTTAGTATATTCTCCTTGTTAGTTTTTACTACTTCCATTATAAATGTTTTGGAGTGTGTCTGCTTGGTTCTATTTTGTTGGATAGTCTTTGAGCCTCTTTGATCTTAATATCTATTTCCTCCCTCAAGTTTGGGGAGCTCTTTGCTATTTCCTTCCACTGAGGTTTCTTTTACCCCCTTTACTTTTTTCTCCTCCTGGGACTCCTATGATGTGGCTTTTGTTTCTTTTGATGTTATCCCCATAAAATCTTTGTGCTGGTTTTCATGTCTATATTCTTTTATTTATTTATTTTTGCTAGCCTGGTTTGGTGTATTCCCTCCCCCATGTATTCCAACTCACTGATTTTTTTCAGCTACTTTTTGTCATTTTGAATCCTCTATTGTATTTGTAGTTCAACTATTGTGTCTTTAGTTTTACTATTTCTGTTTGAAGTTTTCTTGTATTCTCTCTACCTTTGTTTTTACTATTTCTGTTTGAAGTTTTCTTGTATTCTCTCTACCTTTTGTTCACTGATTGCTTTCTTTATTTTAGTAAACATTATTAGGCTGTTGCTTTGAATTATTCTTCAGGTAAGTTACCTAGTTCCATTGCATTTAGATTCCTCCCACATTTTGTTTTTTTCCATGTCTTGTAGTATATTCCTTCGTCTCTTCATTTCATTTAAAACTATGTGTTGAGCTAAGATTCTTCCTTTCCTTAGTTTCATGTCTTGACGTTGTATCAGGATGACAGGTTGCAGGATATGATCCTAGGTTGTTTGCACAGAATACTGCAGTGTCTGTTGCTCTGCAGGCTGATGCCTCTGCACCAATATGGGTACCTGGAATTCCAGTGCCAGCCCCAGGGAGCAAAGGACATTGGGCAAAAGGGAAGCAAAGAAGTTGCTGGTACAGTGTATCAAGAGTTCAATCTCCCCAGCAGCCAAACTGAGAGAGAAATCTGCAGCCACTCCCCTTCTCCAGGCCAGTTGCTCAGTGGCAGCTTTCTCAGCAGCCTCAGGCTAGCCCTGATCCCTCAGCCGTGTCTACCTTTGATCTGCAGGTTCTACAATCCCTCTTTTCCCCAGGAATGTGGGCAGGAACTGAGCCATCTGGGCACTGTGGGTTCCATCCAGGTGGATGAGGGGCAGGTATTCACAGGGTCTGTGGGCACAGCGTGTGAAAGATGACCTCTCTCCATCTTCTCTAGGGAGTTGTGGCCCCAGCAGAGTACTGTGGTCAGGTGTATTCCCAACAATGTCCAGAAACAGAGCCCCCCCCCCCCAAGGTACTCCAGTTGCCAGAGCCTGAGTGATTTAAATTCTGACTAAAGGCATCAGGCACCACAGGTGAATATTCTCTCTGCAGTGGCCACAGGCAGAAGTGGGGCAAACATTTAGCATAACTAAAAAGCCAGCTCAGCTATATAGAGGATCTGTTAAAGGGAAAGATGTCCTAAAGGAACTCTACAGAGTTTTGTGGACTCCACCCCCTACCCCAGCTTTCTGGACCCTACACACTATTCCAGTGATTGGAAACTACAACTCCCAGCAGTACCAGGGAGAGAACTGCGAGGACCCAAGGACAGAGCTAGCAGGAATTCTGGGACATTCACGGGATAAATAGGGCGCGATTGCATCTCTCTCTCACTAGCTTGGGGAAACTGTTCTCCGCACCACGTGACTCTGTGTGTTCAGTCAGCCTAGCAGTAAGGTATTCCAGTTACTTTGTATCCCGCTCTCTTTCCCTGGGTTGTTTTCTGTTCCTTCCCCCTTTTGTAAATAAACCCGTTATTGACCCTTTTCTGTGTACCTGCAGTATAACTGAACTGTGAGCGCGTGGGTGAGGCCCCACAGACAGGTGGCCCAGTCCACTCTGGGCTACCCTGTAACAGATCCTCGATTGTAAGGGGACAACGTGTGGACCTCATTCAATGCTGAACAACTTCCACCATCAGGGCCCTCAAAGGCTCCAGCTCAGCTGCTTACAGGGGGTGGTAGAAGTAAAGGGTGAAGGCTCAAGCTGGTAGTCACTACCTTGAACAACCACTAGGCTGAGGGTCATAAAAACTGTCCAGTGGTCTCAGACCATCCTAATAGCAAGAGTGCGGGTGTTTCACCCTCTGGGCCTGGGCCCGTGGTTGATTTCTAGCCTTTGGTGTCCACCCTTGCCTGCAGTTGTGCCCAGGCTAGGGTGTAATGGATGTGCCCTGAGGGCAGTGATTGTTTTTTGTTCACTTTGAATCCATTTGGAATTCCAAGTGCCTAGAACAGTGCCTGGCATGTGGGGGTAACAGTAAATACATGTTGAATGAATAAATGTTGGAGGCTGGAACTCAGGGAGTAGTGACAGATGGAGAAAGGGGGTTGGTGCTGAGAGAAAGTGGTAAGGTAGAGTTGATATGAGCACCTGGTAACAGGTGGGATAGGGGTGAGAGAAAGAAAATAGTAGCCTGGTTTCTGACAAGGTATCTGATGGTAGTGATAGACCTCAGAATAGAGAGTCCAGAAGAAGAGGGGAGTAGAAGAAAATTGGTCTCAGGGCTAAGTTTGAGTTATCATGAAACACTCAAGTGACAAGAAGTACAGGCCATTTTATTTGTGGGACTCAGAGCATTGTTTTGCTGGGAATCAGAGGTTTGAGTGTTTGACTATTGGGTTTTACATGTTTCTAGGTTTTGGGGTTCCTTGGTCCTCAGCTATGGCCAGGAAAGAATTCAAAGCCGCATCTAATGAAGCAAAACAAAGTTTCTTAGAGAAAGAATGAAAGGATACCTGGAAAGAGATCGTGGGCAGGCAGAGTCCAGGGAACAACTAGGAGGAAAGGTGGGAACTCCTAGCTTAGATGATGTGCAGAAGGCTGCTTACTCCATCCCTTGCTGGGGTTTACTGCACACTGACTCCCTGGGTATTGGTTTATAGGTCCAGAAAGTCAAAGTCACCCTCCCTTCTATTGTGCTCCTTGGTAGAATTGTGTAGGTCCCAGCAGCAGGTTGTGTGTGTGTGTGGGGGGGGTGCCTTTCCCCCTTGCAGCTTTCTGCACTCCTGAGACTTTATGGGTCTGCCTATAGGCTGTGATGGGGAACTGTCTTCTCCCTTCTGGAAGTTTCTGAGCTCTCCCTCAGGCTGTGGCCAGTGTTTCCTGGGGTCCTGGGCATAGTTTGTCTTTAGGCACCGCCCTCCCTGCTCTTCCGACTCACACAACAATAGGATAACAACAGGTGTGGGGATGGCAAAGCCTGAAGGAAGGACCAAAATCAGCATCGTGCCAAACACACACCTGTGAGAGACATGGAAGGAAAGGAGGAGCCCCGGAGATACTGAAGTTGCAAACAGGGAAGAAGGCAGGAGAGATGTTTTGAGAGCTAAGGAAGGAGAGAGTTTCAGACAGCGGGGAGGGGCAGTGAGCCACATCAGGTGAAGCACAGTGAATCTCTGTGAAAAATTCATAATGCTTTATCTTTGAAGTATTTTATTTTTTAATAATACAAGGTAATAATTTTTTAAATTAGCATAAATTAGAAACTTCTTTTGGATTGTGCTATCTGCTAACAGTGTCCCTGGCCTTATCATTCTTAATATTCTCCATAGCACCCAGTCATTGCCCAGCTTATAGCTAAAGCACAGTAAAATGTCCTCATGAGTATACAGAGTTCAGTCTTAAGCTTTATGGAAAAATAGGTGTTATCAATGCCTATAAAAATGTAAAGCGATCTCTGAAGTAAAAGTTTGGAAGGTTTAAAATAGCACTTTTGAATCTGTCAGTTTTCGACATGAAAGCAGGTTTCCAATGAGGTGAAAACAATTTCCAATTTTTCTTGAAGAAAAATTCATTATCACAGATATAATCATTTGTAAGGCAAGGCTGTTGCATAAGGAGAGCCAACAATGAATTGTCTAAAGAGCAAAGAAGCTGATCATCCTGTGTGTAAGACTGAAAAGAAAGGTCCAAGTTCACCTGGTCATTGAGGATTCCCTTGATCCCCATTCCTTCCAGATCTGCAGATGCCTCGGGGCTGTCCAGATAATTGAACTTGGGTTCTGCTAGCCTGAATCGTGGTCAGAGGGTAGGAAGGAGATGTAAATGGGGACACGGTTAGGGACAAAAGGGACAAATGTCCTTCCATTCCACTGGTGATGCTTCACGTGTCATTTGACCTAACAAGGGGGAATCTCAGAAATGGATCCTGACCATGGAGAGGAGAGATTTTAGTGTACTGCTGGTAAGGAAAAACCAAAGTCAGACTCTAATGAAAACAGAATTTATTCAGGAACTAATAGAATAGGGGAAAGAGATCTCCATAGAGCCAGGTTCAGGTTTGAATGCAGTGTGGTTACTGGGCAGTATAACCAAAGAGCAAAGTGGGTGAAAATTACTAAGAGGACCATCCAGGATATGGGGAGCATCTACATAAATGAAATTGACAAGATTCTTTTATCTTTTAAATTGCAAATGTTAATTTTATTAAGACAGCACAAACCCATTTTCTAAGATGCACAAGCAGGACTTCCTCAAAATTATAATTCAGTAAATACTGCCACTATTTCCAAAAGAACCAAAGAAATCTTGTTTCAAGGGTTTGCATCAATTATGATAAACTAGGTTTATCATAATTTTACTACACTGTAGTAAAAACAATCCTTGAACTTCTTCAAAACAGTATTTTCAAACAACAAGAAATTGACAAGATTCTTGCTGAAGGCAGGCCCGGGAGGCAAGCAGTTTCATCAGCTATTGGGGGTGCTCAGATATGGAGAGAGAGGGATCCTGCTAAGGTGTAGGGTTTTTACTAAAACTGAGCAATGCAGAGCTTCATCTACTAGTCCAAAGGACATGAGGTCCAAAGGTCGAGGACTATTTGGGATGAGGTTCTCGGGAGCCTAACTGGAATTTGGTCAAAGGGAATCTGTCACATTAGTGTCTCCAGCAGTCTTTATTTTTAATATTTGCATTAAAATTTGAATATTTTAATCAGCTCTCTGGAACTTGCCACAGTCATTGCTTCAGACTATGAAAGTCTTGACTTTTCATCAGGGTGCATTTCCTAGTTGAATTCATCTGTGTATGATTTGGGGTTTCCTTTATGTACAAGGACCCCTTTCAGCTCTGGGAGGGAGTATAAGACCAGCTAGCAGGTCAGATCCAGGAAGTCCTGGGACTCAGCTTACCTGGTGCTCTTCCCATTAAATAGATCCAGCCATTTGATACCTGTCCTGTAAATGAAGTCTTTCTTGTCTGAATCTTCATTTCATAGCAGAAACAAGTTTCCATGAATCAATGCATTTGGTAGGCAGTCAAATGCCCTAAAAATCTGGGACATCTCAGCAAACACTTTCATTAGAAATTTCCTTTCTAAAATAGGCAGCAAAGCTTTCTCAGCTCCTCAGACATCACAGACCTGGCCCTGAGCAGGGCGTTTGATGCCTGTTGATGAATAGCCTTTGTTTCTGTAGATTCGTATTGGCAGCCTCATTATCAGTCTAGAAATTTTATTTCCCCGTTTGCAAATATTTATGTGTTTTAGCCTCAGGAAAAATAACATACCCTTTATTTTTATGGGAAGACATAATTCCCTGTAGCAATCCCAGGTGATTTATTAAACTATACTGTTAGTCAAGATTAGCATTCTCCAATTTTAAAACATATTTTCTAAAAGATGGAATTTTTTTTTAGCTTTATGTTTTTGAAAGATAATAAACCCATTTTGGCAGCCATTTTAAAAGCATTGCCAAAGTTAATTGGGCTTGCAGACAGCAGGGGTTCTGCCATTCGGACAATTTATCTTGCTGCTTTTCATGCTGATTTAGTTTAGTAGGGTATTACTCTATCTGCCCACTGCTGCTCAGCTTGAAAATGCAGACATATATCCACAGGCCATTCATTTATTCAAAGAAAAGGTGAATACATTCATAGGTCATCTCATTATTCAAGGATTTGTGTATTAGTGACTGGAAAAATAAATTATATCTTGATTTACCATGTGTACTTCATGGCAGAAATAGAACAAATGTCAACCCTCGTAAATAAACTGCTTTTTTAGCTATTCATTACCACCCTACATGAAACCTGATGTTGTGTGTGTAAATGAGCTGTTGAGTTTTGTAGTGGTCTTGATTATCTTAATCAGTTGAGACTTTTAGGGATTCCCCCCTCCCTACCCTGCCCCAGGTCACGTTAAGGGTTAAGTTTATCCAGGTAAAAGTTGGGGGAGGTTTCCCAAGAGGAGGGGGCAGCATATGGAAAGTGTTGGCATGTGCTGGCTTTGGTGTTTGCAGGAACAGAAAGAGGTGGACTGTGTTTGACCAGCACGGAGCCTTGGAATAGAAAGGAATAGACACCCTGCACCTCAGGGAGCTGGGGTTGGAAAAAAAAAAAAAAAGGCGAGCTGGGCATAGCTCCCCCAAGAAACATACCATGTGGAAGAGCAAAGACTAGTCTGGGTATACCCTTTAAATCCACCCCCCTGGCCCTGGCTGGGACAGGAATAGAGGGGCAAGATTAAACCACAGGAAGAACAAAGAGGAGCCTTTGCCATCTAGGCAAACGCTGCGAGATTCAGAACCCTGGCGGTGGTTGCAGGAGTACAGAAGAGAGGGGTGAACACCCCGATAGTGCACCCCTGCAGGGCTAGACAGCAGAAGGCATGTGTAGGGAGAAGCCAGGGACTCCCTGCTAGGCCTGGCTGCAGCTAGGGTCAGTGACCGCCTGGAGAGAGACAGAAATGTGCAGGTCAGGAATGGTGGGGTGGTGGGGATAAAGCTGAGGCCCACACAGCCAAAACAGTGGGCTCCACAGAGTGGGAGGCTCCAGCTAGCCTTGTTGAGTTGGGGGGGGGGGTTTGCCTAGGAGAGTAATAATGACACTGGAACTTTAAAAATGATCAAGCCAGGACCTGATATTGCGGGTGAGAAAGGCTGTGGTCCACCCGGGATGTCACTTGCTGGAGTTAAAACCATCGTCGGCTATTCTGGAACACTGACCACTAACTCTGTGCATTGTCTTTTTAGGAAACCATATCATCCTAAACTGGAAGCTTTCATTAGTCACATGTCAAAAGGATCCGGAGCCGCTTTTGAAAGCCCTTTACACTCCCTGCCTCTGTACCCCAACCATCCGCTGTGTGAGATGGGGGAGCTTACACAGACAGGTATGATTTTTTGTTCACTCACTCTCCTGCCTGCTCTCCCTTGCAGAGCAGATGCTCCTGGGAATGGTGCTGTGGACTCGGGGTAAGTAAAGACACCTCCAATAACTCTGCGTCCAGACGGGTTGCTAGCTGAACATCTGACTTCCTAGAGTTAAAAATAATCTTTCTTTCTTACTTCAAAAGACCCATATGCATGAAGAGAAATAAAGACAAAGAAGCAAAAGGGGGAAAAAACCTTAAAGCACCCATAAACCCACCAAAGAGATTCGTAGTCTTCTGGGTGCGCACACACACACACACACACACACACACACCACAGTATCTTAGCACACGCCCTATTTTGTAACCTACATTTCCACTTAATGATATATTGTGATAATCTTTGCCTATCCGTAAATATATACCTATATCATTTCTGCTGGCTGCATCGTACTGCATGATGGGTGGGCCATCATTTATGTTACCGGTCCCATGTTCTTAGATGCAGCAGGCAGTACCCCTGTGAGGTTTCAATGGTGAGATCTCAAGAAGCAGCACGTGTACAGATCCCCACTGAGCATGGCGTTTGTTTGGCCAAGATGCTTGCCATCTGTCTCTGTGCAGCCAATGGTTAACTGTCAGGGTACACTGGCAAGTGAATGGGGGAACTGACTTTATTTGCTTGTTTGTTTGTTTTTAGGCTAGCCTGAGGTTTATCTTTATTATTCTTCGTATAAACTTTGCAATGCGGTGATGTTTGTTTACATTGTTGGCTGTGTCGTGCAACTGTGGGGTCTGCCCGTAGTGGGGGTGTTGCCAGAGGAACCCACCACCAGCGCGCCCACAGTCTCCCACCGTGGTTCATTGTGCTCCCACCCCACTGTTCTCACTCTTCCCCCTCTCTGGATGCTTCAGTTCTGTAGCCTTCAAGGGTTAGTTTTGGAGTTTGGCTTTATCTGAGAGTCAGGTTGGTTTTTTTGGTGGGGGGTGTCGGAGAGAAGGAACTGGTATGCCCCCCAGTTTCCTGGCTCTTCAGTCTAAGACTGGCAAGAACCTTTGGTTAGACAATAGCCTTTGTGGAAGAAATTGGAGCATCTGTAGGCTTGTGTCCTGATCTTGTACCACCAAGCGCCTTAGAAGCTCAGCTTTCTTTAAAAAAAAAAAAAAAAAAAAAAGATTTATTTATTTATTTGTGCATACAGAACTGGGGTCCAGGCCAGAGGTGCAGGGACGGGGAGAAGATTCACCAGAGACAGAGTGGGGGGCAGAACAGAAGATCTAAAAAGTACACTGCTAAGGGGAGCAACAGGCGAGACAGGAGAGGTCTGCTAAGCCATGGATCACCTCCAGGGTGGGGATCAAACTCGCACTGAAGTGGCTGTGGCCAGCTTGCAGCGCTGAGTCCTAACCTGTTGCACCACCAGGGAGGACCCAGAACCTCAGCTTTCGTGGAAATAGTGCCTTTGTCCCCTAGCTGGCTCTATTTTGCTTTTACCATATTATAAAAACCATCATGATTGGGGAGAAATGTAAGTAGCCAAGGACAAGCTGAAGGTGCTGGCAGACTAACCTAAACTTGATAATTAGTTCCATAGGCACAAGCTTTGCATTAATAGAACAGGAGTACTAACAAGTCCAGCACCCCTTTTATTAACAAGCATTATTTGTGCTCCTTTACCCGGAAGTGAGATTCAGATGTCAGTGTGACCTTTCTATATGGGTAATTTTGAAAATCAGTTACATCAGGAGCCCCTCCTATAATGCCATTTATTACCTATAGGAATTAATTTATTAGATAGCTCTGTGTATCTTCATACAATGCCACTGCACTAGAAAATAAATGGCGTCCCCAGTGCTCACACCTAAGTGTAGCTCGGTGTTAGTGATAGCTGCAGGGGTCCCCCATTGAGGCTGCTACATCCAAGACCCTGTGGTGACAGGTGAGACATGATTTCTTGACAAGTTCTGATCAAAACAAAGTATAAAAGGCTCTTTATATTGCATGTCTAGAAGATTCAGTGGATGTTCATGTTATGCAAAAATGCTGAAGTATTTCAGCATGTTTTTCTTCTGTGGGAATGCCTAGTAGTCCTTTCAAAGGTGTAGGGGACAGAGTGAGTTCCTGTAGAGACTCACTCACCCCCTACCCCCACCCCTGAGCCCTCCTGGAGAGCAGTCCCCTGCTTGCTGAGAATCACTAGTTAGACACTCTGGTTCCAAGTATGGAAACCAGTTTGAACCAAAAAAGGGGCAATACATTATAAAGGTTTAAGGTGACTCACAGACTCTCGGGGCAAGAATGTGACCAGGCCCTGCAATTGACAATAAAAAATAACTCCTATCCGGCCCTCCCTGGTGGCAGCGGGTTCAAGCACTGCACTAAGAAGCTGAAACCACTTCCGCATAAGTTCAATTCCTTCCTGCCCCGGAGGTGACCACATGGCGTGGCAGACCTCTCCTGACCCGCCCGCTGCTCCCCTCAGCAGTGTACTTCGTCGATCTGCCTGTTCTGCTCCCCACTCTGTCTCTGGTGAAGCCTCTCGCCACCCCTGAGCCTCTGGCCTGTACCCCAGTTCTGTACTTACAAAAAAATAAAAATCTTTAAAAAAAGAAAAAATAACTCCTGTCCTTGCCTCTGTGGTTCACTGTGTGCCACCCCCAGGGAAAGGAGCAAGCTTAAATGTGTCTAGGAGGTCAGGGTGACTTGCATGGTGCAATGAGGGCCCAGCCTCTGGATCTGTTTCTTCCCTGAAAAGAAATGAGGGATAGTAGCCCTCACACATTTAGAGGCAATCATTCATTCCAGCCCTTCTTCTCCACTAATCTATTGTCATCATCATTTTCTCAATTAGTCTTACTTTAGAAATCATTTTTGTTCCTGTTCTCTTATTCTTTTTTAATGGTCATTTTTATCTTCTATTTTAAATGTCATTAAAAATACATTTCTGTTATAATAATCATTTATAACTGGCTCCCCGCAGTAACTAGATAAAGCTGATCACTAGCACCTGCTCTGTCCAGGGTGCTTTGGCAGCTGCTGAGTGTGAAGAGGGGGGTGGCCCACCAAAGGAGACCCTCCCCTGCCTGTCCTGAAGGAGCCCACACTACAGCGGGACAGCACCCAGAGCCGGTGAACTGTGCTGCTGGCAGCTGCAGCATCTTCTGGATTAAGCACAGGCCTTAGACTAGACAGACAGGCCTAAAATTTCCCACCAGGGCTGGCAGGTGTGAAGTGCCAGCACAGCATTAGCTTTTGCTGAGCTCAGTGAATAAATAGAGTTAGGGGGTGCACAGCCTGTGGGATGAGGAAGAAACTTTTCATTTGGCCTGGGAGAGGAAGGAGGAAGACCACAGAGAAAGTGCCCTGGGAACCACAGGCCTTGGATAGCGGTTGGTGCACTCAGAGAAAGGGGAAGGGTGTGAAGAAAGTCAGGAAGATGCAGGCTGAGTTTGGGGGGATAGAAGAAGCCTTCAGTGGCTCGGGTTTTGTATTTCTGTGTGAAAGTATCCGAAGAAGGCGCTGTGGACAGGGACCCAAGTTTGGGGGGCTGCTGGGGCATAGGGTGGGTGCTTAACTTCTGATTCACCCACTTCTCAGCTCTGAATGGCTCAGGGCCTTGGTTTCCTCATCTGTAAAGTTAGGAAAATGGAGATGCTAATGATATACCTTGCTTTAAACTTGTTTAAACTTTTGTGAAGTTTAAACGAGACAAGTTTAGCATGTGGCAAGCTTTCGACTGTAAGATCTGTAGCCAAAGAATGGAAGGTTTGCTCCAGGTCAGCTGTGGCAGGACGGAGATTCCATAGGTTCATCACTTATGGGGTGTCTCATTGTGCAAGTCATTTTGCAAATGCTAGACTTTTCCTGCCCAGATCTTGAGGGACTTCTCTCAAGGCCCTCCATTCAGACCATGACTTGCACATCCTTTGTGGGTTTGGTTTTGTTGGGTTTAGCTGTTTGTGTGAACTCCCTGGCCAACACAGTTCCTTGTCTCCTGCATTTCAGCCTGATTGTCTTATCCTTGTGGTTGAGCTTTTCTTTCCTTTTAAAAAAATATTTATTTATGTATACAAGAGCTGGAGGTGAGGGGTAATGTGCAGCACTATGAAGCTGTCCACAGCCACTACAGCACGAGTTCCATCCCCAGCTAGGGAAGTGACCCACGTGGCGCAACAGACCTCTCCTGTCCCACCTGCTGCTCCCCTGCTCCCCTCAGCAGTGCACTTAAGTCAATCTGCCAGTTCTGCTCCCCACTCTTCTCTGGTGAATCCTCTCACCACCCATGGTTGAGCTTTTCAAACCATTTGGACATCGAGTAATTGACCTGCATGTAGTATACGATCTCAGAGAGTTCTTCCATGCCGTTGAAACTGCACCCCTTGTATCCATCTGCTGGCGGGTAAGCTCGTTTTTATCTTGACCTGCCTGCTCCTGCTTGAGCATAAGACTTTTTCATTTTTGCTAAGATAACTTAATAATATGATCATTGATAACTAAAACATCTTTTTTTTTAATAAAAGATTTATTTATTCATACAGAACTGGGGAACAGGCCAGAGGTGCAGGGGCGGTGAGAGGATTCACCAATAACAGAGTGGGGAGCAGAACAGGCAGACTGACAAAGTACACTGCTGAGGGGAGCAATGGGCGGGTCAGGAGAGGTCTGCTGCACCATGTGGATCACCTCCAGGGTGGGGATGGAATTCATGCAGAAGTGCCTTTAGCTTCTTAGTGCTGTGCTTTAACCTGCTGCGCCAACAGGAAGGGCCTAAAACAACTTTTAAAATAGACTTAAAATTCTTACTCTCAGGCCATCACTGTGGTGCAACCAGTTAGGACACAGCACTGCAAGCTGGCCTCAGCCACTTCGGTGTGTGTTCGATCACCTCGCCCCAGAGGTGACCCACATGGCACGGCAGACCTCTCCTGACCCGTCGGCTGCTCCCTCAGCAGTGTACTTTGTTGTTCTGCCTGTTCTGCTCCCCGGTCAGTCTCTGGTAAATACTCTCGCACCTCTGGCCTGTACCCTAGTTCTGTATAAATAAATAAATAAATAAATATTTTTAAAAAAATTTCTCACTCTTACCCACAGCTCAGCCAGCCAGTTTCTGTGCCCCATTCATCCTGCCCTCACCCTGGGTAGCCATTGTTTTCCTATGTATTCTTCCAAATTTTTTTATGCAAGAGAGGCAACTGTAAATACATGTTTTTGTTTTTCCTTCATTTTTATGTAAAAGGAGCATAATAAGCATACTGCTCTGCACTTTGCCTTTTTTCAAGATGGTATCAAGGGATCATCCTGTATCTATAAAGAGTATCCTTGCTGACGAGCTGTCAAGCCCGAGCAGGATTAGTAGAAGGTATCTGGAAGGTTAGCAGAGGCCTTCTTTGTTAGCAGAAATGGCCTTTGCTGGGCTGGCTAGGGAGAAGGGGGATGAAGGAGGGACTTCCCAGCAAGGCAGAGACTAAGCAACCAGTCAGCAGCATTTCTCTTCACAAGCTGAGTGCCCTGAGCTCTCTCTCACATGAGAGAGCCATGGTCTTGGGACAGAGGAAGAGATTCTCCTTAGTTCCACGCCATTACAGCCTACATATCCACCAGTAGGGTGAGTCCAACTTGCTGAGTCTGCCAGTCATAAGACCTCTCTCAGAGAAGGCAGGAAGGTCCAGATGGAAGGATGATGGCAGACAGCGCTTGTACTCCCCACAAAGGCCACAGTCCAAGCACAGTCCTCACTCGATTCATCCCTTCATGGGAAACCCCCAGGGTCTCTTTGCAAGTAGACCCATTCATGAAGCTTCCATAAGACAGGAAAGTGGGCTCCATGATGTTAACTTAACACTGACCAAAAGCAATCCAGAGTCAGACGCCAACTCGACTCTGTTTACTGTCACTACTGCCGAGCTGGTCATAAGGGAAGCTGCTGTCCTCTGTGTTTCAGGGATCGTGCAGCATCTGCAGAATGGCCAGCTCCTGAGGGACATTTACCTAAAGAAACACAAACTCCTGCCCCACGATTGGTCTGCAGAGCAGCTTTACTTAGAGACCACCGGGAAAAGCCGGACGCTGCAAAGTGGGCTGGCCTTGCTTTATGGCTTTCTCCCGGATTTTGACTGGAAGAAGATCTATTTCAGGCACCAGCCCAGTGCTCTGTTCTGCTCTGGAAACTGCTACTGCCCAGTGAGAAACCAGTATCTGGAAAAGGACCAGCGGCGCCAGTACCTCTTACGTTTGAGAAACAGCCAGCTGGAGAGGACCTATGGGGACATGGCCAAGATCGTGGACGTCCCCACCAAGCAGCTCCGAGCCGCCAACCCCATAGACTCCATGCTCTGCCATTTCTGCCACAACGTCAGCTTCCCCTGCACCAGAAATGGCTGCATCGACATGGAGCACTTCAAGGTGATAAAGACGCATCAGATAGAGGACGAGAGAGACAGGCAGGAGAAGAAACTGTACCTCGGGTATGCGCTCCTGGGAGCCCACCCCATCCTAAATCAAACCATCAGCCGGATGCTGCATGCCGCGGAGGGCAGGCGAGAGGAGCTGTTCGCCCTCTACTCTGCTCACGATGTCACTCTGTCTCCAGTTCTCAGTGCCTTGGGTCTCACAGAAGCCAGGTTTCCAAGGTTTGCTGCCAGGTTGATCTTTGAGCTCTGGCAAGACAGAGAAAAGCCCAGCGAATATTCTGTCCGAATTCTTTATAATGGCGTTGATGTTACATTTCGCACCTCTTTTTGCCAGGACCACCACAAACATTCTTCCAAGCCCATGTGCCCACTGGAAAACTTAGTCCACTTTGTCAGAAGGGACATGTTTGTGGCCCTGGGGAGTGGCAGTGCTAGTTACTTTGATGCATGTCACAGGGAAGGGTTCTGAAAGGCACACACACAGCGCTTAGAGAATCCATGCCCAGTGCTGTCTGTTTCTGGTTCTGTGTGTTGCTAAGGGTACAAGATGACTGGTTTTTAAAGGCTAGAAATCATGATTGGGAGCCAAGGAGAAGGTTTGGATTGAACAGTAAGTATGTTGCTATAATTAGGTACATGAGTTGGTTGGTACATAATGGCCACTTCACAGAGAAAGGAAGGTACTTTGGTGTGGTCAGGCTTTTCTTACAATGCTAGAATAATATTTCTGCTCTCAAAGTTGCCAATCCAAATTCAATCCACTTCTTTTGAACTGCTGCCGTTCTATATGCCGGGACCAGCAAGCCTCAGCCAAAATGTTCATAATCTGGGGCAGTCATACTATATCCTCCTTCAGTGCAAAATTTCCTGAATTGACTTAGCTAAAGCAAGAGTTGGCAAACTTTCTGTAAAGAGCCAGATGGTAGATATTTTAGACTTTGCAGACCCAACAGTCACATACAGTCTCTGTCACAACTATTCAGCTCAGCTCTTTGAAAGTGAAAGCAGCCGGAGACAACCCAGCTAGCTGCCTTCCTGGGCCTCGGACACAATGAGTGAACCCGGCCAGGCTCAGCCCCAGGGCTGTCCTTGACTGACCCCTGGTCTGAAAAATAGGCTCTCCTACCGTTTGCACTTTCCTCACCTTGAGAACCGGGCGAAAACCAAGAATTATTCAGTGGTGCCTCCAGTAACTTCTGTAGAAACACAGGATTTGGGCTCTGTATTTGAAATTATAAGAAATCTTAAGGGGAAATAACCATTGAATCAGAATGAATCATAAAAATTCATTAAAATAATACTTGATGTTCATGATGATTGTGGTATAAGATAGTTTTAAATATTTGATGTAGTCTATTTGCCGTATATGCTAAAATTTTTGTATTCTACTTAGTATTTTTATAGTCTAGGAGAGTATTTTCTAAGACCAGTTTTAGATGTGCTCTTTTTCCTATGTAGTATTCAGTTTACTGTACCTTTTTGGTGTTAGAAGGGAGCCAGAAGCTGAATTCACGCACTTTCTTCCAATTAAACGAATTATGGCTCCTACTCTTGACAAGCCGTAGAATTAGATCGATTTTTAAACCATTTTCATCCATTTCAAATAGTAAATTCGAATTGATTTTTAAATCAGTTTTCGAAGAACTTTGTTACTAGAGCACTAAGTAATCTTTCTAAGCTATTTTATATATTAGAAGCAATTACAATGAAATATGTGATTTCTGAATTAATGGTGCTAGTTCTCTGTGCTGAAATGTCAAGTGCAAGCGATATCTTCAGTGTTGTTGACCTTTTTCTGTTTTTCTTCAGTGATACATTTGAGTATATCTATTTCTGTTAATAAATTTTTGAAGAATACTTGCGCACACAACTAGTGGTTTGTACCTATAAGTCACTCTCCTTCTTTTCAAGTGAGAACCAGTTTCAGTTTATCTTAAATGTTTATTCAATTGCCAGAAGTCATGTGTTGTCTCTGGAGTACTTAAGCCTAATCAGTTTTCTTTTATACCCATTCACAATATATCTGACTCAGAAATGCTGAGCACAGCTTGACATCACAAAGAGAATAGTGAATCATTTGATTTTAATCAGTTCAACAGTATGTGTTGTAGCTATTTTAGATAAGAGCCAACATTGAAAGTATAGATAAGTTTTGCCTCCCAAGACATTGGGTATGGACAGCATTAAAATAACCTCATCAAAATCGAGTTCTGAGATATTTCATTCCATTAAACGGTGAGCACTGAACTAAGTTGGTGGATTAGTTCTTGGTTTCTGGGCAATGGTGTAATGACTTAGTTCATGACAAATGTGGGTATGTATATATTTACTTGTTTGGGTTTATTATTAAAATGAGTAAATGCACACTCCTGGAACACAATCAAGCTATACTGAAAACAACCTCAAAAGTGAAGTTCTCTTCTCAGTCCACCTCCAGTGAGAACCTGTAACACTGGTTGCTATTCTTTCAGAAATTTTCCAGCAGATACAGAAATAATGTTAGTTTTTTTTTTTTTACATCATTCTTCATTTTGTGCATTTTTCCATCTAGTTGTAATCCCCATGGGCCTCCCATCACCAATTTTTAATAGAAATGGATCATATATACATATATACACATATACATATACATACATATGTATATGTGTATATATATATATGTGTGGATGTGTATATATATGTGTGTGTATATATATATATGTATATACATATATCTTAAGAGAAGCAAGTCACTATATATGAATTTTTTCATTCATTTCTTTTCACATTTTCTTTAAGCTGTGTCTTGAAGTATTTCTCATTGTCCTGCTCCCCTTAACTATACGTCTTGAGATAGTTCCACAGTGAGAAAGAGGGGGGAAAGCTGGCTCTTTTTATAGCCACTGCATAATATTTTATATCGATGAGACATTTCCTATGTCATTAAAATTTAATGAAGTTGAACCTTAAAACTAAGCTACTAAAATAGGACTACAAAGCTTTCGAGGTACACAGAAAAAAGCAGAAGCCAACAATGGCACGTGTTGCTTTTCTAGTTCAACTGGACACCGAACTCTTTTTCAGTGAAGCTGGAGGTGGTTATTGATCTCAGTGGAGTACTCTGTCTCTAGTTACACTTACGAACAGAATTTAAGAACTTAATATAATGTTGCTGTTGAGCCTGTTTGAGGGTTTTCATGGCTGTAGAAGAATTGTACTTAAAAGATGTGAGTGATTCCTTTTAGTGAACTCAAAAAGGCTGAAGCAGAAGTGAGGATGTGTGCTTCCTTTCCTTTGAAGCCTTCTGAACAGATTTAGCAGCTCAGATGAAGGTGAGCATACCCTCATGTGTTCAATACAACCACAAGTAGAAAGCAGAAACGCTGAGGTTTACACTGCAGGCTTTGATGGTGGCCAGCACTGGAGTTAGCTCCATTGCTCAAGCCGCTTCCCCAGTGTCGGGACTGTACCCTGTATAGTGTCTGCCCACTGGTCAGTTCAGATGAGTAAAAAAGTGTCTCTGCTGAAGAGGAGCCAGCTGACCCTCAGTGTCACAGGTCAAGTGTTCCTGGTCCTCAGTGTTCCTGGCCTCTGAGCTGAGCTGGACCCCGACTGGTGTCCTTATGGGGCCAGCCCAGCAGGGGGCTGTCCGGAGTCTTGCCATCTGCTTCAATGCCAGTATTAAGGCTCCATCTTTGAGTCTTGTGTCCATCCCAGGGCCCCACAGACAGACTTCTTCATCTAAGGAAAATCGTACTACTCAATAAAAATAAGGAAGCAGACTCCAAAAAATGAAGTCACTTTTCCAGGGAAGAGTCCAAGCTCAGAGGCTAGTCCAAGGGAACATTGCCGTTCGTGTAGTGTGAAACACCATGAGCTACCTACACTATTTCTCCCATAACCCTACAAAATATCTGCCAGCAAATACCAATAAATACTAAAACATAGTGGGGTCAACAGTCACAAATTTAAATATAAATGGTTAGAATATTCCAATCCTACTTCTAAGCATCTGTTTTTTGCTTTTATGGTGAACTCTCAAACTGGTATTTGAGGTGATGTTATAATCAGCCAGTAGGGGGCAGCATCAAATGTAATGTTCAGCTTTCAGGGCCTCTTCCATCTGAACATTGAACATGACATAGGGTATTGGGGGATGTGTTTTAATAGGATGAGGGATTTCTCAAGATGTAGAACCTTGGGCCCTTCCTGGTGGTGCAAGGGGTGAAAGTGCAGTACTATGAAGCTGACTGCAGCCACTGCAGCATGAGTTCAATCCCTGGCCAAGGGG
>NW_004567115.1:7512891-7523674 GCF_000260355.1 Condylura cristata | reverse complement strand
TGACATGTCTGAGGTTCACCCACTTAGCATGCTAGCATGCTGCAAGATGGGACTCAAAGCTGTCTGTGTGCGTAACTGAAAGGACCATTTTCTTCTGCACAATTTGATCATTCCTGTCTGAATTATTTAGGACTGTGGGGTGACATGCAACAGAAACCTGATTATAATGGTTAAGCAGATAAAGCCTTTCACTTTCTGTTGACTCCACCATGTGATCAGGAACCTGGACTGCTGTTCGCTCTCTGGTCAGAATGGGTTCCTTAAGCTTCAGCCATTGCACGGGCATCTAGGGTAGTGAATATTTTTACTTGTTGGGCACGTTGCTGTCCCAAGCAAAATCAGCAACCTCTTACTAAGGAAGAAGGGGCCGGTGGGGTCTGGTAGAAAACAGCATGCCTAGCACATTGTTCGCCGCGCGGCTCCCCCTTCAGGGCACGGAAAGCCCTCCTTCCCGGGCAGACACACGCACGACTGGCAGGGGAGGGTGAGAAAGTTCCTGAAACACCATCTAGTTTCAGAGCCCCACACAGCAGCTGATTCTTTATGACTGCTTCACCACCCACGTCTGCCTCATCCTTCTTCCTTCTCTTCCTTCCACAGTGTGACCCCAGAAAAATTCCCCAAACTTCCTTCAGAATCAACTTCCCAGGAAGTCAGCACAAGGGAAGACAAGCATATCCGGGGTCTAAGACCTGGTTGCCCAGACAGTAAAAATGGAGTCATTTCTTTGAAAGGGATAATGTGTCAATCACAAATTCTGTCACTGCCTTTGAGAGACTTAGCATTGATTGTAGGAGTGAAGTAAGCACAGATGAAGCAAGAGGGGAAATTTGCTCCTGAACATTCCAAAGCTGGTCAGAGAGAGCAGTTACACCAAGAGTTAACATTTATTGAACTCATATCAGGACCCACCTCACAGTCTCTATCATTCATAATATCAGTAGGCATTTGTTGTGTCCATTTCACAGGTAAGAAAACTGAGGTTCAAGTGAAGACATCTGCTCAGTATCAATGGTAAGCAGCAGGCTTAAAATAGGACATGGATCATCCTAGATTTCAAAGTACTTCCATGCCCCTTAACATACCACTATTCCGTCACCATCACTCAAGTGAATATGGGAAATTTGGAACTTGTGTTATAGCCAGGGTTCTACTATACTCCAGGAAATTATCTCCTTGCATCTCTGATTTGAACATTTATGCTTTTAGCGCCTTTTCTTCCTTCACATTTTTTAAGGCAGCAATTCCAGAAAGTAGGACTATCTTACGATGGGTGCTTTAGCCCAGGCACCTCTGAAAGCAGACTCTGAGAAAAGTTTAAATGCGGAGCAGGAATGAAGGATGGGGGCGGACATGAAGAAGCAAAGGGGAGGCCCGGTGTGAAAGCACCAAAGCGACTATGTGGTGGCTTGCTCTATCCTGGGACCTCCTAAGAAGCCATATGACACACATCTCCAATCTATTTGCCCAGGAGAAGAGTGGAGGGAAGTTTATGATCTGCCCACCACAGCTGTCTCCCAGCACTTTGGGTAGGTCTGTCAGGTCCACCTAGGCACTTCAGCCTCCAAGTGGCCCTCGTGCAGGAAGGGAATGAGATCTGCACAGTGAAAGACCCTATGGGCCTGATCGCCACTACAATGGCTGGGAAAAGACTCGAAACCAAGAGGACGGGTGGTGGAGCAGATGTGTGGGACATGATGATGGTCAGTATTCCTGTGCTGTGCTGTGTACATATAACCTTGTCTCATCCTCATGGCAACCCTGTGTCATAGAAACCATCATTATCATTTCCCATATTTAAGTTAGGGGAAGAAACCAAGAAGTCATTGACCAAGGCTTCACAGCCCAAAGTAGCAGATCTGGGAGTAAAACCAGCCTGACTTCTGTGTCCTTGCTCATCAACACAGCACCATTATATTAGATACTTCACAATAAAGAATAATTTCTAAATTCTTCCTAAGTTCCTAAAGGAAGGAACATATACTCATATACTCTGTATTCCTCTCTGATATGTAGAGACTGTAAGTTCATGTCAGCACAAATGAAATCATGCCACTCCTCATTAAAAACGTGTGACCCTCCACTGCCTTCTAGAAAAATCTTGCTCAGGATCTAGTGATCTCCTAGTCCTTCACCCTCATCTCCTGCCCCATCTGTGTGTGGAGTGCGCTGTTCCAGAAGGGGAAGAGTTTTGAGGACCTTACAGTTGCCTTGCAGGATTCTTATCTACTGGAGAACAGTAGATTCTTGACTACAATGCAATTTCCAGGTTTTTCATACTCACTTGAGTGATGGTGATGGAATAGTGGGGTATGCTAAGGGGCCTGGAAGTACTTTGTAATCCAGGATGATCCATGTCCCACTCTTAAGTCTGCCACTTACACTGATACTGGGCAAATACCTCTTAGAGCCTGTTTTCTTACCTGTGACATGGACACCGCAAATGCCTATTGATACCATGAATGACAGAGACTGTGAGGTCTTAGTCCAGTGGGTAGTCCCCTGTAGGCCCAGTATGTGTTCAATAAATGTTAAGTCTTGGTGTAACTGCTCTCTGTGACCAACTTTGGAATGTCCTAGAGCAAACTTCCCCTCTTGCTTCATCTGTGCTTACTTCACTTCTACAACCAATGCTAAGTCTCTCAAAAGCAGTGACAGAATTTGTGGTGAGTAGATAATCCCTTTCAAAGAAATGACTCCACTTTTACTTCCCCGACAGCAGAGGTCTTTGCACCCCAGCTGTTCTTCCCTTGCCAGTGAGTTCCTGGGAAGTTGACTTGCGTCTGTACCAATTGCCAAATGTGAAACTTACCTGACCTCTCTGGCCCTCATATCCTCTTCAGGATGCTACCCTCTGTGAGTACACGAGGCACTTCTACATGGCAACAATCACTATCACCCTCAAGATAACTCTCAGCTGCTCTGAATCACCCAAACCAATAGCAACCAAAATGCAGCCCTGCCAGGATGCTCACCAGAGGCCCAGCAGCACGCTCAGAGCATCAATGCAGATACAGCTCCAGGGCCATGCACTTGTGTTTGGGGAGAAAAGAACTCGAATCTTCTGAGTCCTGCCTTTGTGCTTCCCACTTTATAGCATCTCAATTAGCTGCCCCCAGGGAAATTAAGCTCATTGCTCTCCTTTGCCCAAGACTCTTTTATTATCTTATTAACTGGATTAAAAGTTATTATCTTATTAACTGGAATAAAAGTTATTATCTTATTAACTGGAATAAAAGTGAGGATTCAAGCCCAGGAAGCAGTCTGCCAGATTTTGCTCTATGAGAACTATTCCAACAATCGTAAGTTTGAATTTAGTTTATGAAGGCAGGAACAATGGTTATATGACATAAAAAAATGTAATTCATCTTGACAGGGGCGATTTCTGGTCCTAAGTTGTTTTGTCCCAAAGGTGAGGCGATGCTCCCTCAGTGCAAAGGAAGGCAGTGCTGCGGCTGAATGTTATTCTTTCTGAAGAATGTGGAGATGCAATTGGGGGATAGCCAATGTTAAATCTTCTTTGTTAGTTCCTTGGTCATTAGTGGTGGCTGAAAAACTGGCTTTCCTCACAGGCAGCAGACTTGGCACAGTTTTTTCCACAGATGTCACGTCTATGCAGATGGCTCTGCTCTCTTGTCTGCTAGGGCAGAAAAGGTTTGTTCCCGAGACACTTTATAGTATGTTCAGAATCTGTATCTAACCTCACCACCTGCTGTGGTTAGAGTTGCTGTTCATTTCAGAAGCCACTGCTCTGGACCCCCCACAGCCCCCAGCGAAGCTGAAAGAAAGCAGCCTGGAGGTGACATGCACCAGAACACAGCCGCACCCTCAGTGCCTCAGCTTTAGAGAGCTCCCTTCCTCCAAACTTCCTCCTCCCTACCCCTGGCAGCAGTGCCAGGAAAGGCAAGACTGCCTCCGACCTGGAGTCAAGCATGTCTTGGGTAGGCGCTTCCCTAGAAGTCTTTTCAGCAACCTTTCTGCAAAAGTTGGCCGAAGACTGGGACTTGCACAAACCTGGAGCCTGCCAGGCCGCAGACTTTCCTCATGAGGGGAACATCACGCTGCCCTCTAGTGGCACTCTGTCTGGCCCTTCAGCAGTTTCTCTTTTCCAGTAGCCCAGACTAGATGGAGGTCTCTTTGCAGGCGAATTGAAGCTCCCTCTGTTGGCCTAAGAATCAACGCTTTCTCCACTTGTTTACATTGATTTCAAGATGTGGCAAGTAGACACACTCTGGGTCCAGATGGTTGCATCCCAACTGCCTTCCTCCCACTGAGGAACCAGCTGTTAGCATTCTTAACAGCTGGCTCTGACGCACATGGATCATTACACTGACCTTCTGAAAAATTAATTCTGAGTAACTGCCTGGATGGTGGGCTGAGTAAATTTCTAAACCATGAATCATTTGATTGACCTGTCTTTCTAACTGGCCTACTTGAATTGACTATCTATCTGACTTATTCCCACTAACAAGCTGAGACCTGCAGTCAAAAAGCCTGGCTCCATAGCTGAGAGGAATCGATGGAAGGAGAAGCTGTCCCTTCCTGATGCCTGGACTCCTCTGGGGATTAGGGGCCCTACTCTTTTCTCTGGAGCTACCCAAAGACCACAGAAAGGGCAACTAGGAAACTGATCTGCCTCAGATCTCCCTCTGTTGTGGTCCTTAACAACAGTTCCACACATGGTTTCAATCTCGTCTTCTGAAAAGTATGGCTATAAAGATCTTGGAAGAAGGGGTCACGGTTTTTAGTGAATTCCCAAAAGTCTTGGAATATGTGGTGTGCCAATATGTTCAGAATGGCTGCTCTGGGGAACCGTCACCATGGTTCTTCAGTGGAACGAAATCCTTACCAGAATTCAAGTTCCATTTCTCTCTGCTTCCCATCAGGGTGGCAGGACGGTAACTGGGAAGAAACCACATTAGCATAGCTGTAGTAGGATAAAGTTTGAGCTGTGTTTGAAGTTTCCAAAGAGTGGCCAAGGAATCAACTTGTGGCCCTTTGGTCAGGAGGCCACACTAAGGACATGATTGCAGGGCATTCTCAGGCCTGGGGAGAGGCTTTTTGAAAAGAAATGGATATAATTATTTGGGCCTTTGTCTGGGGCAGGGAGTATGTGTGAGTGTGTGATCAGCAGTAGCTATGTGTCTGTGTGTTTTTACACACCACTGTGCACAGGCATACAAGTCTCTTTCCCCCACCACAGAGCAATAGAAGCCGCGGGTGAAAACAGAAATGCGCGTGCGCGACGGGACCAGTAGGAACTACGACTCCCAGAATCCTCCCGACTAAGACTCCATTTCCCAGAAAGTTCCCTGGGAGCCGCTTCACCGGAAGTGAGCTTTTTTTTTTCTTTTTGAAAGCGGAAGGTGGGGTGGTCCTGGCAGTAGAGACGGTTACCAAGGCCTAGAAGGGCGCGAGGGTTCGCCTAGTGTCCGCCTGCAGGGGTCGGTGGTGAGTCAGAGAAACCACAATGTTGACGGGGAAGGCCCTGGCGGCGGCTTTTCAGCTTCACTGTGCAGCGTTCGCCCCTCCGCCCCTGCTCGCTGCGCGGGCGAGTAGCAGCGCGGTTTGGCTTTGTCAGCCTGCGGTCGCTTGCTGCTCTCTTACCCATTTCGGGCCTCTCTGAGCCTAAAAGCATATTACAGGGTGATCCCCAGTACCCCTCGTTTGCCACAGCCCTGCTTTGCCGTCTACCACTGGGAAAGCAGTGAAGATGACCCCAAAGGCTTAACCCACATTGGGCTCATTGGGATCCCACAGCTCTTATGCTATTTGCAGCGGCAGTTTCAGGAGGCTGGGCGGGGCAGGTGTGGACAGAAGTGCAGGAAGGAGAAGATCTGTGGTTCCTGACTTGCTGCTTCTGTACCCAGGAAGAATTTCCTTTGACCCAGGCCCTATGCTAATATGCCCTATCCAACACTTCATAGAGCAGGAAAAGGCCTCCTTCTCAAATGCTTGTCTGGATCCCACTGTTTCACCTTTTCCATCTAAGGCCACTTAGAGCACCTGGCTAAAACTGGCAGCACTTGGGGAATAGGACTGAGATGGGAGTCTGGAATAGCTGGAAGGAAAGACGAAAGTATGGTGTGGACCAATAGAGAAGAGGGGCTGAAAGTTACTTAGGCAGAATGAGAGGGTTAGTTAGGGTGGCAGTTTTGTAGGATGTCCACGGGATGCTTGTCTTATGCCACGACATGCCACGACAAGGGCCAGGGACCAGGAGTAAGTGTAGAAAGTTTATTCAGGTGATAGGAAAGTATGCAAGCTCCCCTTGGCAACAGTGAGGGAGACAGGGATTATTCTCGGAGCATTCATGTCTAGGGTCTTTTATACTAAATGTAACCTGCTGTGGAGTCACTCTTGAATACATCCAGGGGAGGTAGCTTGCTAAGAAAGAGCACACACGGAGCTCAAAATGAGGGAAGCTCATTCCTCCCTCCCTTCTTCCTATCCCCTTCTTCCTATCGTTCTCCCTGTCCCTGTATGATATCTCTGGTTTATAATTGTCTGGTTTTGTTTTGTTGTGTTTTGTTTTGTATTTGGTTTTCTTATGTTCCTCCTATACGTGAAGCCATTCGAAATTTTTCTTTTTCCTTCTGACTTATTTCACTGAGCATGATCCCTTCTAGCTCCGTCCATGTTGCTGCGAATGGCAGAGGTTTATCTTTCTTGATTGCTTGCTGAGTAGTATAGAATGAGAAGGAATGAGACATCACTGCATATCTCAGAAGGACAAAGAACTTAACCCAGAATAATTTAGTTTTGCTGCAAACATGTAAAGAGAAATGTGAACTCCCCAACTACTATGGTGCTAAAACTGTTACAGGGTAGCCCAGAGTGAACTTGGGCTGCCTGTCTGTGGGGCCTCACCTGCATGCTCAAAATGTAATTTTCTGCAGGCACAAACAAAAAAGATAATGGGTTTATTTAAAAAAATAAGGGGGGGGGGAGGAAAAGGAACCAACCTATGGAAAGAGAGAGAGATATAAAGTAACTGGAATATCTTACCACTTCAGCTAAGTTGGAGCTCTAGTCCCAAACTAACATTGCTAGCCCCCAGTCACACCCTCTGAACACCTCTGAGAGCAGTTGCTCCAGAGAGAGAGGATTATTACCTCTCCAGAGCTACAATTGGAAAAAACACTGTCTGTGTATCCCCCAAAGTCCCAGAATTCCTGCTTAGCTCTGCCCTTAGGTTCTCACTGTTCTCTCCTTAGTGCTGCTGGGAGTAGTAGTTTTCTAATCACTGGAGTAGGGGGTAGAATTCAGAAAGCTGGAGTAGGGGTGGAGTCCACCAAACTCTGCAGAGTTCTTTTAGGACATCCTTCCCCTTAACACAACCACTGGTAATTTAGTCTGTTCTACAAGAGGATGCATGAACTACAGATTTTCCAGAGTTGCCTGGCACTCACCTTCTCCCTTACCTACAACCAGTAGTTCATGTTGCCACAAGCCATCTGTGGCTAGGCCTTGTTCTGGTGGGATGCGCCTGGCTTAGTGATGAGTGCCCTGCCATGGCAGCCGCAGCTTTCCTGAGTACACAACCAAGGAACCTGCCCAGACCTCACTGTAGGTCAGGTCTTGATATGCAGGTCAAGGTCTCCCTTTTGCTGTGGTGCTGGAATTGAGAATGGACCAGTCTGATTAGGGCTTAACTGGATTCAGATAGTTAGGATGCTCCACAGGCCAGTCAGCCTTGAAAGGCAGGGGATATAGGCCACGGTTTCAGGGGCTCTGATTCATTCAGACCTTTGGATTTAGACCTTGAGACTCAGTCTCGGGGTGCCTTCTTCAGAGAAACAGCTTAGTGGACAGACTTATAGTGGTATGCTTACCTGGCCTTACAGGGAAGAATTGGTAGACCTTTTGAGATACTCCAAGGCCTCCACAGCTGATCTCCACTTCAGACTGCAGCCTAACTGCTACTCCTGCCTCTGGCCCTACCTTTGATATTGCCTGCCGACAGGCACCGTTGGTCTGTGCCCTTTGGCCTGTGTCCAAGTGTCTCTAAAAAGCTGTTAGCTCACAAAGCTCACAGAGGGCTGTCACACCTGTGGCCAAGCACTGTTGACTTGTATCCAGCTACTGTTACACCTCCTGCTGCTGCCAGGAATTGAGTCTTGGTCTACCATTTGCTGGCATGCCCTGTGCTCCAGGCCCTTGTGGAAGGGACAGTACTATCTTGAACAAGCAACATTTGTTTGGACACCATGGACACTATCTGGGGTGAAACAACCAGCTGCTTGTGGCCTTAGAAACTCCCCTTGTCCCAGAGTTCTGTTTGTTAATAAACCCCATTGTTGTACCCTGCACCTGAATAGAGTCTTGCAGTTGCAGGCACACAGGTGAGAACACAAACAGTGTGTGACCTGTCCCCCAGCTATGGTATCTTCGGCACTGTTTAAGTTAATACTGTTTTGCCCTGAGATTCCTTATAGGATCTGCAAGGTCAGAACTGTTACACAATAATACTAAGATTTACCTGCATTTTTCACTGCATTGACATTTACATTTTAAAGGATGTGTAAAACTGCTAGTACCTTGGCATGATTCAAGGCAGCAGTATCACACAGCATGGAAATGATCTGAGTATCAGATAACAGATGAGTGGTTCAGGAAGATGGAGTATATTTACACAGTGGAATACTACTTATCTGTAAAAATAAATTAAAAAATAGTCTTGCCATTTGTGTGATAACATGAATAAAACTGGGGGTCTTATACTAAGTAAGATAAGTTATAAGAAAGACAAATACCAAATGATTTCACTTAGATGGAATGTAGAGAAATAACACTAAAGAACAGACAAACCAGGGCCTTCCCTGGTGGTAGGGGTAAAGCACAGCACTGTGAAGCCCCACCCTAGAGGTGATCCACATGGCCCCCAGACCTCTCCTGACTTAACCACTGCTCCCCTCAACAGTGGGCTTCATCAGTCGGCCTGTTCTGCTCCCCACTCTATCTCTGGTGAATCTTCTCACACCCCTGCACCTCTGGCCTGTGTCCCAGCTCTGTGCGCACAAATAAATAAATCTCTAAAAAACAAAATGGGCCCTAGAAATCTGATTGTAGAACTGGGGCCACCAAACGGGGAAGGTGAGTGCATATGGCCCAGTGAATGATGGTGGAGGAGCTTTGTTAGTATGGTATGCTAACATACATCTGGAGAGTTGTGAACCTATTGCCCATATCATGTTTAGTGAAGTAAACCAGTGCAACCTCAATAAAAAGCAATGTAATTTTTTAGAAAGATTTTATTTATCATGCATACAGAAATGGGGTATAGGCCAGAGGTGCAGGAGCAGCAAGAGGCTTCACCTGAAACAAAACAGGGGAGCAGAACAGGCAGATTGATGAAGTACACAGCTGAGGGGAGCAGTGGAGCAGCGGGCGAGACAGGAGAGGTCTGCGGGCCATGTGGATCACCTCCAGGATGGGGATCGAACTTGCACCGGAAGTGAGGCCTCAGCTTGGCTTAGCTTATTAGCTTCACAGTGCAGCTCTCCAACCCTCCTTGCCACTAGGGAGGGCCCAAAAAATAATGTAATTTTTTAAAAGGAAGTGGCTTCAAACTATATGTGTAGTAGTTGTATTTTTCACCAGCACTCTTGGGGATCGAGGAGGGAAGCAGTTTCACTTAAGAATGTCCTTAAGGAAACTGTAAAAAGTACTCATTTTATCCAGTGTTTTAACTCAAACTTTTTTGATATTCTGTGACAGAATGGGAAGTACATCAGCAGGTCCTCAAGTGTGCATTAGCCAGGCACTACATTTCTCTGGAGGAAAAGTGTTGAGGAACAGTCACGCGTGCACAGTCTCTCAGCCCCTGTGCAGGCACACAAGCATGTGCCTTAGGCCTGGAATATTTCCTTACAAAGGGGTATAGAGCACCACAGCTTGTGTTGGGCACATATATCTGTTTGGGAAACATTTCCCTGTTCTGAATTTGATGTGTGCTGCTTAGTTCTTCTTAAGAGTGTGTCACAAAGCCCCTGCCCAAATTATTGCTATACCTGTGCCCACTGTGGAAGGAATGGGAGCTTCACTGATTGCAAAAAAGGAGAGGTGCAGACCTACTGGCCCTGGGGACCAATACTCATGACAGAAGCTGTTCTTATTCTTCCTCTTCTCTGTGTGAGAAAAGCTTTGTTCTGGCCAGTGCCTGTGTCTGTTGTGTCTTTCTGGGTAACCCCACACTTGCAAGGCATGGATTGGGTCGGCATCCTGCAGTGACAGCTACTGGTACCAGGTACTAAACCATTTGCTATCTTCTATGTGTGGGACTTTCCCCCTGGAAGAGGTCATAGATAACCATTTGCTCAACAAAAAGCACTTCTATGCTTGCTTAACTTGCTTGTTGAGCTATATTCCTTCCCAAACAACACTTCTGTTAGTTGAACAACTGCAAATAATGTGGTTATTGGTACTTGGGGTTTGAGAGATATTTTCTAGGGGGAAAAAAGCCACTCCAAGGAAAATAACTGACATTATTAGTTGTAAGTGGTAAGATTCAGTGTTTCCAGCAAAAATTAGAAAAATTAGAAATTTAAACAACACATCTTAACAGCTTCCCGGTGCTTAAAAGATTCTTCTAATAAGCTTGCTGTTGACAGTAGGTCATTTTTTTTACATGTTGAATATGAAATGTGTCAACATTCACATGATTTCACACTATTAGATAACTGTTGTTATATAAAAACTCCTTGAAAACAGTAATTTTTTTATAACAGTTTATTTTTACATCATTTTGTACATTTTTTTTCCATCTCAATTGTAATCCCTG
>NW_004567115.1:7509757-7511056 GCF_000260355.1 Condylura cristata | reverse complement strand
CCTCTACCCGAAGTTCCCCTATGCCTAGACTCTGTGTTGCCAGAGTCTAAGGGCTTACTTTTGTTTTGTTTGTTCATTGGCTCTGTTTCTTCATACTTCACATGTGAGTGGGGTCATTTAGTATTTTTCTTTCTGCTTTATTTCATTCAGTATAATCAGCATAATCACCTCAAGAGTCCCATCTATGTTGTTATAAATTGCATGTGTTCAGCTATTTGTATAGTTAAGTAATATTTAATTTGTGTGTGTATGTGTGTGTGCGTGTGTGTGTGTGTACATCATATCTTCTTTATTCAGCCATCTGTTGATGGGCACTTAGATTGTTTCCATATTGTGAATAGTGCTGCAGTGAACATAAGGGTCATATATCTTTTTGAATTAGTGTTTTGATTTTCTTTAGATAGGTACCTCGAAGATTTGCTGCAACATATGCTAGTTCTATTTTTGATTTTTAGGAGCCTCCATATTTTTCCATAAAGGCTGTGCCAATTTACTTCCACTAGAAGTGTACCTTATAGGAAGAATAAGATCATGTGATTATATCAATAGATGCAGAAAAAGCATTTGATAAGATTCAATGCCATTTATGATAAAAACCCAATAAAACTGGTGCAGAAAGAATGCACCTCAACATAATAAAAACCATATAGACAGACCCACATCTAATATTACCATGTTCAATGAGGAAAAACTGAAAGTTTTCCTTCTAATATTAGGAACCAAGACAAAGATGTCACTCTCACTACTATTGTTCAACATAGTATTGGAAGTCCTAACCAAGGTAATTAGATGAAAGAAAGATATAAAAGGAATCCAGATGTAAAATGATCTCTATTTGCAGATGATGTGATAATATACATAACCCTAAAGACTCCATTAAAATATAAGAAATAGGGCCTCCCTTGTGGTGCAAGGGCTTGAGATGCAGCACTATGAAGCTAACTACAGCTACTGCAACACAAGTTTGATTCCCAGCTAGGGTGGTGACCCACATGGCACAGCAGACTTTTGTCTTGCCTGCTGCTCCCCTTAGTAGTGTATTTCAATGCCTGTTTTGCTCCCCACTTTGTCTCTGGTGAATCCTCTCACAACCCCCCACATCTCTAGCCTACACCCCAGCTCTTTTATGCATATAAATAAATCTTAAAGAAAAGAAACAATGAGTACAGTAAAGTGAATACAGGATACAAAATTAGTGTTCAAAGATTTGTTGCATTTGCATATGTAAACAATGAACTAGAAGAAAGAAATATTAAGAAAACAATCCCCCTTATAATCATATCAAGAAGAATAAAACAT
>NW_004567115.1:7480097-7508787 GCF_000260355.1 Condylura cristata | reverse complement strand
TTTATTTAGCAAACAATTCGATAACATAAAGCACTCTAAAACCAGTGGGCATCACTAAACATGCAGAGAGCTCTGAGATTAAGAGTGAAGGGAAGGTAAGAGGCATGAAGAATGGTAGTAGGGAAAAACAATTATGCAAAAGGGGAAACTGGCTTCAAAGAGAGAAAAAATAAAATTTGTGATGGCTTAATATTGTAATTAAATTGTCTATTTTGACATACATATGCTCTGACTTAAGAACTCTTTCATAACATGAGAAAAAAATAGGAAAATACAAGTCAAGCGGACAATAGCTGGAGTAGGACAGAGGTGAAAATTCAAATGGCTAGTAAATATTTAACAATAAAATTAATTAAACAATAATATAAATAGACCAGCTTACCTAAAGCAGTACATAGATTCAATGCAAGCTCTATCAAAATTCCATACCAATTTTCAAGGAAGTAGAACATGCAATACTAAACTGTATGGAAGCAAAAGACTACAAAGATTCAAAGCAATCCTAAGGGGAAAAAAGAATAGTGAAGGAAGTATGCTCCCTGAATTCAAACTATACTGCAAAGCTAAACTAATCAAAACAGTATGACATTGACCTCAAATAGATACAAAGTTCAATGAAACAGAACTGAGAGTCCAGAAATGAGCCCACAGATATAGGGACAGTTATTTTACTACAGAGACACCAAGAGCATACAATAGAGAAAGAAAATTCTCCTTCAAATAGTATTGGTCCAACAAATGACCATGAAGGAATGAAATGTACCTTACAGAAAAATTAATTCAAAGTGAATGAAAGACTTGAAAGTATAACCTAAAGTATATATACAGAAGAGAATATGAGTGTTTCTGAGTGTAGTCTGGCCACTGCCATGCCACAGACTGGAATCCTGGAGACATGAGTGACTTTACCACCATAGTCATCATCAAAGTTTTGATTAATTTGTCCTTTGAAGGAGCAATTGAGCCGATATTTCTGATGCTTGGATATGCTTTCCCAAAATACGGGCATTTTTATCTCAGCTTTTGGACTCCTTATTGTATTTGCCAAAGAACATATGATTGAATGAGGGGCTTATGGGCTTGTTCTCACAGGAAATACAGCCATCTTTTAACTTTTGGTCTTTGGAAGCAATTATAGTGTCTGTTGTCATTTGTTGGTCATCATCAACATGGGGGATGGAGCAGTAATTCTGAATGCTACAGTAAGCCTCTTGGTCATGTTCTAGGTGCTCCCTTCTAATTTTTATTAGAAACACGGTGTTTTCAGAGACCTGCTAAGAATTGAAAGACCTGCTAAGGATTTTCTTTTCAAAAAGCTTGATTGGTTTCACACTTACTATGTGGTATGTTAATTGTAGTTTTCTGTTGAACTTAAATATTTATGTATTTTCCCTGTTCTATATTTTTTTTAAAAATCAACATGCAATGTTGAACATTTTTTAAATATAATAATCATTTGCAATGATTCAGATTTCTGCTGGCCATATTACAAGCTAAAGTACATCTTCTAAAATTATTCACTTCCATTATTTTGGAAAGTATAAAAAATGTTTTCAATGAGTAAGAATAATTCCACTCCTAAATTTATGCAGACATTCAGTCCTATAGACTCAGAGCAAATACAGCTACATTTATACCTCAGAACAACAAAGTGTTGATACCCTTGCCCTCCATAAGGTTGCTGGGTTTTGCTAGTAAGCAGATGTTTTGTGTATGGAAACTCATTTTATGGAATTACTATAAAGGAATGCTTTACTTTCAATTCTTAGAATTTATTGTTAAACCTTAATTAAGGTAAGGATGGTAAAACATTTTTAAGGTATGGTTTTTATTTATGTTTGTTGTAGTAAAAGTAGAGTGAGTTGCATTGTAGGAAGAAACAGTGTTGACATTCTATTTCTAGAATCCTGTTTGTATTTATAGGTGAAGTCTTGATATTCTGTCAGTCTCCCCTGTTTAACCATGGTTGTTCCATGTGCTGGCACATGTGGTGCTGTCCAGCCCAACCTTTAGATTGCAGCTGATCTGTGGTGCCACCGTAACGGCCCCACCTGTGATCACCTCTAGCTGCCCCACTTATTGAGGTGCCCTACTTATTGGTGTGCCCCCAGCGCCAGGCTCTTGTTGAAGGGATAGTTTGCACAAGAAGCTTTTTTGTGTAGACCACTAGACATTGCAAACACTATCTGTAGGATAGTCAGCCATTTGTGGCCTTAGAAACTTTTCTTTTTCCTAATTTCCCTTTGTTACTAAGCCCTGTTGTTGCACCCTGAGCCTGAGTCATGTCTAGCAGTTGATAAATGCATGGGTAAGGATCAACAACCCATCATCCTCCCAAGTTTTGAAATGTTTCAGCACTACATCAAACTAAAAATCTCCTGTACAAGGGTTCTCCCTGGTAGCACAACAGGTTAAAGTACCACATTATGAAACTCTCAGAACCACTACAGCACGAGTTCAATCCCTGGCCAGGGAGCTGGCCCACATGGCGTGGCATACCTTTTCTGACCGCTGCTCCCCTCAGCAGTGTACTTTGTCAATCTGCCTGTTCTGCGCCACTCTCTGTCTCTGGTGAATCCTCTCACCCACCACACCTCTGCTCTGTACTCCAGTTCTGTAAGCATAAATTAAAAAAATCTTAGAAAAAAAAAAAAAAAGCTCCTGTACAGCAAAAGAAACCACCACAAACCTGAAAAAGGTAAAAAGGTAACATTAATTGGGAGAAGAGTGGCAATTCACACTTCAGAAAAGGAGCCAGTATCCAAAATATATGTGGAACTCATCCACCTCAACATGATGTGGCAGATCTTTTCTGACCGCTGCTCCCCTCAGCAGTGTACTTTGTCAATATGTAGAACTCATCCATCTCAACAACAAAAAATAAAGCTATAGATTCTAATACAAAAGAGTATGAAAAGTTCCCTGGTGTCGTTTTAGATCCCATGTTGCTAGTAAACCTTTAAGAAGCTATCCTTTGCGTTTTGGCATAACAACAAAGCGGAACATGCATAATCATCTGAAAAGCCTATTAAAATATTCTCACTTCTAATTACATATCTTTGTGAGGCCAAATTTTCTTCATATACTTAAACCAAATCAACATTAGAACAGACTGAAATACAGAAGCAGATATGAGAATCCAGCTTTCTTCCATTGAGCCAGATAGAGATTTGCAAAAGTGCAAAATAGTGCAACTCTTTTCACTAAATATTTTTTATTTTGGAAAACATACTTTTTTAAAAAAAAAAATGTGTGTGTTAACATGTCTTGGATCTTAATGTATTTTAAAATTTTCTTACTTTTAATTTTAAATTTGGTAATTATCAATAGGGTTTATATACACAAAAACTATTTGAGGTACTCAGTGGTTTTCAAGAGTATAAAGGGGCCCTACGCCAAAATGTTGGAAAACCACTTGTTTAAACATAATTGTGTTAGTACATACTATCACTCTTGAAACAGCGTATCTAGGTATGGGTTTGTGGTACAGTCCTGGACAATGACGTTTGAAGGAAAAATGTGTGAGATTTTAACTTTAGAATATTGAATAGAAGCATACCTGGAGTCTTTGAAGGAATTGGTAATGTTCTGCTTTTCAAGCTAACTAATTGTTGTGTGATATTTATTAGCCTTCATTAGCTCTCTCTCCTTTTTTATTTTGCATTGAAGAACTGGGGTATAAGCCAGGGGGTAGGGTGGTGAGAGGATTTCCCAGAGACAGGGTGGGGAGCAGAACAGGCAGATCTATTGATAGCAGTCTGCTGTTCAAGACATATACAGTTCATCTTAAAAAGATCTCTTCTGGCTTAGTACTTCTCTTCCCTAAGATGAGGCAGGATTCCAACATGTCATATATGCCAGGTTTTCTCTCCAAAGCCCTTCTAAGTATAGATGTCTGCTGGGGTGTTAGCCACCAGTGCAACTACCACACTGTGAATCCACCTTAGACACATTTTTAGATCTTATGTGAGCACTTTTTAAATGTTAGGAGCACAACAGGTACAAAGGCAAGTTTACTACTAAGTTCTTGAGTAGTGGTCCCTTCCCTTCCCAGTGTGTTCACCCTATGAGTTTCAGGGTCCCTCTGTCCCACAAATGGGCCCAGGGCTATGAAACTGAAATTTGTGCAAACCTGGGGGTCGTCCTAGTTCATGGGCCCTTATCTGTATGCTTACAGTTGCAAAACACAGCTCAAACAGTATAGTAAGCATAGGGTTGTTTACAGGAGGAAACTGGGGAAATGGAAAGAGTTTCTAAGGTCACAAATAACTGCCTGTCCTATCCCAGATAGTGTCCAGTGGTTCAAGCAAAAAACTAGTCACGAATGATGACACTGTCTTTCCAATGAGAGCCTAGAACTGGTGGCACACAGATAAGCGGGATACCAGTACCCACCTCCTGGTGGCAGCTGGAGGTCATCACAGGTGGGGTTTCCTCCCAGCACCACGGCAGCCATCTGGAGACTAGGCTGGGCAGCAGTGGAGGCAGCAGCAACAGGAGACAGTTCCAGAGGTGGCACGGGCACAGGCCAACAGAGTGGGTCAGCAGGTAGTACTGAGGTCAAGGAGCACTGATCAGCTATTAGAGGTGCTGGGCACAGGCCAGTGGCACTACTATGTTGAAGGTAGAAACAGTGGTCAGTCGGTGGTACCGGAGGATCAGGTACTAGCAGTCAGGTGGTGGTGCTGGTCACAATGGAGGCAGGTGCAACAATCAACGATTGGAAGGAGAGTCAGAGATTAGAAGTAAAAGTCTTTTCAGGCAGGATGTCAGATGAGAGTATCTGCATCTGTCTGCTAGCCTGCTTTTTTGGCTTTCAGGGTCTATGGGTTTCACACTCGACTGGCACTGTTTTAAAAATCTAATTGGCGCCTTTTCAAAACTGGTGTGGATTTCAAATCTGCTCCCCACAGGTATATGAAACCTGACTGGCGCCAGGCCCCAGGCTGGGCGTCTCAGCTGTATCACCCAACAAGGAGCTGTGAGCTTCTCTTACAATTCCAAGGTATCTGGGTTTCTCCTACTCCTCCTCTTAATGTAACTTTCTCAGAAATTCATAAATCAAATAGTAAAATTAGAGACTTCAACAATTCAATTAACAACTTTGTGTATCAGTAGGTATCTGGACAAAATCTGGGTTACTTCAGGTAATCCACTCGGTAGTCACTAAAATCTCTGTTACAGTTATCTACATATATATATTTATATATGTGTGTATTTTATATCTTTCCACAATAAAATACACTGTATGTGTTATTTAAAAGGAAATAAATATAGGTAATGAATACAAGGGAAAAGAGTCATAAAAGTAAGAGATGCAGTTGCACCTCAAAGTATTTAAGACAATAAATCCTGGTGAATGCTCACAAAGGAACAAGACCCATGTGCTGAACCCAGTTCATTGACCCATGCATCATTTTTACTTGCTTATTTTGCTTATTTATAAAGTTTACAGCAATCCGTACTGGATGAAATTCTTTTAACAGCCTTTGAACATTTTTGCAAAAATCTTATTCCATTATATCTACATTACAGCATTTTAAGGAATATTCAGTTAGTTTCAGTCCATTAAGGAGAAAACATTCATGAGACATATAAAAGCTAAAAGACTAAGAGTTCAAGTATATAAATAAAGTGTAAATCGATACAGTGGCTGTTAGAAAAAACTGGGTTGTATTTATCACCATTAAAATGCCTGTGTTGCTTTGAGATAGTGGGGAGAGTTGGGGGAGTGTGGGAAGAGCTGAAGGGCTGAAATGTGAAACAAGGGGCTGGGAGTGGTTGGGAAGGCCAGTGATTGACAGGAAGAAAGAGAAAAGACAAGGGCTTAGTGAAACCCAAGATGCACTTGAAAGGATTGGGGAAAGTGGGAAGGCTGAGAGCAATTAGAAATCACAGAAGAAACTTGATGAGGGGGACAGGACAGGACAGGAAGGGGTGGTACTGACAGGTCCACAAAGGTAAAGTGGAAACCACTGGCGGTCAGTGAACTGACCTGGAACCTCGGGCATTAGGACCTGTTAAACCCTCTGTGGAAGAATGAGGCTGTTAACAAACAGGAAACAGTAAAGTTCACAGTGTTGCCAACTGAGCTTCCCAGAGTTCTTTAATTTTTCTCCTTTTGGCTCTTTTATTACACTGTAGTGTATTTCAAAAAGTAACTTGAGATCTTTGAACTCTCCTGAATCTGAAGTCTCTGATGGTCAGTGTTTTGGATCTTTCCCATGTGACTCTAAGGTGTAAAACAGGCATTTCAGCCACGTCTAGAAGAAACTTCCTTTTGTCACCATTAAGAATCAGGAGAGGCCATGAACAGAGGCTACTTCTGCAATAGAATGCAGGTATGCAGAACGGGTGCAGACCCTGAGACTCTCTCACGTCTTTTTCAGTTTGAGGCAGGCTTTTAGGAAGCAAAGGGCCCTGTGGCCTTTTGCTTTCTTTGTCCTTCAGCCCATTTTCCACACAATGAATCATAGAACAGAAGATAGCAAGAATCTGCACAGAGGTGCTATCATGGGCTGAAATGAGTACCACCCCAAATTCATATGCTGAAGCCCTATGGCTAATACTTTAGAATATGATTGTGCTTCAAGTTAGGGCCTTCAAAGAGGTAGCTAACTTCAAATGAGGCCCATCTGACCGGTGTCTTTATACAAAGAGCAAACGTGGACACATGAAACCCACCAGGGGTGCGCGCACACACACAGAGCAAAGGCTGTGAGAGAACACAGCAGGAAGCCATCTGCAAGCCTAGGAGAGTGGTCTCAGAGGATACCAGCCCTGCTCACCCTTGATCTTGGACTTCCAGCCTAAAAAGCAGTGACAAAGTTGTTTAAACCACCTAATTTCTGTTGTTTAAGCCACCCAATCTGTGATATTTTATTATACCAGCTCTAGCAAACTAAAACAGGGGCCTACAGATCTAAGGACATAGGGACCTAGGAACATGGCTTTTAAGTTTGTTTATGTGTCATACTGGGGTGTAGGCCAGAGGTGCAGGGGGTGAGAGGATTCACCAGAGACAGACTGGGAAGTAGAACAGGCAGACTGACTGAAACACACTGCTGAGGGGAGCAGCGGGTGAAACAGGAGAGGTCTACTGCTCCATGTGGGTCACCTGCCTGGCCAGCACCAGGGTGGGACAATAGCAGTGATAGTGCTGGGACTTAAACCGTACACCACCAGGGAGGCCCAGAACTAGGAAAATTAATTCAGGTTCTAAAGTTTACTAGGAACTGTTAGGAAGTCTTCCTTTGAGTATAGAAAAAAACCTTGCTTACTCTCAAACACATTTTTGTCATTTTTTGGTGAGAAAATGCGGAACTTGTTTCTTTAATACCCTAAGTGTTCCCAAATTGAGCCGGTGAGCAATTGTAAGTTGTTAAAGAAAAATAAAAATGTCTGGCCAATCAGGGCCTCTCAATTACTATTTCTTCTTCCTCTGCTCGTGGATTTAGTCCTTGGTTTTATAAGATTAAAATCTTTTTCAATCGAGGCCCAAGAGAGTGAGTTCCACACTCTAAAAATTAACTAGAATTTTAATTTAGTCATGAGAGCTGTATTTGCCAAGAAAACTGAAATATTTATGTATACCAATCCTAAACAATCTTTTCCCATTAGAACTAAGTAGAGATCAAATCCACTCACTCTACCCCCCAAATGTGGAAAGACCCTTGTTCTTCATCACTCACCTGAAAGTTTCCTTCCTCAGGAATTCTTTCCTGACCTGCAAAGCATTGGATTGCCCCTGCCCTGAGGATCCAGGGAATCTTGTTCCAAGGAACTCATAGTATTTTAATTGTTTATAAGCCTGTATTGCCCATTAGACTGTGAGCTCCGAGAAGAAAGAGACCATGTCCAGTCTACTAATAAATCTTTATTGGTACCTGAACCTACTACATGCTCAAAACAGCCGCAGCAGCAGTCTGGAGGCCAAGCTGGACAGTACTGGAGGCAACAGCAACACAAGGCAGTTCCAGAATTGGCACAGGCACAGCCAGCAAAACTGTTTAGAGGGCAGTGTAGAGGATCAGGCTAGTGGCAGAGAGTTCTTGAGGTGCCAGTCAGTAGCCAGTGGTGCTAGTTAGCAGCAATGTTGAAGATCGGGCTGCAAGAAGGCGCAGGCTTGAGGCAGGCAGCTCTTAGAGCTGGCACAGGCCAATGGCACTGGTGCTAGTTTTACCAGAGGCAGGAGTGGAGATCAGGCAGTGGGGCAGAAGTGAAGCTCTTCCCTGGCAAGGGTCTCAGGCAACAGTCAGGTAGTCAGAGGTCTGAATCTGTCTGTGGCCCTTTTATACGACTTTTAGGATGCCTGGGTTTCAGATCTCCTTGGCTCATTTTCAGAACTGGTGTGGGTTTCAAAACCCACTCCCCACCAGCATGCGAAATCTGACCTACACTAGGGTTGGCTGTCTCCACTGCACCACTGACCAAGGAATCACAGGTCTCCTCTTACAGGATCACACACCTCTTTCTACTGAATACACTCCCTAGGCACTGTGACCAGGCTATTATATTTCATACTCAATTCTTCATGGCTTGGCTAAGGCTCCTGTAAGTTGATTAGTATCAGTTAATCAGAGGATACTGGATAAACATTGAATCTGGGAAATCTAGGAACTTGGATTCAATGTTGAAAGGTTGTGAAGAATGTGAAGAATTCAGAAATTGAAGAAGCTGGTTCTTAAACAAGTGTACAACAGCAAGGGCCTCATGACCCTGGTAGGGCCAGCCTGGGGCCTGAGCTTGGATGACTCTGAGCAGATGGACATGATCCTGCAAGATTATAAGAAAGAATAAAGGAAACAACCCAGTCTAGAGGAAGAAGGGAGTAGCTGGTAGCTCATTCCACCATAAGTTTCTTTGGCCCCTGGTTTTCAAAGAAACTAGCCAGATATAGCAGACTCAAGTTTCAACATTGCCTTTTCCTTTGCATGATTTCTAATAATTAAGTTCTAGTTGTTCGATGTGTCTCCTGCATGCTGCTAAACTTTAAGATCCATGAGGGTATATTCACTGCTGTATCCTCTATACCATTATATAGAAAAGCAGTAATTGACATGTATTTGCTGAAAGGATCAATTGATGGATGTAGAGGTAGATGGCTGTGCAGGAATCTAGAACAATGCCTGCCCCTGTCTCCCACAGTAATGAGTGATTGTCTCTGGGTTAGGACTCTCCCCAGCCACCTGCCCCCGATACCTCAGAAAGCCCTTAGTCCTTTGGTTCAGATGCCCCAGCTTTGGCGACTAGCTATTTATTAACTAAACTGTTGCACCACTTGCTCTTATAGCCTTAAATTAATTTGTAGCCTAAGTTAATTCTTAACTGTTTCCTCTCTGTACATATGTCATTTCATGGCTTGTCTTTATCCAATTTTCCCCAATTTCCTGTGTTTTTGTGGTTTTCTGCAGTTCTCGCTACCAGAGGCCTGAAGCAGCCGCACCAAAGAAGTGTGGGCACCTTTCTTAGGAGAGCCCCTGCTGCAGCTGGGTCTCATCCAGCTGGTGTTCCTCCACACATTCCCACCAAGGTTGCTTACGCTTAAGGAGAAAGATCGTCGTCCCCATATCCAGTTCTTGGGGAAAAGAAAAAATGCCGATGTAGCCAGAACCCAAAAGGAAGAAAGATTACACAGCGACAGCTAAAGGTTGGTGACATACTTTTTCCTTTAAACAAGGTGAAAGCTCCCATGTTTGCTTTCTTTCCTGTCAGTTTCATTAGTGAATTTTCTCCAAATGACCTTTGGAATAAATAGGTATAAAATATTTTAAATCAATAAAATAAACTTCATAGGAGCTGAGAGTGTGTGCATCATCGATCCCCCAACAGGTGACATAGCGGCTGACATGTAGATGCTCAATAATTGTTTGATGAAGCAAAGAAGGAAGGAAGAAGGAAAAGACAGAGAGAGGAAGGGAATGGAGAATGAGCATTACTGGCAAGAATGTTAATGTAGTATTCAGAAATAATGTGATGATAACTTAGTCATGTCTTCAGAGTTAATTAAATGCATTGCCAGTGACACCTAGAATCAATAAGACAAATGAAGTCATTTTGCAAAATGAAAGATGTATTCATAAAGGTAAAAGAAAAATAGACAACCAGAATAACAAACTCTTTGGAAAGCACAAAGATAAACAGCTGTGATTATAGTTTAAAATAAATTCAAAACTGTAATGGAACAGCTTTTTGTTCTGTCTTTGCCATTTATCAAAAGCAAAAAATAAAAATCATGAAGAGCTTCATTTATGGATAAATGCATGCTGATCGTGGAGATAATAGAATTGACTACAACTGTTCGATGTGGTATTTAGAAAGATCATCCAATAAGAAATGGTGTTGTGAGGAAATTTACAAATATCCAGGCTTCCTGCCGTTGAGGGATTAACCACACAGTAATTCAGTAAAGATTTGAAACTCTTCATGTGTCAAGGAAAAAGCATCTCAGTGCAGGAAAAAAAAAAATTAAGGAAATCAGCATTTTTAGTATCAGTCTTTTGCTTATTGTGGAGCATACAGGCCACAAAGGTCATTTCTATCAAGTCAACTCTAAATGTTCCAAAGGAACATACCACCATCATGAAGAGAGGAGGGGGATCACTAAGACTTATAATTTAGAAAACCAAGATCTCAAACATAAGGGGTTATTTCTTCAGCAATTCAGACAGCAGCAGATATTGAAGTACTCAATATTAGTAAAAGTCACAATTTTTTTGTTTTAAATTGAGGAAAATAAAAGTAACCTAGGAAAAAAATCTAAAAGCCATCTCCAAAGCCACTTCACAGAAACCTCCGTTTTGACACCAACTTTGAAAGATTGTATTAACGATGTTTGTGATTTTGCTTGGAGGATTTGCCAGAGTGATCAGCACAAATGATTATAAAACTCTTAGGGCATCTCTAATGGCGCAAGGGGTTAAGTCGCAACACTATGAAGCTATCAACAGCCACTGAAATAGGAATTTGATCCCTGGCCAGGGAGGTGACCCACATGGCATGGCAGACCTCTCCTGACCCGCCCACTACTCCCCTCAGCAGTGTATCTCAATCACTCTGTTCTGTTGCCTACTCTGCGTCTGGCGATTCTCTCACTTCCCCCATCTCTGGCCTGTACTCCAGCTCTGTATGCATAAATAAATAAATCTTAAAAAAAAAAGTCTTGGTAATGTAGAGAGTGACTAGTGACTAATTAAAAGAAATTCATCATTTTAAATGTAGGTTGTTCCCAAAATTAAAGTAAGATGATTAAAGCTTTAACCTATATCGTAAATTTTACCTGTCAAGCTGATTAATGTGAGAGTTCAGTGTATTCCAAACTTCAACCAGCAATATTTTTTTTTTGCAATGTAACATGTTTTCTCTTTTAATCAAATTATTTTAAAATATATTTAAGGGCCCTCCCTGGTGGTACAACTGGTTGGGGCTGAGCACGATGAGACTAGCCATAGCCACTGTGGTCTGGGTTTGATTTCCAGCCAGGTAGCTGACCCTTGTGGAACAGCAGACTTATCCTGACCCTCCCTCTGCTCCTCTCACCCAACACCTCTGGCTGGTACCCCAATTCTTGTATGCATAAACAAACAAATCTTTTATATGTATATTTAAACAAAAACCACAGATATTACCACCTAAAATTACCTCCTATAGGCATTCTTTAGAAAGTAATAGTGATGAAAAGTTAAGACTATTTCAGAACTAATTCCATGAACTGGAGATCTGCTGTTAGGAAGAAGTCAAAATCCTTAGTTCATGGTTTAGATTATATGTCAGATTACTCTGTTCTTTGTGACTTTAAGAAGAAAGTTTGTGTTTACACAAAACATTGAACTCAAAGTCCAGACTATAAGGAGAAAAATAGAATGTGAGGGAAAAACAGTTTATACTTGTTACTTCCTTACTCTTCCTTCCCCACTGGAAAGCCTCAGGACAGCGGGATACAGCCCCTTGAGGGGCCCAAAGCAGGCATGTAAATTCATATCATACTAGAGGACAATGATTTGTTAAGAAATTATAAAGAATTATTGTGGGAAGACAAGGAAATTCTTATTGGAGTTTCATCTTGTCTTTAAATCATAATATTTTCTACCATCTTGGTGTGAAATTCTGTTGTCTCTTGTTCACAGTGCCACAATCTCTTATCACATTATGGCTCCAGAGTGGTGCTCTTGGTTTAGATGAGTGCTGTTACTATAACACAGCAGGGCATTATCTGTGTAATACAGTAAAACATCATTACTCTTGTCAAGTACTTCCTTTCTAGTTCCTCCTGCTTGTGGAGAATTTTCACTTAATCCTGACTTTTAAGTTAGGACAACCTTCACATGATACCAGCTGGGTGGGTGAGAGGTGGGGGCTGCCAGATGGGCTTCCTTCAGACAGAACCTCCATGCCTGAGGTGGCTGTCAACCTGTGCCTCCTGGGAGGAAAGGGACAACCTGAATTCCAAAATTCCATTATGCGGCACCTCTATTTAGATGCATATGTACTAATAATGTTCCTTTTAAAGACAGACTCCAGCGTCCACAGGTCTGTCTTCTTAAAAGAGTGTCTGGAAGCCTGGAAATGAAGTTGGAGAGCGGTTTCCTTAAAATGAAAAGTCAGGGTGAGATTTTAAAAATGAACGGCCTTCTGGATCATGCTTAGTGAAATAAGCCAGAAAGAAAAAGAAAAATACCAGATGGTTTCACTCATAGCAGGAACGTAAAGGAATGGGAGGAGGGGAGGGGAATAATAATAATGAACAGCTATATACCAGAGACATTTTACAGGGGTGCAGTGGGGAATGGGATCAAAAATGGGAGGGGGGGGTGAAGTGCACTGGACTATGGTGATGGGAAGCCCACGGGGATTACAACTGAGATGGAAAAAGGCACAAAATGATGTAAAATAAACTATTATAATAAAAAAATAATGAACGGCCTTCTTTCTCAAGGAGCTGGGACATAACTGGCCACTCCTGATGTGCAGGCTGTATAGCGACTTCCTTCCAAAGAGCACTATCAGAAGGGGTTAGGGGGCTACAACCGTAGAGAAACCTGACAAACTGCCTCAGCCACATGACCAAGATGCACGTGAGCAGTGATAACGCGTGTTGATAGCCCTTCAGATGATGGGCTGAAAGGGGCACTTTACCTCCCTGGTCTTTCTCCCCAAAACCAATAACCTAGTGCAATCATGAGGATAGCAGATATAGCCAAACTGAACTAAATACTTAGTGCTCCTCCATTTGTCAAAGTCATCAAAACCAAGGAACACTTGAGAAACTCCCTGGAGGAGCCACGGACTGAGCACATTGTAGTGTCCCAGGTAATTTTCTAGACAAAAAGAAACAAAACAAAACACTAAGAAAAATTTGACTTTAAAACTCAGGAAATCTTAATTAAGTGGACATTAATTTAAAATAATAGTGTTAATTCATTGACTATGACAAATGTAGCAATGTTAGGAATAGGCGTAAGCAGTAGGGGAAACTCGGGTGTGGGCCATAAGGGAGTTCTCTGTACTATCTTCTCAACTTCCTCTAAACCTAAAACTATCCCAGAGTTAAACATTATTTTTATTTTTCAAAACATTTATTTATCTATGCATACAGAACTGGGAGAAGCCAGAGTTGCAGGGGCAGTGAGAGAATTCACCAGAAACAGACTGGGGAGCAGAACAGGCAGACTGATGAAGTACACTGCTGAGGGGAGCAGCGGGTGGGTCAGGAGAGGTCTGCCAGGCCATGTGGATCTCCTCCAGGGCAGGGATCGAACTCATGCTGAAGTGGCTTTAGCTTCTTAGTGCTGTGCTTTAATCTGCTGCATCTCTAGGGAGTGCCTCTAGAGTTAAACATTTATTTTAAAGAAAGCTAACTGCTCAAAGAAACCATTGGTTGGACAACTAAGACTCTTCATGACTTCCAGTATTTACTAAAAATCCTAAAACTTTATATCATCCAGAATTAGGTTGTTCCTCTGGTGGCCGTTAGTTCAAGATTAATAAGGACAGTTGTACCGTATAGTACTTGGCCTTACTTCAAGAAGGGAAATTCAGAAGGAAAGGTATGTTAAGTCATTTAATATCTCATTCTTTCATTTGTTTCATTTATTCATACACCTGCACCAAAACAGTATAGCCTCTCTCCCAGCTCCTCCATGGATCTCTCTGGACCTATCCTTTCTTAAATGTGTTATTTCTCATAAACATTCATATACCTGTTTCCTACATTTTTCTAGCCTTGGTCTCATCTACCACTTATTTGCCAATAATTCTCTGATCTATAAATAGATGCATGGGTCTAAAGGTCTCCCTGTACCCCTGCCCCAGATTTTTCACAGGCTCAATATGCAGTGGTACTTAATGCCTCCTCTAAAGTGGGTGAGCCTACTGTTCTTTTTAATCTGGTATTTGTGAGTGATGCCATTATCAGGACCTTACTCTAGACCTCACACCCACTCCTCAAATCCCACCAGCTACCAAATTGCCCAGAGTCTATCTCTAAATGTTTCATGGATCTAGGCCTTCTCACTAATCTCAGAGTATTAGGTTAGCTTTTTATCATGTCTCATCCTAGAGGTTAGTCCCCTAGCAGAACCCACACCTCGAGCCCAATCTACCCACCATTCTGCCCACACAGGTGTGTCTCTAAAGCACAGATCTAACCACACTACTCCTACTGACAAGTCTCTGACATTCCTTATCACTTCTTGAAAAAAGACCAGGCTTATCTGCTGGGCTCACAAGTCTCTTCATGAATTGTCCCCATCTTGTCATTCTCAGCTCATCTCTTGCCATATTCTCAAAATCCTCTTTGGCTTCCACCACACTACTGGCAGTGCTCTTTCCCAGTCTCTTCCCATGTTTTCCTCTTACCTGGTGTTCAAGATTCATCCCAAACTATCTCCAGGAATGTTCTCAGCCTGAGGCAGGCACCTCCAGGGCTCCTCCTCACTGTTTTCATAGGTACCTCTCTTCCTTGTCATCCCCCACACCCCATCTCTCACCAGCAGGTGTAACTCTGCATTGCACCCATGTATTCATTCAGTAACTGGCTACTCAAAAAACAGAACAAACAAACAAACAAAAGCCAGAGAGTAAAACAAAAAACAATAACATTTGCCTTCTTGGAGTTTTCACTACTGGCACATGTCTTTGGCTGTCCTATCTCTCCCTGGAGAGCTCTGAGGATGGCAATGCTCACATATGCACCTGAATCATATAAGCATAAACCTTAGCACTGTACTTAGCACACATTTGGTGCTCAAAAACCACAGATGACTACATGAAAAGAAGCCCCTCATGTTGTTCCTCCCATTCTTCATGCCATTCATTGACATGGGTTAAAAAGAAAACTTCCATGTGCTGAAGAAAAATAATTTTAATATACCCCTCCCCCAGGCTTCCGCCCAATGTCATTATTTTTCCTTTTAAGTTGCATCTTCTTCTCTGAGGGTTTCCACTTGCCCCTGGAGGGAATAATACCTACCTAACCAGAATACTATCAAGCTAGTTGTTTGCCTTTAAGAATCGAGTTCTAGATGAAGCACACAGACTTATATTTCTACAACGGAACCTAAAAGTCACAAACCTTGGGGCCTTGTGACAGCCAGGGGTCTGGGTGAGGTGGAAGAGAGCAGGAGTGGAAGGAGGGGAAGGAGAGGAAGTTCATTTCCTTGTCTGTAAAGATGGAAGTCACCTTATATTGATTAGAAAGTGATACTTAAAACTGTGTTGTTTTTCATGGGGCAGCCTTTTCTGTGTATGAATTTTTTTTTAATTTTTTTTAAAGATTTATTTACTTAATCGTACAGAACTGGGGTACAGCCCAGAGATACAAAGGGTGAGAGAATAGAGTTGCAGGGGCAGTGAGAGAATTCACCAGAGACACAGTGGGGAGCAGAACAGGCAGATCAACGAAGTACACTGCTGAGGGGAGCAGCGGGCGGGTCAGGAGAGGTCTGCCACGCCATGTGGTCACCTCCGGGGCAGGCGGGAATCGAACTCATGCGGAATGGGCTTTAGCTTCTTACTGCTGTGCTTTAACGCACTGCGCCACCAGGGAGGGCCATTGTGTGTGAATTTTTTAAAAAATCAGGTGCTCGTGTTTCTACTTAATAAATTTTAGGAAACTACCTGGAATTAAAAAAAAAAAATCAGTGAAGAGGAGATGGCACTTCCTTTGTCTGTTGTGGCAGAGGGGCAGTGCCATCACCAGGGAGTTGGTGGGAGAGTTCCCCTCCCCTGTGCTGGGGAAGGGCAATAGGAGGTGGACAAGTCCCATGCTGACTGAGGGTGAACTCAGGCAGGTCTGGCCTTCCAGTCAGTGCTGAGTCATTGGCTGGACTGCGACTGACATGCTCGGCTAGCTGTAAAGGCCACCGCAGGTGCCCTCTTGCCCCTGCCCACAGAGCCGCGTTGCTGGGAATTCAGAGGGCATGCTGGGAAATCCAGCCCTACCGCGGTAAAGCCCTCGCGCCTAACTATGGATGTGCTGAGACTGTTCCTCTTTGTCCCACGCCTGGTGATGTCATTCTCATCCTCCTGTGGAGTTGGAGCAGAGCACAGCCTTTGGAACCAGGGGGTCCAGTGCGAAGGTGGCCCCCCATATCCTATCCAGGGACCTTGTGCAGGACACACAGACTCTTGATGCCTTTTCCTCTTACCCCCATGGTAACATGTTTTCCCCATATGTTTGAGTTCTTGATTATGTGGGAAAAGAAGGCCCATGTGAGAAAGAATGGACAGTCCAAACATGTCACCATCAGATGCTGATGGGCAAATAACATACAGTGACTCCCTGCCGAGGTGGGTAGCGTCAGCCCTCTCTCTTCAGGGCAGCCCACACCTGGGACCGCACAGGACCCAAGGCAGCCCCTTGTCTCGGCTTCAGGAGCAACTTTGTACCCACCTTGCACACTTGTGTTGGTCTCGCTGTGGTGACAGGAGAGGCAGCCATATAAGCAGGCCTCGGGTCTCTGGATGCCTTTGGCTGTCCATGCACATAGGGAGCTGAGGTTGAAGCTGGGAAAGAAGTTAGGTACTTTCTTCTCCTGGATTTGACAGGAGGTTGGGGAGCTCCATGTTAGTTCCACCTGCAGCCCTGTCCCCCTTCTCTCCCCTCACCCCACACTGCTCTTGCTGGAGAGGAGTCTTCTCGGAAGGCTTGAAGTCAGGCCCCCAGAGGCTGGGTGACTTCCAGTGAGTCACCGTGCTTTTTGATGCCAGACGAGTAAGTGGAAGATAATATAGCTGCTTTTACCACTCTCTAAGACTTGTGACCCTTTGGAGTGAGGGTCAGCACTGGGGAAATGTGTCATCAGCGCTTCCCTTTACTGGCTAAGCGCCTTTCCTGCAGAACCACGTCACATACCGCAACTGAGCAGCTTTGTGCCCGATTTCTGCTCTTATCTTGTTTTTCTTTTTCCCCCTAATGTTTTTTTTTTCCTCCTCAAATGAATCATCCAGGGCTCATGATGATCTCCAAAATGAGTTGAATTTTCCTAGCCTATCATTCACAATCTGGCTCCTTCCCATGTCCCGCTTGGAACACGCTGTTATCCAACCAAATTCGTCAGCTAACCAGTCCCTGAGTACAACTGGGACTGTTCCACACTGACTCCTGCTTCTCCACTTGTCTGGGGGCACCCCAGTACCCCTCAGATGGTAATTTCTCTTCCTGTGTAGATGTGTTGAATTGGGCCGCAGCCCGTGTGCTCTGCACAACCTGCCAGTCCCTAGCCCTCGCTGTTCTCCCATGGGGAATGCCCTAGCCGTAACTGTCTTTCTACGCCCTTGGACTTGGCTCCGGTGAATGGCGTTGGCAACTTATCTGCCCCGCCCTCCTTTATGTGGGGACGCGGCTCTTACTTTGCTGTTATTTCCAGACCTTGGCACAGGCTGTAATATGTAGCGGGTACTCCTTGATGTTTGTTAGAGATAAGGATGAAATGATCCGCTTTAAGCAGGGCACTTGAGATTTGTTCCCAGTGCCTTGGGCTTCTAGAGGCCTCCGCTGCCAAGAGTGGAGGCAGGGTTGCAGAAAAGCACCCCAAAAATCTGCTGGGCTTTTAGCTCTTCTGCATTAAGTTTTTTTAAAAAAGATTTATTTATTTATGCATATAAGAACTGGGGTAGAGGAGAATGTGGGGGTGAGAGAATTCACCAGAGAGAGTGGGGAGCAGAACATGCAATTCGACTGAAATACACTGCTGAGGGAAGCAGCAGGCGAGTCAGGAGAGGTCTGCTGAACCATGTGGGTCACGTCCCAGGCCAGGGATCGAACTCATGCTGCAGTGGCTGGGGAATAGCTTCATAGCGATGTGCTTTAATCCATTACATCACCAGGGAGGGTCCCTGCATTAAGGTTTCATGTCACATTAATTTGAAGAAAAAAAGATTATGTGCTCAAAATTTGAACACCACTGAATTCTACTGTTATTTCCATACCTGATGTGATCATCAGTGGGAGAAATTCACACCTGCCGTTGAAAATATGCCAACAGCACTGAGAAACCAACATAGAAAGAAGCATTTGGCTCAAAGAGTGGGCTTTTTATCCATACCAAGAAAAATATGTCTGTCCCACGGAAAGGGATTTCTTAGATAAATGGACTTGCCAAAGTCACCTAAATTCTAGAAGTTTTGTGTCATGATGAGTGAAACATCACAGTGAGTCCTCCAAGTGGTTAGGAAAGCTGTCTCCTCTGTACAGGCCCTTGCATGCCTTAGAGGATCCCAGGAGACAGTGTAAAGCACAGAGCAGTGAAACTTTGTTTGGCTGCAAGAGGTAATCAGAAGCGACCAGGTGCATAGAAGGGGCCAGAGTAAGGGCACAGGCACAGGCGACCAAGGGCTGTGAGCCAATTACGCAAAGTCGCTCCCCTGCCTGCTGCTTGCTCCCATCAGGGCTATTTAGTCCCTTCTCTCTCTGCCTGTCTCTTCTTGTCATCTGCCTCTGTGTGCTCAAGGTAGCCACCAGCCCAGAGTCCCCAGGGCAAAAACTCTGGCTCCAGACTCAGTTACTTTTGTAAGAGAAAGACCCTGGTGTTGAGAGGGGTGCCTGCTCCCTGCCTCATCTGTGGGGTGGGGTCAAGAATCACACTGGGCAGGTGCAGGCTGTCCAGGGCAGTGAAGTGAGAGTGGGAGGGTACCACCAGGTCACAGATACAGAGATTCTCACAGATGCAGAGATACCTGGTGCTGCAGCCTGTCTTGTTTGTTTTCGTTTTCATTAATTTATTATTTATTAATCAGGAAGATGTGGTTTATCTACATGAAGGAATACTACTCAGCAATTAAAAAAGATAAACTCATGCTATTCACAGCAGCATGGATGGAGCTGGAAAGTATGGTGCTAAGTGAAATAAGTCAGAAGGGAAAAGATAAATATTGGATGGTGTCGCTAGTATCTAATATAAAGAAACTAAATTAATAGTCAGATAAGACAAGCTATAAAGCCAACCCGACAGAACTGAGACAGCAAGGGGGAAGGGGTAGGAGAGAAGGCAGGAGGCATGATGATCTGTGGTAGTGGAGTTCAGGAGAGTTGCACTATGGTGAGTGCACTATGGTGGTAATATCTGAAGGGGAGACCCCAATGTTACCTCAGTTTGCAGGGTTTTGAACACACATCATTGTGCAAGAACCATGATGCAGCAGGCATATTCCCTGTCTTGTGCCATCAGTGATTATAAGGTTCTTGCTCCATCACAACCTCCTTTCTTCCCCACAGCAGGAGCTTAGCAGTATGGGATGGGATCTGGTTTGTGAGTTTCTCATTCTTGGCAACAGAGGAAGTCAGAAAATATCAGACTTTCTTCTACAGTGCAGCTGCATCTTACATAAAGGTAGTGTCTGAAATCACAACATAAGATGCATATGCATATAATCAAAATGTCTGGAAAATCATTTAAATTAACCATAAAGTATAGGACACATCACTCTCTCAGCTAGGTTTTTCTTTAGCACCAGAGAAGACTAGTTTGTTTTTGTTTTTGTTTTTGTTTTTTTACATCATCAGTCACTTTTGTGTAGTCATTGTTCCCCTTAGGTGTGGCCCTCCCCCCTAACCCTGAACCACCAACCTGCTCCCTGACACCTGGAGATCACTCCAGCTCCTCCCTCACTGCACAACCTAGATCAATGGTCGACCAAGAGCTTTGTCCCTTTTCTGGAGCCTTGTTCTTCTCCTGGGCAAGGAGCTACGTTTCTGGGCCATAAAGACCAGCCTGCTCAGATTCCCAGGAGCAACTGGGAGCAGGTGGTAAGACCGAGCACTTCAGGAACATCTGGAAGGGTGTGTGTGTGTGGAGTGGTTCTCCAGTCTCCTTGATTTTGGAATTTCCTGTGCTATGAGAGCCTATCCCATTTTCTCCAGACTGGAATGGTGTCTGGGTACTGGGCCTTCTCATTCACACTGACTATCCCATCCATTCTGATGACTATCATACAATGCTGCTTCTGAGTCTTATAATTCAGGCCTTGGGAACCCAACTTCCAGCCAATGTAAGTGGAGAAGTTCCCTGGTGGGGACAGACTCCAGCCAGTGGTTCATCCAGCTCCTCTAGTATCCCTTTTTGGTTTCCAGTCCTCCCCTGGGTCCCCAATTAAATCTCTGATGCTTTCCTTCCCCCATTAGAAAAGGAGGACACCTCACTCTCATTGCACATGTCTCTGGATCAAGGGTTGGTCCCCAATCTGTGGAGATACTGTAGGTGGAGCTCACGAGAGGTTGCCACACCAGCTTATTGTCCCAAGGGAAAACCATGGGGATTTTTTTTCCCAAGTTTTTAAAAAAGAAGAATTTATTTATTTATGCATAAAAGAGCTGGGGCATAGGCCAGAGGTGAGGGAGATGAGAGGATTCACCAAAGATAGAGTGGGGAGCAGAATAGGGGTATCTACTGAAATACAACTGCTGAGGGAAGTAGCAGGTGAGACAAGAGATATCTGCCATGCCAAGTGGGTCACCTCCCTGGCTGGGGATTGAACTTGTGCTGCAGTGGCTGTGGATAGCTTCAGAGTGCTGCACTTTGAAACCCTTGTGCCACCAGGGAGGGCCAGTTTTGTTGTTGTTGCTGTTTTTTTACAATAGATTTGATTTATTAATTTTTAAAAAATAACATAATAGTTCATTTTTATAACATTCTGTGCCTTTTTCCATCTCAGTTGTAATTCCCCATGGGCTTCCCATCACCAAATCACCATGTGCCATCACCATAGTCCAGTGCATTTCCCTCCCCCACTGCCTTTGATCCCATCTCCCATTCCGCCCCCATGAAGTGTCTCTGGTATGTAGTTGTTCATTATTATTATTATTTTCTCCCTTTATACTCCTGCTATGAGTGAAACCATCCAGTATTTTTCCTTTTCTTTCTGGCTTATTTCACTAAGCATGATTTTTTCCAGCTCCATCCATGCATAAGGCATGTGTTTATCTTTTTTGATTGCTGAATAGTATTCTATTATATATGTGTAACACATCTTTTTTAATCCAGTCATCTACTTTTGGGTATTTGGGTTGTGTCCATGTCTTTCCAATTGTAAATAAAGCAGCAGTAAACATGGTGGTGCAGGTGTCTTTTTGAATCAGTGTTTTTGTGTTTTTTGGGTAGATACCTAGGAGTGGGATTGCTGGGTCATATGGAAGCTCCATGTTTAGCAGTTTGAGAAACCTCCAAACAGTTTTCCATAGTGGTTGTACTAGTTTGCATTCCCACCAGCAGTGCGGGAGAGTTCCTTTTTCTCCACATCCTCGCCAACATTTGTTGTTGCTAGTTGTTTGAAGATGTGCCATTCTCACTGGTGTGAGGTGATATCTCATTGTGGTATTAATTTGCATCTCCTTTATTACAAGTGATGTTGAACATTTTCTCATATACCTGTTGGCCATCTGCATTTCCTCTTTGGAGAAATGTCTTTTTAGCTTTCCTGCCCATTTTCTGATGAGGTTGTTTACTTTATTTTTGTTGAGTTTCAAAAGTTCTTTGTATATCTTTGTGATCAATCCTTTATCGCAAATTTTGTGTGAGAATTTTTTTTCCCAAACAATGGGATATCTGTTTTTGTTTGTTTGTTTGTTTGTTTTCTGTAATGTCTCTTTTGCTATACAGAAGCTCTTTAACTTGATATAGTCCCATCTATTTATTTTTGCCTTCACTATTGTTGCGTTGGGTGCTGTATCTTCAAATATGTTACTGAAGTGTATGTCATGTAGTGTTTCGCCCATCTTTGCTTCTAGGTATTTTATGGTTTCCATTCTTATGTCTAGGGGGAAGACCATGTTTTTTGACTGACAACTAGGTGATGTGGTTGCTTTGTACTCAGTGACCATATTTATGAAAAACCTTTAAATAGTAGACCTATTCTCAATAGAGAGAGCCACAAGCTAAAGAGGCTATGAGAGCTGAGTGCACCCAAAGAAATGACAGTTCTTTCTGAGGCATCTCCTCACAGGAAAGTGGGAGGGATCACCGCATAACATTAAATCTTCATTCTGCTCTGCTAGCCACCCTCCATCTTTCCTTTCTCCTCTCCCCTCCCCTTCTTTTTCTCTCTTTTCACCAAGGACTTATGGTAACATTGACTAAAATTGTTGTTTGTGGGATGAGATATTATTGTAGAAGTTGGGATGAGATGTTATTGTAGAATGTATTGTAGATGTTCAGTGCCCCTATCTGTCTCCCTCTCCTGCCCCCCCCCCCACAATGCTACCAATACTATTGGCACTGAGATATCTTTTCGCCACCCTGGATCAGATGCTCTTTCAGGCAGGGACAGTATCTTCTTTTTTCTAGTGTCTCCCCTATACTTCCCCATCCGGCACCACTGGCCTCAGCCTTGGCACATACTGTGTCCTGCCTACGTAACTCTGCAACATTTGTTTCCCTTACCTGAGAATTAAATCTTGATGAAAGAGGAGAAAGACTATGTTAAAACAAACAAACAAAAACTGGTTTTGAACAATTAACTGGTAATGGATGGCTAATCTTTCAGACCATTTGACGAAAAGGAAAAAAGTGAACTAGATCAGTGGCCTTAACTCTGATCATCCACAAGAATTGCCTGAAGAAAGGAGATTCAGATTCAGTAGCTCTGGGACAGGTGAAGAATCTGTTTCTGACACCATGGCCATGCGGCTGCATCCTCCTGCCCCCATCTAATGTCAGCTGTGGGCAGGACCATGCCACACATAACAGGAAAGGGTGGGACTGGAGAAACAGCCAGGCCTTATGTGAACTGAGGGTAGTAACACTCTCCAGCTCCTGCTAGCTAAGTGAGTTCTGAGGGTGAAATGACTTTATATTGACAAGGTGTTTAGAGTGCTATCTGACACACAGTATGCGCCATACAAGTGTTGTGCTTTTTTTGATTTTTAACCTCCCATGCCATTATCTGCTGGTATATAGACTCCTACGCCTCTGAAGCAGATAAATGAATCAACTTCCTCCTGTGGATGGAAATAGAAGTGTGAATATTACCAGTGATAATTCCACCTGCCCCAGAGCACAGACAACCCACATGATGAGCACTGCATCTGCTGTTCTAGAAAGCGTGACACCTTGGTTGGACTGGGAGAGCCAGGGATAGGCTCCTCAGAGAGAGGCTCTCCAGGCTGCCACTGCCCCACACTCCGAAAAGTGATCATCTTCCTCCCCAGGTCCCAGCTGCCCTCTGCAGGTGGTCACCCCAGAGTAGTATCTGGGGAACACTGATGTATGTATCCAATTACTAATTTAATTAATCACATTAATTTAAAATGCTATTTTAAATGATCTAATTGATCAAAAGCTATCTAATGTCTCTCCCACTAGAATGTGAACACTTCTGTCTCATTCTCTGCTATACCCCAGGACCTAGTGCGATGCTTGACAATGAGTAGGTGTGCAATCAATATTCATTGAATGCATGTACCAGTAGTAGAAGAGATATGAAGTCAGATGGAAATAGAACACATTTTTTTGGTTTTGCCTATATTCACCATTTGAACCCTTGTTACTGTTAACTGGGAGCTGCTTCCTAAGAACTGAGGATTCTTCAAGTAAGATACCCTGTGTGAGACCCATGAACTGTAGGGTCAAGAGGCCCTACCAACTTGCCCTGGAAGTCTGTCAGCCCTTGTTAGGCTGGTGCCTAACAAGACACTGGCTGGTGCCTGAAGGACCCCTATTCTCAGAAAAATCCTCATACTCCAAATGGGAGGCCTAAACTCAAGCCACCTGGGCATACTTTTCAACTAATCTACACCATCAGTTGTGAAATTTTATATTTTATATTTCTAGATATAATATGGACTGGGATCCTCAGTAGTTCAAATTAAAGACAGAAAATTCTTAATTGGTAGTTACAGATGAATTTATAAATACAACCAAACAAAGCTTTTGTGAACTGTCTTTTACCAAGATGGCTGTTGGCATTTGGACTTGGACACTACTTTGTTGTGTGGGACTTTTTCCACACACTGGAACATTTAACATTCCTCATTCCTGAGGAATTAAATGCCAGTAGCATTGGAGTCTTCGTGACAACGAAAAAAATAAACCAAGAAAATGTGACCAAGCATTTCCAAACAGCCCTAGGTGTGAGACTGAATCAGTTGAAAACTTCGACTTAAGAGCAAGTAAAATGCCTGCTTTTACCTTAACCATGATGTTTCAGCATCATTTTGTTTGGAAAGGTTGAAAAATTAATTTTAATTACAGAAGTAGCACAGTCTACTTTTAAAAATAGATGACATTTCCTATAATGCCACTTCCAGTTTTAGTCACCTCCTCACTTCTTTGAGGAAGCAAGTGTAACTGAGGCGGTTTCTATCCTCCCAGCTGCTTTTCTGCGTGTTTACAGATGTGCAAAAACCTGTATACAGTGGAGTGGTGTCACTGTTTGCAGTAGGAGTGTCGCTGGTGTGTGTCTCTACTGTGTATTTCATCTGCAACTTGAGGTCGTCACTTGGCAACGGCTATTGCAGGCCCGAGTGTGTCAGAACATGAAGAAGGTCTTGTCCTTTGTAGCTGTTGCACCGCATTGTACTGGTTCCACAGCCTGTGAGCAGAGAGCTGCAAAGGAAATTGCTGTCCTGGGTGAGGTATAGCCTGTGGTCTGGTCACAGGACCTGATCAGAAAAAAGCTGAGGTCACTTTGAATCATCATTTCCAGCCTGCTGTTCTCACAGAACAAAGTGGAGCTTTGGCTTGAACTGGAATTAGTACCTCCAGGCCTGGTGTTCTGACTAGTGTTCAACCCAGCTCTCGGAGTCTCCTGCACTGAAATGAACTCATTTTCTTCCATCGTTTCTAATGGCATTTTCTGTCAATAAGTTCTGATCCTTACTGAGGGCAGGTTTGATGATGGCCCTTGTTCCCCAACCCTGTCATTCATTAAAAAGGATGCTTGCTTTTATTAGGTCTAAAAAGAGAGGGCCTAATCTCAAGCACTTTCATCCCTTATCACTAAACTTCACACCAGTCCTTCATGGTAGTTCACTCATTTTTATAGATGAGAAAACTAAGGTTCGTAGAGATTAGATAAGCTGCTCACTTAATGAGTGGCAGAACCCAGTACAAATCTAGGAATTGTTCTCAGATAATTTGTAGCAATATCAGCATATTTCTTTACTCAACAGTATTTATTGATGCCTATAATGTGCTGGAATGGAACTTACGAGGAAAACAGAAGTAAAACAAGCAGTGGACAGAGATGAGATCTCTGCCCTCATAGAGCTTACATTCTAGTGAAGGAGACAATTAAGTAAACAAATACATACTGTATTTGTGTGTGTGAGTGAGCAGAAAGTAGCATAGAGAAACAGTGATTGCAAAAGGGGCTTGCTTCTTTAGAAAGTTGTTGGATATGGCCTGCTGGAGGTGGTGACATGAAAGTGAAGACTGCTTGAAGCAAGAGCGCATTGTGCTGAGAACTCAGGTGAAATGATGTTCAGACAGACCCAGTAGACTTCAGTCCCTGAAGCTGAGCTTACTGGGCATGTTCAAAAGACACGGAGATCAGTAGGCCACACTGGATTTGCAAGGCAGAGATTACTCTCTAGGGCCAGGCTGGACCAAGATCATTTAAACTTTCAAGGCCATGGTTAGGAATTTGGGTTGACTCTGAGTGAGATGGGAAGTCTTTGGAGAATTTTAAACAAGGGAAGTGATATGATCTGGCTCAAATTTTTAGAAAATGATTCTGGCTCCTATGCAGAGAAGGTTAGGTGGGGTAAAGTAGATTCAGAGACACCAGCTAGGAGAACACTGTGAAGATCCAGGGAAGAGACAATAATAGCTTGAGCCAGAGTTTCAGCCTAAGGGCAAGAAGTGGTCGAATTTGGGGTTATTTAGAAGGTAAAACTATTAAGGCTTGTTGATTAATTGAGTAGCTTTTAAGAAGGAGGAAAAGTAGATAAGAATAATTCCTAGGTTTTTACCTGAGCATCTCCTGGGGGGTGATACCATTTACTGAGAGCAGAAAGCCTGGTATGAGGTGACAAGCAGGGGAGCAAATTTGGGTATGTGTGGAAAGTCAGGATCTCTATTTTTGACATATTACTTGCAGATGAAAGTGTTGAATCAGCAAATGGAGTCATTAGGAAAGGAGTCCAGGTTAGAAATATAAATCTGGAAGTCCCTGACATATGTCCGATGTGAGGCTTCATGTTTATTACCTACTATGTGGAGGTCACAGTGCTTTGTGCTTGGAATGTAGCAGCAAGGGAGACTAAAATTGTGATTATTGTATGCGGATGCAGTAAGCATACCACCAGGAATGTTCTTGACTTTTGTTACTGCTAAACTTATTAGATGTCCTTGTAGAAGCAAACCTAGAGCTAAGCGAGTACAAACTCTAAAACCTCTCATCAATTTATACCTGGGGCCTAGAAATGTTGAATGACTTATAAACATTTATTGTTCAAAAGCCACCACACTTTAGATTAAATATATATATAGGTCCTGTTCAAATTTCTCATATTCTCTACTTTTAGTTGTATTTTCTGAAACTCTCAGAAAAAAAAGTTGAAGTTGAGTGGAGACCAAAAAAGATGGTTGAAGATTTTGCCTAAAAATTCCCAGAAGGATATAATAAATACTTATTGAATACCTACTGTGCTAGAGACCAGGAGTTTAATAAAGATGGTTAAGAAGCATCCTAAGTCAGCCCACAGAATGGCAGAAAAAATTGCAAATAAGATTTCTGATAAGAGACTTGTACCTAGAGCATGAAATATCTTATAACTAGCTAAGACAAGTAATCCAGTTTTTAAAATTGGTAAAAGAGATAGATATTTCACAAAAGACAATGTACACAGGATTAATAAGGGCATGAAAAGATGCTAAAATCACTAACCACAACCTTGCATTTTGGGTTCCTGCACCCAAATCCAATATGAGTATGTGGAAATTACCCGACATCCACAAGCAATTCTCCGGTGTCCAAGAATCACCTCTTACGCTATTTACCTGGAGACAATATCAGATTGTACAGGTTAAGGGCTCAGTCAAGAACGCCCTGCACTTCAGACACTGCCAAACAGGATTCTGACGAGCAGGCTACATGCTGGAGTTGACTCTGAACCCCTCTTCCAACTTCAGATGCCTGTTGCAAGCCCAGATTATCATTGCTGCTTCTGGCTCACTTCTGGTAATGTATTAACATTTATTGTTCAGAAACCACTACACTTTAGATTAAAAATATATATAGGTCCAGTATCACCAGGGTATCACCAGGATACCCTCCTCAGGTATGATTAAATTTGCTGGAATCACTTAGGCCTCAGGAAATCCCTTTACACGCAAGATCACTGATGTATTACAAAGTATTTAACTTGGAGAAAGCAAGATGGAAGAGGTGCATATGGTGAAATATAGGGAAAGAGCAAGCGTTTCATGCCTTCAACAGGCACACCGTTTCCCCCAAATGACCAGTGTGGAAGTGCTAGGAACTCCATCCTTTCTGCAGTTTTTGGAGGCTTCATTACATAGGCATGGCTAGTTAAATTCACAGGCCTTTGCAGCTGAATTCTAGCTCCAGCTCCAGGGGGTGGGATTGGAAGCTCCAATCCTTTAATTATATAATTGATTCCTCTGCAAACAGTCCCCATCCTCAGGTATTTTTTCAAAAGCCATCTCATTAGCATTAAGCATGCCTTTAACATTATTATAAAATAACTTTGACACCCTTAACACTTAGGCAATTACAAGACTTTTGAAAGTTGTGAGCAAGTAACTATGGGTGAAGACCAAATATGTGAAAAATACATTTTGGCCATCTTAATGTCCAGATATGTTTATTTCCTACAAATCACAATCCCAACAAATTGCAGCCAAATCCACATTGAGACACAATAGTTTAAGTGTTGGCAAAGATGTGGGCAGTTGAAGCCCTTATATATTGCTGGTAGGGTTGTAAAACAGCAAAGCCACTTTGAAAAACATTTCTTTTTTTTTTTGCAGTTTCCCAAAATATTAAACATAAGATTGCCACACAACCCAATTCCATTTCTAGGTATATACCCCCAGAAAAATGAAAATATTTGTCCACATAAAAAACTCTTATAGGGCTCTCCCTAGTGGCACAACGGGTGAAAGCACAGCACTATGAAGCTATATCTACAGCCACTGCAGCATGAATTTGATCCCCAGCCAGGGAGGTGACCCCACGGTGTGGCAGACCTCTCCTGATCCACTCACTGCTCCCCTCAGCAGTGTATTTCAGT
>NW_004567115.1:7466270-7478918 GCF_000260355.1 Condylura cristata | reverse complement strand
GGGCAGGCGGGGATCGAACTCATGCAGAAGTGGCAGAAGTGGCCTAAGCTTCTTAGTGCTGTTCTTCAACCCGCCGCGCCACCAGGGAGGGCCCGAAACTTTTTCTTTTTTAATGAAGGGATCTGAGTGCATGCAGGTAGTCAGGAAGAATTCACGAGAAGCTCTAGACTAAAGGTCCCATCTTACGGGAGGGAGAGAAGAAGCATAGATCCTTGGGCCAAGGGCTCAGCTTACCAGCAGCATTTGGGTTCCTTTAAACCGGGTGGGGGGAAGTATTTGTTGTGAAGAAACTGAATGAAAGTGAATAAATCTACAATATCAATATATGAATCTGTTGTCTGTCACCCTTGAAAACAAAAAGTACAAAGAACTTAGAATGTTGGATACCACCTAAGAAACAAAACTGCAAAGTATTTCTCATAACCTGCTTTTCACAAGTGGCCTACAGGGAGCTTGCTGAATTGGAGGAAATTTAGGTCAGAGAAACTTGCCACTGGCAACAGGAGATACATCCAGAGTCAAAGCAGTAATCCTTGGCTATTGGGCGCCAGGGGCTCTATAGGCAATTCACAGCAACTTAGGTCCCAGGAGTGGGTTCAAAGCCTATTTGATCTTGTGACCATCCCCAATCACAGGGGTGTGCCATCTAAGGGTAGGAAGTACATCTGGGCAGCTGGGCTTGGCATTAAGTCATAAAAGCCAGTGCAGTGCAGTTTCAAGGAATGGACACAGGGTCTTAGGAGCCTGGATGATGATATAGGGCCAGACAAATCCACTTAACTGAGCTGGTTTGGCTACAGAGCTGTATGGTTCCAGGAGTGGGCAATATGAGGGAGAGAACTCTGAGCCAAGTGGACCAAGCAGATGGGATGTGTTTTTGTTGGTGGTTATGGGTTCCAGAAGATGGCACCTAAGCCCACAACATCATGCTTCTTCCTCTGGTCTGAGCGGAGGATGTATCCTTAGCCCCATATTGGAGATTCCAGAACAGGCTGAAGCCACCACAGATAAATGAAGCAAGATCTTAAGCAAACCTAATGAAGGAGGCAGGAACTGAAATACAGTCCTTCTTTTCCCAGCCCACCATCTGACTGCATTTGAGAGTCACAGTGCTTTTGTTAAATCAAATTTGACCCTATTCCATGTAAACTTATTATCCTTGTCTTATTATATAAGAACATTCTTCCATTTCTTTCTTCTCTTCACTTCTCCCTAAACTCAGAGAAGCTGTGTAAGAGTGACTTGTGGGGGGATGTGTGCATTGGGGATGAAGTGGTAGGCTGAATGCTTACACCTCCTTCACATGCTTATCTTAGTGCCTAGTGCACTCTAGGTGTGCAATCTTAGTTCCTTTCCCCATTGTAGGGAAAATGCTGTTATCAGCCTTTTTTTCACTTCTGCTCCTAGCCTCCATGGCCACCAGCTGCGACTTTGCTTTCCTCCTATGTTTCACTGCCCACACATGCTATCATGTTGGTGAATAGAGTATTTGGGAGGTGAGACCAGGGCATACATGGACAATAGCCATCTGCATGGGCACACACACCTATGATGTCAGATACCCAAGCCAAGAATCCAGAGAGCACAGGGTACACATACCTAGATGTCCTAACTGAGAGATCAGGAAGATCATTACAAGAGGGAAGAAGAGACACCAGAGAATCAAGAGAAAGGGTGCAGAGATCATAGGAGATAGGCAGATAGATTGCCACCAGCCTGCCTGCCTGCCTGCCTTCCCACCTGCCATTGTGCCTGTGTACCTGCTTCCCTGCTTCAGCACTAAGGGCATGGCAGAGACACTGATGGCTTCAAAATTCTCTTTTCATCTGTCTGAATGAATAATGAACCTACCTGGCCTGGGATGGATGCAAACACCATCCATCTCTCATCTATCCCAAGAGCTTAATATTCCCTCTAGACCAGACTTACAAATCATTGTGGCAACTGAAAACACCCCATGGAGTTAGCAATGCCTTTCAGGGAACAAACCCCCTCCCCCTCAAGACTCCTACTCGTAGTGGTATAAAGCAAAGACAACACCAGTTTTCAGCAGGGGATGGCCCAGCACTTTCTGGCTTGCTGAGGCCACTAAGTGTGAAGTGTACTTGGAACAGCCACTGCCTGGGAGCCACTGTGCTAAGCAGAGACTGTGACTTCTTATCAGTTAAAGCAATCACCCCCAAAAGTTCACCTTTGGGGTGCTATGCCCAAAGTGGAGCTCTCAGAGATTCTCCCTCCTGGCTGCATGTTGGAATCACAGGAATAAAAAAGAAAAACTGACACCAGGGTCTCACCATAAACACTCTGCCTTAATTGGCCCAGTGCAATGAGAAATACAACTTTCTTTTTCTGAGATGCTAGGTTTGCAATGTTACACTTCACAATATGATAACCTTACTCATACCCAGAACCAGGACATTTTTAGATAAGGATTGAGTTTTGGATTTCTGCCATAAATTCCAGCTTTGCTTTACTGAGGGTTAGACACCTTACAAAATAACTGCTGAGAAAAGAGAGAAAGTTTCGAACACATTATATGAAGCCAATATCACTCTAATATGAAAACATGATGAAGACATCACAATAAAAGGGAATTCATCTATGTCTTTGACAGACATAGATGCAAAATTCCTCAACAAAATCTTAGTAAACTGAATTCAACAATATATCAAAAGGATTATACATCATGACCAAGTGGGATGTATTCCAGGGACAAAGAAATGGTTCAACATCTGAAAATCAATCAATGTAAGTCACTAAATCAACAAAAGGAAAGATAAAAATCATATGAGTATAGCAATAGATGCAGAGAAAACACTTGATAAGATTCAACTCCATATATCCTCAAAAAACTAAGGATAGAATGAATATTCCTCAGCATAATAAAGGTTGTTTACTTTCACCGCTACCATCCAGCACATATTGGAAGGCTTAGCCAGATCAATCAAGCAAGAGAAAGGAATCCAAACTGGGAAAGAAGTAAAACTATCACTATTTGCAAATGACATGATTATATGTTATATTTAGGGAAAACCCTAAAGACTATACTAAAAAACTAACTGAAGGAATAGCTTAGTTCAGTAAAGTAGCAAGGTGTAAAATCAATCTGCACAAGTCAGTTCTGTTTCTATATGCAAACAGCAAGTTAGAAGAACAACAAGAAGAACTACATACCTTGGAATCAAAATAATGAGACAAATAGTAGAAAGATCGTCCCTGCCCATAGAATGGAAAAATTAACATTGTTAAAGTGCTCTTCCTACCCCAAGCAATATGTAGGTTCAATGCAATCCCTATCAAAGTGCCTATGCATTCTTCAAGGAACTAGAACAAACAATACTAGCATTCATATGGAACTATGAAAGACCCCATGTAGACAAAATAATTCCAACAAGAGGAAGAGTGAAGGTATCATGCTTCCAGACTTGAAACTACGCTACATAGCTATCGTAATCAAAACAGTTGTAGGACAAAAACAGACACTTAGCTCAGTAGAAATTGAAAGCTCAAAAATAAACCTGCACAGCTATGGGCAGTTAATCTATGACAAAGAAGCCAAGAGTATACATTGTAGAAAGGAGGGTCTCTTCAACAAATGGCATTGGGTAAACTGGGCAGTCACATGCAAAAGAATGAAACTAGATCACCGTCTCATACCTTTCACAAAAATTAACTCAAAATGTATGAAATGCATGCACATAAGACCCAAAACTATGAAAATACACTGAAGGATAAAATAGGCAAACACTCCCCAACATAGGTTTCAGAGATGTCTTTGGAAATTTGTCTCCAATGGCAAGAGAAACAAAGGCAAATATTAACAAATGAGATCACAAACTAAAAATCTTCTGCACCATGAAAAACTACTCCCTCACCGAATGGGAGAAAATATTTGCACATAATACATCTGACAAAGAACTTAAATCCAAACTAAGAACTCATGCATTAAACAAAAAGAAAAAAATCCTATGGGCAGAAGAGCTAAACATTTTTCCAAAGAAGATGTACAGCTGGCAAACAGGCACATGAAACACCTGATAACATCACTTATCATCAGGAAGTGCAAACCAAAACTACAATGAGGTGTCATCTCCCACTCGTGAGAACCACCCATATCAAAAAGACTGGAAACAGCAAGATTTGGTGAGGAACCTTGTACACAATTGATGGAATGGAAATTGTCCAGGTCCTGTGGAAAATAGTATGGGAGTTTTTCAAAATACTAAAAATAAAGCTACCAGCAATTTCACTCCTAGGTATCTACCCCAAGAATGCACTAACACCAATTCAAAGTGATGTATGTACTCCCATGGTCACTGCAGCCTTACTTACAACAGCCAAATTATGAAAACAACCTAAGTGCCCCAGGATAGAAGCGTGGATGAGAAAAGTATGGTGTATATGTATACAGCAGAAAACTACTCAACTATTAAAAAAAAAAAAAAAAAGGATGAGTTTTTGCCACTTGTGACAAATGAATGGAATCTGAGTGAAATATGTCAGAAGGAAAAAGACAGATACTGACTGGTTTCATTTATATCTGAAATTTAGAGAAACAAAGGGTCAGATAAAACTAAGCCAATAGCAAACCTTTAACATTTTTTTTAATTTTTTAAATTTATTTTTTTTAATTCATTTTTTATTTATTTGTGCATACAGAACTGGGGTACAGGCCAGAGACTCAGGGGCGGCGAGAGGCTTCACCAGAGACAGAGTGGGGAGCAGAACAAGCAGATCGAGGAAGCATACTGCTGAGGAGAGCAGCGGGCGGGTCAGGAGAGGTCTGTCGCGCCACGTGGTCATCTCCGGGGCAGGCGGGAATCGAACTCATGCGAAGTGGCTTTAGCTTCTCAGTTCTGTGCTGTGCTGCGCCACCAGGGAGGGCCACCCTTAACATTTAACTGCAAAATTGAGGCAACCAGAAAGGGAGGGTGGGTATAGAAAGAGGGAAAAGAGGCAGGCTCGAGGCAGCATAGTGGAAAATTATTGGGACATTGGTGGGCATGGTTTGAAAACATACATTTATAGGAGTTTGAGCCTATAACCCCTAAAATAAGTACAATGATATAATTAACTTTACCTCAATAAAGTTTGGTTATTAACTACCTACTTAGGTGATTGATTAACTAATTAATTAGTCAACCTATTAAAATCCATAGTGATCTACAAAAAAGAAATATGTCTTAATTTCCCATCCCATGAATTAATTTCCCATCCCATTGAATGAGACTGTTATATTGGCCTCTGAGAGACTATATATTACAGTACATAATGACACCATATAAAGCTATGTTTTTAAATAAAACCTTTAAGGTAAGATTTTAAAAATCAGTATCATAAAATATTTAACAGAAATGTGAAGTTATAAAATCAGACTAATTCAAACTTCAAAATTCAATAGTTCATCAAAACAAAGAAAAGCTACAAGATCCCAGGCTTCCAGCAGATGTAGTTTGCCAGAAGAGATTTGGGGAAAAGGCCAACAGGAAAGCTCAATCAACTGTCTAGACACAACCTTTAAAACAATAAAATGGAATAACTCCAGAATGTTAGGATTTAATGGCAGTTAGAGGCTTAGAGATTTGGGGAAGGGATTTGGTTCTAGTCCATGCAATAATTCAGGGAACCAAATAATGCAAATTTAGTCTTCTGTAGTGTATATATTCATTTTCTCCTGGGGTCTTAGAGTTCTCTTTAGGCCTTCTCCAGTCATAAATACACTCTTTGTGCAAGAAAGAAAGGAGATGGCTCATAAAACAATCCACTGGTCAGTTTAATACTTATATTTTGTTGAAATCACTGTACTTTTGTTATTATAGGTTGTTCATTTAAAAAAAAAAAACTAACTGCTGATAGAAGTTGTCTGATTTTTTCCCACATGTTAGCTAACTCTGACATGTTATCTTAGGCAACTATTTTGAGATTCAGTGTGCTTTTAAAATGATGGCAATCAAATAAATCACTTCAGCCATTACATATGAATTAGGTATTCTAAAAGTAAAACAAAACATTAAATCCCCCAGATTATTTCAAAACAAAGTGACTGCCAAAAGCTTAGCCCAAGAAAAATGACTGACCCCCACCCCCACCACCGTTAGCCTCTTACCACCCTCCCTCTAACTCCTGTATGCTTGAGACCTGGGAGGGAGGGCCACGATGTTCAGCCTCTGGGCTATGAGTAATAACTCTTGTGACTCAGCTTCCTTCATATGGGTGCACTGAAAGTGCATCTTTGATCAAAACAACCCCAACTGTTTGACTCCCCCAAAGTAGAAACTCAAATGTAGAAGGAGCTACCTGCCCACCCAGTGGAGAGCTTGTGCCTCCTCCTTTACCACGTCACAGTGTGCACATTTCTCATTCAGTACACCCGTTGGCACTTCTCAGCATGCCTGGGGCCCTGCTGTTTCAATACCCCCAGTGACTTGCTAGCTCTGGCAATCAGTTACTGGGACACTTTGTGGGGTAGGGGTGAGAGTAGCAGCTTTGAAACAAACACTTCCCACTGTCTGAAGACGTTTCCTTATTACAATAGTTCCACTCCTTAATGTAATCTACTCTTTCTCCTTTTCTCCCTTTTACTCATTATTTTTCTTTAAAGACTTATTTACTTGTGGCCCTCCCTGGTGGCGCAGCGGGTTAAAGCACTGTACTAAGAAGCTTAAGCCAATTCCGCATGAGTTCGATCCCTGCCTGCCTCGGAGGAGATCCACATGGCGTGGCAGACCTCTCCTGACCCGCCCGCTGCTCCCTTCAGCAGTGTCCTTCGTCGATCTGCCTGTTCTGCTTCCCACTCTGTTCCTGGTGAATCCTCTCACCCTCCGCATCTCTGACCTGTACCCCAGTTCTGTATGAATAAATAAATAAATCTTAAAAAAAAAAAAAAGACTTATTTACTTGTACATACAGAACTAGGGTACAGGCCAGAGGTGTGGAGGAGGAGGATGAGAGGATTCACCAGAGACAGAGTGGGGAGCAGAACAGGCAGATGTACTGAAATACACTGCTGAGGGGTGCAGTGGGCGGGTCAGGAGAGGTCTGCCATGCCACATGGCTGGGGATTGAACTCATGCTACTGTGGCTATGATAGCTTCATAGTGCTGTGCTTTAACCTGTTGCACCACCAGGAAGGCCCATCTACTCATTATTATTATAATTATTGAAAAGTAATTGGACAGTTTCCTTTTGCCCATCCAAGCTGTTATTCCATGGCAACAAAAGGTAAACATGAAAAAAAAGACAGATTCCTTATGTTTGTACTGTCTCCTGGCTGAATGTCTTTTGCTAAAAGAGCAGAAGAAAAGTTAGGGTGGCACACTTGGACTCAGGGTAAGTAGGAAATGAGTCAAGTTTAACTTGACCCACTTCACATAGCCAACCATCAGACTTTCTAGAAAGAGCATTTCTCTTAAACATGCCTGGTTTCCTGTAGGGTCCATGATCACATCTGAGGGAGGCCAAGGCTCAAGCCTTCACCACACACCTTGTTGAAGTTACTAAAAGAAAGCACTGTCAGCTATAAATGGCTGATTTTGCCTGTCTGTTAGAGGTTATTAGTGAAAAAATAGCTCACCACATACATGCACTGCTGGCATGAAGGAAGGTTCAAAGAGCAGCCCTTTGTTACTTGTGAAGCCTAGGTTTCAGAACGTTATGTTCTCATGAAATTTATGAAAGAATCTTAAACTTAGGTGCCGTTGTTTAAAAAGCCATGCAGGCTGTGAGTTCTACAAAATTTAAGCCCTGATGGGAATCGTAATTGTGCATCTTAGACTAGATGCTCCTCCTGTAAGGACCATAGTGAAAAGGAGAGGACAGGAATGGTTTCCATGTCCAAAGGTGGCTGCTTGAGGTGTTTCCTGATTCATAAAATTAAAAGTGTCGTTTAAGCGATAGCTGTACTGACAATAGTTTATAACTCGTTTGAACATGATATTCGTTCATTAAGATAGTCCTGGCCCAATTGGCCAATACTAGGGATCTAATTTAATCTGGATACAATTCAGAGCTTCAATGATATATGTACAGAGGCTTATATTACACGTAAATACTTTTCATATATTTAACTTAATGAATAACCATGCTCTGCAGAAAACAGTGTATACAGGTTGCAGAGTCACTCTTTACCCTTCACCTACTGCTTTCTGAGGGTTCACAGAAAAATCTGTAGAAAGATTTCTCAGTCTGCCAAGTAACCTGGATTCCAGCTGAGCTCAACCAGTAAGAAGCACTGGAGTGGCAGGAAGAAGGCTAGGGTGTTTCTTCTTAAACCTCTTGACTTTGAATAAGATCTCCAGCCCCTGCCAGGAAAGCCCACTGTGGTTTCAGCTGCTGTCAGTGTTCATAGCCCCTGGGCTCAGCTAACACCATCTCTTCCGTTTGCCCTTCCACCTCCACCCCAGGATTAGAAGTGACTCTCGGTATCATTAATCTAAACTTCTGAGATCATCTAGCACCTGTGTAACTAATCCCCATGTTAAATTCCTCCTGTTAAAAATATGCATAGTGGTTTCTTTCTCTCTCTTTTTTTTTTAAGATTTATTTATTTGTACAGAACTGGGGTACAGGCCAGAGGCACAGGGGCGGCAAGAGGCTTCACCAGAGACTGAGTGGGGAGCAGAACAGGCAGATCGATGAAATACACTGCGGAGGGGAGCAGCGGGCGGGTCAGGAGAGGTTTGCCGCCCCATGTGGTCACCTCAGGACAGGCGGGGATCGAACTCATGCGGAAGTGGCTTTAGCTTCTCAGTGCTGTGCTTTAACCCACTGCGCCACCGGGGAGGGCCAGTGGTTTCTTTTTTAAATATTTATTTTATTTATTTATGCATACAAGAGCTGGGGTATATAGGCCAGTGGTATGGGGGAGGGAGTGAGAGGATTCACCAGAGACAGAGTAGGGAACAGAACAAGAGGATTGAATCAACTGAAATACACTGCTGAGGTGAGCAACAGGGGTGACAGGAGAGATCCATTGTGCCACGAGGGCTACCTCCCTGGCCAGGGATCGAACTTATGCTGCAATGGCTGCTGTTAGCTTCATAGTGCTGAGACTTAACCTCCGGCACCACTAGGGAGGCCCCATGTATAGTGGTTTCTATGCATAGTGGTTAGACCATGACTGGTAAATGTGTGTCATGACTAAAACGTTTTCCTTTAACATGCCCTACTTACTAACAAATTCGCTAATTAAGTCTGTGGTTATCAATCTGGTATTATTATATGTGATTATTTGTTTGATGGGTCATTTATAATCTTAAATTATTGTGAGTTGCCAGTAAAATTTCTAAATGCTTAAATTTCATTACTACTTGTGAATTCTCTCATTTCTATCTATGAAGCAGCAACCTAATTTTACTCAGAATGTTCATATGATAAATGTAATGGAAATAGTGAATCACAGGCCAATGAGTGATTGTTATTCATAAAAGAACCACCGCTGTATTTTGCAGAAATAGCCCACATTCATTCGTGAGCTAAATACATATTGACATCTAGCAAGAGCGTCATAGAGGAGTGACTGGTAGTAGTTACAGTAAAAGAAATGCTCACAATAACCTTGAAACTTGGGAGTAATTTATACCTCTCCCTTTAAGTGAGCTATTTTTATCAGCACTTGCAATATCTTTCCTGAACCTTTGCCTAAAATGCTCCCTCCTGCTGCCTACAAGTTCAGATGGACCATATCATTCCAGGAGAGGAATGCATTCTTGGCTGTCTTCTAAGAGTATTCAAGTAATGCAAATCACTGTGTCTGCCACTTTCTTTCTTCTCTCCTTTCTTCATTTTGCCCAAGTTAAGAAAGCCCTACCAGTAGAACAAAAGCATATAGAAGAGGTAAGATTAAATATGATTGACACTGTTTGATTCAATAGAATATATGAATGTCAAGTTAAGATGGCTAATTAAACGTGCTTGATTTTATCCTTACAAAGACCTCACTAAGATGATAACAAAGGCATTCAAAAAGTGATAAATATCCAGTAATGGCTGAGTGACTTAAACAAAGAAGATATTTCAAAAGCATTTCTGGAGGGTAGACAATAGATAGAGAAGTGGTGGCCGAAGAAAGAGAATAGTAGAAGCTAACTTAAATTATATGAGTATGAGGCTACGGGAGGCTAGAACCAAGCAGGAGCTCTTTTGTAAAGCTTGGGACACTGGGCAATTCATAAACATTGCTGAATGAAATAATGGTGATTGATAAGCTAGAACAAAGGAGCGGTTGGACTCTCACGCCAATGGGCGGCCATAAAGACTCTTCCCGCTCCTGATAAAACACAACCCCCTCTTCTTTCTACATAATGTAATGACCCCCCAAATCTAAGACTCCTGACATGCTGGCATGTAGCCATTTCTTTGCCAAATAGCTAGCTCTCAGCCAAGTAATCAATGCAAAAGTAATAAAAGCAGAAGATAGTTATATAGTACTGTAATGAGTACATTATATATTCATGTATTTAATGTTCACAACTCTAGGAAGAAACTGAAACACAGAGGGGCTAGATAACTTGCATAAGATTACACATCAAGCGAGTGGCTGAGCTACATGTCTACAAGGTAAAGGCCCAACTAACAAGCCTGATCCAGGAGTGAGCAAACAACAGTTAGCTTCTTATTTTATTCTGGAATTAGGACAATTAAGGATAACCAGATATTTGAAGAAAGTCCACAACATGAAAGAAAGATTAAAATAAACATAAGAATGACCTAGAAGATAGAGTAGGCAGGAAACAGAAAGATAAAGAGGAATCTCCAACTGGCATCAGCAGAGGTAGTTGAGAAAATATTGCATAATCAAAGAGTAGGATGCAGTGAAAAAGAAATCAAAGAAGTGGAAATATCCTTGAAAATTAAAAACACACTAGTTAAAAAAGAAAAACTTAACAGAAACACTGGAATAAATATTCAAAGAAATCTTCCAGAGAAAGGACAAAGAGATGGAAGTCATCAGTGAAAAAAGACAGGAGTCCCTAGGGCTAATACAAGACATTTCACATTTGACTAATCGCATTTACAGGAATGAAAAATAGACAGTGGGAAATATAAGACATTTTCCAGAGGTGAAGATGTGAGTCCTCTAGATTTATAATGACTAAAATTGTACATTGAGCATATGGAAAAGGTCCTTTAAGACATTGGTAAACTGTTCTGTGGTGAAAGACTTTTGTACATTCTCAGTTTATTTAATTTGGATTCTGAAGTGAATATTGGAGTTTAGATTTTTGTGACCATGCTGTTAATTTTTGTGGCGGGGTTAGTGATCTTTCTGATTACATTTCTTATATAGCTTTTTTTTTGTTTTTTTTTCCCCCAAGAATTTGCCATCTGAGAATCTTTGTCATTATTTAATCTTCAAGTCTATCTAATCTCCTCAATCATACATTCTATTCAGTCCCTTTCTCTGTGCCAGAGATGCTTCAGTTTGGACTGCTTGCTCTCTAGATTTCTATTTAGGAGTCACCCAGTTTAGAATCTAATTTAATGCATTAGATTGCTTCCTAGAATCTCACTTTGTTATTTATGAACTCACTCCCTTTGTAGCTGAAGCAAATCCTCAGGTAACTTCTTTAGAAAGGATATATAGGTGGCTAATTTTTTTTAACCTTGTATCAAGTTTTCACATTTAATTTAATAGGAGTAGATTTTATATATTAAAAATAATTTTTTCTTGGCCCTCCCTGATGGTGCAACAGGTTAAAGTGCAGCACTGCGAGCTGGCCTCTGCAGCTTCAGTGTGAGTTCAATCCCCTGCCCTGAAGGTGACCCATGTGACGAGGCAGACCTCTCCTATCTCGCTGACTGCTCCCCTCAGCAGTGCATTTCATCAATCTGCCTGCTCTGCTCCCCACACTGTCTTTGGTGAATCATCTCACTGCCCCTGCATCTCTGGCCTGTACCCCAGTTCTGTATGAGTAAATAAATAAATCTTTTTTAAAATCAAAATAATAATAATATTTTCTTGAAATGGTGACAAATAGCTTCAATGCCTTCTAGCATCCAGTATTGATAATGACAATTCAGATACAATTCAAAATTTTCTTGTGTTTGGTTAGTTCGTTTCTCTCCTCCAGTCCTACCTTCCTAAAATGGCTATATCATGTAATAGCAATGTAAGCATATTGTTTAAAGATATAGAGATAGCTACCTGAACGTGAGAAATGGTTGCCTCTGCAGAGTGGGAATGGTAAAGACAGGAAAGCATTGCTTTTACTTATCTTTTTCTTCACAGTGGCCATGATTATTTTAACAAACTTTAAAATTTTTAAAACATGGGCTGAAAAAGTAGAAAAAATGTAGGGAAAAATACTATCACACAGATGAGGGCTGTGTCACCTCTGGGCCTGAGGACTTCTGCAGAGCTTGTCTTGTTCTTATTTAACATGGGAGATAATTAGCCAGTTGCTTGCTTTATGCTTACCCTTTATAAGTAAAGGAGCTTTACTTTCTACTTATACATACCTATTTTATAAATTCTTTTTATATGGTTCATACTTTTAAAAAGATTCAATTTAGGGCCCTCCCTGGTGGCGCAGCAGGTTAAAGCACAGCACTAAGAAGCTAAAGCCACTTGCTCATGAGTTCAATTCCCGCCTGCCCCAGAGGAGATCCTCATGGCAGGGCAGACCTCTCCTGACCCGCCCGCTGCTC
>NW_004567115.1:7464493-7466170 GCF_000260355.1 Condylura cristata | reverse complement strand
GCACACTCTTGCCACAGAAGTCACATCCACCATCAGTACTGACTCAGAGGGTAACACGCTCAGAATCCAACATGGGCAGAGAAGTATGAGAAAACTTAACGGCAACACTGAAGGAAACACAAACATTTCCAGATAACACTAAGCTTTGTTATATCTCAGTGATTTGATAACTTGATTTGATAATCTGATGACCATTCCCTTCTACCCAAAAGCCTTGAAAACAGCATAGTACAGGCAACATTGAGGGAGTCACATGGCAAAACTTTCTGCAAATAACAACAGTCCCTTTTCCTGTGTCCCTCCGTTCACAAAAGCAGCTCAGCTCTTCTCTCCGCCATTCTCTGTCTCCGTTGTTTCTCTTCTCATCCTTCTCATTCCCTTTCTCCAAGACAGTCCCCTGCCCAAGCCCCAGTCCAGCCTTAGTCTTCTTTTCTTTCAGGAAGCTCCTATCCCATCCCTTTAAGGATGTTCCTTCTTCGGCCTGTTCCATTTTGCCTCCCTTTCTTAGCTCAGACACACCAACAAAGCTTTAGTTCATGTGCCTTAAGACGAATTTTACAAAATTTTCATTGTATATCTTCCACTATGTTACTAAACAAAAAGCAAAAGTTGACATTGGAATTCATGGAGGAAACTTGAGAACCTACTGACACAACAGATTTTCAATTTTCCAAGGAAGAGGAAGTTGAGGAGGGGAAAGAAGAAGAGAGGGAACAATGTCTCTGAGCGGCCATCATTGTGTGTGTCTCCCCCACTAGATTTTTTTTTTTTTAAGATTTATTTATTTATTCATACAGAACTGGGGTACAGGCCAGAGGTGCAAGGGCAGCCAGTATAAGTGTAGGAGACTCACATCTATCTCCGCTGGAAAATATCTTATATTTCCCCTTCTCCATTTTTCATTTCTGTAAATTCTGTTAATCAAATGTGAAATCTGAACCTCCGGTTGTTCAAAATAAAAACCTTGCTGTATGAGATTATATTACTAGACATGCACTTCTAGGTCAGTTCCATATTGACTGAGCACCTGAAGTCTAGCAGGAATCCATTTGTCCCATCAGCATTTACCTCAGGCATGGCCTCAGACCTGCGATAACATACAAGGTCCATGTCCTCAGTGAACTTCTATCTTAGGAGAGCAAGGAAGACAGATATTCAGCAAGTTATTAAATAAATATACAGCATAGCAAGTGATGAAGAAAATGAACTAGAGTGAGCTGGAGGACTACTATTCCATGTAACAGCTCAGAAAGGAGAAAGAGAGGGAGGGAGTCATGTAGTTGTCATGAGGAAATATAATCCAGGCGTCTTGTCTCGTCTTGTAACATACAAGCAAGTATCTCTGTCCTCGAGATGTGATAGCTATGAAAGAGCCAGGTGATAACTTGAATCTCAGAAGCAAAATTGGTAGAGACTTGGATTAAAAAGTATGTTTACAGTAAAGATGTATGGATGAGGAGAAGATGAGTGGAGCACTTCACATTTAAAAGGGGTAGAAGAAGGAAAGAGAGGGACTCAGGGAAAAGCTAAGAAGCATAAGGGAAATGGCAGGAAACATGACAGGCACTGGGGCAGAACCTAAAGCCACAGTGACCCCAGCACAAGAGAGGTGATGGAAACATGAAAGAGGGGGTTGGGGCCCTCCCTGGTGGCACAGGAGTGAAAGCACAGCACTGT
>NW_004567115.1:7421227-7463413 GCF_000260355.1 Condylura cristata | reverse complement strand
TCTCCTCCAGGGCAGGCGGGGATCGAACTCATGAGGAAGCAGCTTTAGATTCTCAGTGCTGCGCTTTAACCTGCTGCACCACCAGGGAGGGCCAACCCCCACTAGATTTATAGAGACCTGTCATGCATTGTTGAAGTCCACACCTCCATGCCATGGCAGCTATAAATATTCAAATGACTGAGTGAATAGGGAATGAATAATTTAACATGACAAAAGCAGACATGGAGTGCAGTGAGACTGTCCCTGCATATCATGTTTCTTGCCGTTGTCAGGGAAGGATGGGGGGAATTATCCTGGACTATCTCTAGGGGCACTCCAGGTGTTCCTCCTGCAAATGTGATCTTGCAGGACAACATGGTCATCAGCCAACTTCCTCAGAGTCTCATAGCCTCCTTATGAAGTCAGCGCTCTAGATGGTGGCCATATACTGGCTCTCAGATTCTTCAACCCAAACCCTCCTGTTGGAGTTGTTGATTTCATAAATCAATAATCCTTTCAAGGCATAAAACTCTTTGAAGTTATATATTTTTTGCATCAAATATATATATATGTGATATATAGATATAGATATAGATATATCATACAATACTGGTATCTCAAAGCTTACTTTTCTTTTAATACCATAATTATTATTACAGAGAAATCATTATTGCCCCAGAGACCTCAGAACTAACACTTGGTATCTTCTGATGGAACTGCTGCTAATCTTCCTAAAAACATGCTTATGTCATGTCACTTTCATGCTGGAAACTCAGCTGCCTCTCATCTGAGCACCTCCGCCTTACACTGAAAAACATGCACAGGTTGATCTCACCCTCCAGGTCTAACTCCATGTACTCCCCACTGCTCCCAATGTACATGGTCTAGCTCATAACCAGGTGGTGACCAGTCTCACTGCTGCTCCCTTGTCAAAGTCCTGAGAGCCTTCTGCTCTTCCTTAAAAAAAAAAAAAAACAAAAAAAACAGATGTATTTATTTATTTATACAGAACTGGGGTACAGGCGAGAGGTGCAAGGGCAGCGAGAATATTCACCAGAGACAGAATGGGGAGCAGAACAGGCAGATCAATTAAAGTATACTGCTGAGGGGAGCAGTGGGCAGGTCAGGAGAGGTCTGCCCCGCCATGTGGGTCATCTCCGGGGCAGGAATCAAATTCACACTGAAGCGGCTGTGGCTAGCTTACAGTGCTGCACTTTAACTGGCTGTGCCACCAGTAAGGGCCCCTTCTGCTCTTCTAATTCTCTCTTTAGCCAACAGAAATCTGGAAATGGGATAGGCAAAGATTTTTTGCCAGTGTTCCTTCAAGGAGACTTCCTTAGTGGGCCCAGTCTGTTGGGTCTCTGAGCTCCTATATCCTACTACCAGCTATGGCTCATTGCATATTTCAGGCCTAGAGTGTGATCAATTTCCAGCCAGTGCCTTTCTTTTGAAAGGATCCATGTCTTTTACTTCTCTGCATTTCCAGAGTGCCAACACACATCCTGTTTGCACAGGGCTATTATTTTAAAACTTTGCATCAAAGGAAATAAATCAATATATCTAGAGTCAGAGTCAGGTGATTCACCAGGTTGTTCCCCTGTTGGTTCCTACCGGTCACTTGGGAGAATTGCAAGTGCCCCAATTTGAGGGCTGATTTTCATGATAATTTTTTTTTTTTAATGGGGATTAGAGTACTTGGGAAGATCCTAAAAACTCTCATGTTTCCACTAAATGAATGTATGGATAGGATAAACTAAACTCTACGTGATGTTTTAGACAAGAGAAAATTTCTTAGAGGTGAAGATTACAGCAAGAGTAAGGAGTTAAAGAAGATCTGCTCTAAATGCTTGAATCCCTCTCTTTCCAGGAGAGAATTCCATGGATAGCATTATGGAGAGATATATAATTGGCAAACTTTGCTCTGCAATACCCAAGTACAAAGAATGCCACATTTCAGTAGTTCTCTAAAATCAGGTTAAACTTGTCTTCAAGTTCCTCACTCTTCAAGGCTGGGGAAGAGTTCCAGGTCCATGGTCCATCAGGCTTTCATGTACCCAGAAGAGAGGGAGAGTATCCTGATTCAAATACCATGGTGGGTGCGTGGATACTGCTGCTGCTTCTGTTACCCCACTTGCTAGCTTCTTCTCTGCCCATCAGGGAGGATTTGGGGGGGAACATGGAAAGGCTTCTTGTGCTGTTCTCTCTCCACATTCACCCTCCTCAGCCTCTCAAAACAAGAGCGTGCTTTGTCTTCCTGCACAGAGTTTCAATAGCCTCCCACCACCTTCCTGCAGGAGTGGAAGGACACAGACCCCTGAAAACCTGCATTCACTACCCCTGCACACATGCATGCACACACAGACTTCTCCATATGGGGTGTCTCTGTGGGGTGGGGTCACATTTTCCTCCTTTAATCACAGCAGTTGCATCGAACATCCTTAATAACCTTTCTTATAAGTCTGCCTTTCAAACAAAGGTCTCAGTGGAGGGGCTTTGCCCAGGGCCAAGAAATTTCTGTTTTAGACTATGAAATACAAAGAGCTGTTTCTTTTTCCCTGAGGAAAGAAAGCCTAGAACTTAAAACATAGGGCCAAGAGGAAAGTTCGCTTATCATTACTTTTGCTGATAAGGCCACAGCAGTTAAAAGGATAAGACACCAATTAACTTCTCCATCACTTTGTTTCATGGTTCTCCACTGAGCCTGGGTGTGTGTGTGGTGGTGGTGGTGGGGGGGTGTTTGTGGTAGAGTTGGGTTGGGGTGACTAAAAGCATTAACAAAGAAGAGTTGGACCCCTGATGAGATCTCAAAGGGCAGTTTAGAAGAAGCCATGAAAGGAAACCTGAGCCACATGTCTGAGCATTTACCGTAGCAGGTGCCACTGTGTCCTGTGACCATGTGAAGTGAGGAAATGGCAAATGAAAGGTGTTTTTCAAGATGGGAGGACTCTTGTGGGTAGCCAGATAACTTACTGAGATACTAATTTGTGGTTTGTGTTCTCACTACTGTAGATCTTAATCATGAATACTTAAGCAGTGGAGTCAAATAAAATAATAAAAATATATTTCAAAATTAGGAGAGTATATTTTTAACATTAAAGCTAAAAGATATCTTATGTGAGATCAGAAAACCAGAAGTTACAGAGAAAAGTGCCTGCCTATGTAAAATATTAAATATGTTGGATATTTAAATATATGTGGATGCATATAGGTGCACATATAAAGTCAAAAGACCAGTGATACCCTATAGAAAAGTGTATACTTGCAATATATGTCTCATATGTGTCATATAAATATACATAGTACACAAATAGAACTTCCAAATCAATTTTTAAAAAAAGATAAGCAGGTAAATAGAAAAATAGACAACGCAGATGGAAGACAACTCATGAAAGAGAGATACAAATGGTCTTCAAACTTGCTAAAAGATATTCAAACTCACTCCTAATACCAACGTTTGTATCATACTCACTATAATCCAGGCACTTTTCATAGAGCTTTACATATACTAATATATTTAATCATCACAGCAACCCTATGAAGTGGCTACTTCTGTTAACTCCAGTTGACATATGTGAAACATATCTTAAAAATCTTGACCAAGGAAACACAGCCATTAGGTAGTAGACTTGTATTCCAACCCAAATATTTTGGTTCTATGGTATTAACTATTATACTTAAAGTCAGGCAAATGCAAATTAGAGCAAAAGTGAACTACCAGTTTTCACTCATCAGATTGATAAAACTTGAAAAAAGTGATAATATCTAGTGATGGCAAAGATGGGAAAATGTTCAGTTTCATATAGTGCTGGTTGGAGTATGACTTGCTTCAGCTTTTTTTTGAAAAACTGGAGATACTGAAATTTAAAAGTCCATAAAATATTGATTAATAATCTAACTCTTCACTATCTATTTCATAAAATTAACAGTAGGGAGAAACTTATTGCAGCATTGTTGTCATGATACAACAAACACAATTACCTGGGGAAAACTCCCCTATTGATAGGGAATGGTTAAACAGCACAATCAGGAAAACCACTGCCACTACCACTCAGCCAGATCATTGTCACCCAAATGGAAGTGAGTCTTACACTTTAGACACTTGTATTGCAGTTGGCTCCAGGTTTCTGCAGAGAAACAGAACAATCAGTATATGTACAGACATGGATGGATGAAAGGAGGGAGGGGGAGAAAAGGGAGAAGGAAAGAGAGAGAGAGATGTTAAATCAATCACAAAAGGCAAGGTCTGGGATTAGAAAAGTGGGATTTATTTAGAAATCCAGTAAGCAGAAAACTCAACAACCTCAAAAACCATCTCTGTTTTCTAGGCAAGGGGCACGAGTTTGTATAGCAGAGTGTGGGAGTAGGAAGAGAAGAGTCTGCTGTTGATCAGCATGACTCAGTCATATCTGCTATTGGAGTAAAGTTACTTCCCCAAATGCCTGTGCACCTCTTGCAGCACTGTCCAGGAGGAGCAAGTGGCCAGAGTTGCCATGGGTTTGGGTGTTCTAGGTAGTTTCAACTCACTTATCAACAGAAACCAATTGAAGCCATTTTAAGGGAGCAAATAGGTTAGAAGTTGGAGAAACATAACTGTGTCCTAAAAGTTACAATGGCTAGCTCAGGCCTTGTTGGGTGCTTTCACAAAGAATAGGCTTGCATGACTGTGGAGGCTGAGAAGTCCCGTGTTGTGTCATCTGCAAACTATGGGCCCAGGAAAGCCAGGAATGAGGGCCTGAGCACCAGGAGAGCCAGAGTGTCATTATCAGTTCAAGGGAAAGCAAACACCGATCACCTGCCTCAAACAGTGGGCAGAGAGAGGCCAAATTCTCTCTTCCTCCACCTTTTTGATCCTTTCAGGCCCTCAACAGATTGGAGAATGGCCACCCACACTGGGGAGGCCATCTGCTTTACTCACTCTACCAATTCAAATGTTAATCTCATCCAGAAACTCTCCCACAGACATACTCAGAAATGATGGTCAGCCAAATATCTGAACCCCCCATGGTCAGGTGAAAGTGACACATAAAATTAACCAGTAAATTTGTTATTAGATGAAGCATTGTAACACCACAGTCAATAGAAAACCAACATAACTTGGTTATAAATTAGAAGTGTCTGTAATAATAAATACAAGTACAACCAAATTTCTGGTTAGATAGCATGACCTACAGTAGATTCTAATCCCAAGCCAACTCTTGGCACATGAGTGGAATCTTACGTGTCACGGCTATAACCGACACACACCATGTGATTCAGTGTCATAAAAAGCTCTACACAGACTCTCTTAGTGCCTTGGAGTCCACGGCACTGAGCATCTCAGATGATAGGAAACATATAAAAGACTCCTGATTTTGATCTGTAGAGATATTCCCAATTTATTAAATTAAAGCTAATTATAAAGCGACATGTGTTATTAATCTTCCTTTTGTACAACAAGTAAACTCAAAAGAATCCTTTATGTGTGCGCTGATGCCTGTCTTGATGTACACAAGGAGAAAAGGATGAACATCTAAGTATAACCTTAGTAAAATGCCATTTTTATAAGTCAAATGGACTAAGATTGACATTTTAATATCATTCTACTTAACAAACCTCCAAGGATGTTCATGTTAATTGTGCAAAAGAATGAGGGAATGGAAAGTCTTATTATATCGAATTTAATTATGAATATATATTACTTTTGAGTTTTTCACAATTCTAATAAAAACATTTTAAAGACAAAAGAAGTAGGTTGAACTGTCAAAAACTGAAGAACTACACATCACTGGCTATGTGTCAATTATCTCCCAAGAAAGCTGGGAAATGGGTATCTAATCCATGTCAGCACTACTGACATTTTGTGTCTTATAGAATGTTCAGCAGTATTCCTGGTTTCTACCTGCCGGTGACAATAGCACCCCTTCCTCCTGCCCCCCCCCTTACACAAATGACAAAAAAATCTACAGAAGTTGCCAAATGTTCTCTGGGGGCTAAAATCACCCTGTTTGAGAACTGCTCTAGTCCTCAGTTTCTTATCAATGAAAGGAGACCTTGAACCAAGCGCACCTTAAGCTGCTTTGTAGTACCAACACTCATTGGTTGCATCAATGTGCAACTAACTACAAATGTGTTTTCCAGAAGCTGTTTTCCTCCAGAGCCACTAGAGGGGACAGTCTGCAGTACAAAGGCCAAAACAGAGCCCTGGGGGAACTTTGTTTTCAGCTCCTCAATGACATTGTTGTCTTTGTTTCTGGGACAGTCCCAGCCTTTAATAAATAATCTTAGAGATTAAGAGCACTTTATCACAAGACATGAAGAGCTATTTGTCTTGTGCTTTGTGCCATAAAGTTGGCGTTTGTAGATAGTAGAAGAGAGCAAAGTGTTGTTAACTTCTTTTTTTGTTTTTTTCTTTAAGATTTACTTATTTATGCATACAGAACTGGGGTACAGGCCAGAGGTGCCGGGGTGGTGAAAGAATTCACCAGAGACAGAGCAGGGAGTAAAACAGGCCGACTTATGAAGTACACTGCTGAGGGGAGCAGCAGGCGGGTCAGGAGGGGTCTGCGGTGCCATGTGGGTCAGCTCCAGGGCAGGGATCGAACTCATGCTGAAGAGGCTTTAGCTTCTTAGTGCTGTACTTTAACCCACTGCGCTCACTGTTAATTTCTTAAACATTCTTCATAAGTCAGTAAATCACATCACTGGAATGAACTTATACTGTCTCGTGAGAAGAAGCCTGTGAAACAATCAGATCTGGAGATGAGCGGTCCAATTCTTTTCCTGACCCTGCTACTCATAGACTGAGTGATGTTGATCAACTCTCTTAATATTTTTTTAAGATTAATTTATTTATGCATACAGAACTGGGGTACAGGCCAGAGGTTCAGGGGCCATGAAAAGATTCACCAGAGACAGAGTGGGGGGCAAAACAGGCAGATCAACGAAGTATACTCCTGAAGGGAGCAGTGGGCGGGTCAGGAGAGGTCTGCTGCACTGTGTGGGTCACCTCTGTGGTGGGAATCGAACTCATGGTGAAGTGGCTTTAACTTCTTTGTGCTGTGCTTTAACCCACAGTCTCAGCAGAGAGGGCCCAACTCTCTTAATCTTTTTGGTCACATGTAATAGAGCTGAGGAAACAGGTTGAGAAGTTAAGTCACTTTTTTAAGGTTACACAGTGAGTTAAGTTGTCAAGCAAGGCTTTGGATTTGACCCATCGACCCCATGGGGTGGTGTGAGAATCAAATGAGATGGAATATTTGAGAATCTTGAAAAATAGAAAACCCCCACAAGTTTGGGGTATGAATTTGCAGATGTTGTGGGAGTGAGTGGAGGTGATAGCTCAAAGATGGCATGAAGAAGGGAGGGGTTGGTAGTTGCCACAGAAGTTATTCTACCATTTACTATAAATTAAGGGAAAAGGCTTCAGTGGTGTTGGAAATTCATCTCTGGAGTTTAATCCCTGGGAGTATCAAAAGGAACAGACCACTTGAAGGAGTGTCATGTGTTGTTAAAAGTTGTTCAGACACCTTAATGAAAGTGAAAGATCTACTGCAACACTGTTTTCAAAATGTTTTTTAAACCTTGAACCACATTGAAAAAGTGTTTCATAGAAAGACCCAACTCACACACATATTACAAAACTGGAACAAAGTCTTACTTGTTAAGCACTAGATAATTTCTATTGTTTTCTTTTATTCAGTCACTTGAAAGCAGTACTGCTTCAGACCCAATAAATGGTCCTGGCCTGTAATTTTAAAAGCACTGTACTAGAAAGTTTTGTGGGAGAAGTAGGAACACAGGATTCTGGTGCTAGATGGGGAATGGAAATAGGAGAGAGGCCCCCAAACGTTACTTAGAAAGCTTCAGAGATAAGCCTTATATAGTTGGGGGGGGCAGCTAATTCTCTCAGGAAAGATGCAAAAGGAAAACAACAATGTCAAATTCAGCTGAGCGAGTGAGGACAGGCCCTCGGGCAGTAGCCTCTAGTCTAGATTCTCAGAGGTCATGGGACCTATTAATATAAATGAACATAACTAACTCAAAAGTATATATGGGGCATAATGTAGCCACCACCATCACCACAAAAAAAAAAAAGAAAAAGAAAAATCTAATGTTTATTCAGCCTTCTTATATCAGACATTGCACTAAATTCACTACAGAAGTTAAGGGCCACAAATTGAATACTCCCTGATTGTCTTTTCTTCCTGCCAACTAAAAGGAGTTCTGACTTGGCCTGTCCAGTTTCTTCCCTTGCCCTATCAGAAGGAAAAGTGGACAGAAGTAGAAAAACTAAGGGGACATAATTTAGGACTGGAGATAAAGCTGTGTCAAGAAAGCTTTATCAAAAACTTAAAAATGGGTCATAGGCAATGCTGAAGACCAGCTTCAGCTGAGGTAGTGAGGGTCTCCCACTGGAAAGGATGGTGTCATGGTAGAAAAAAGAGAAAAAGAGAGAAAGAGAAAAGATAAGGTAGATAAATGAGGAGACGCAGGCTCCTGTTAAGGTTGAAAGCATCTTCTGCCGATTGACCCAGCAAGTCTTTACTTACACATTACAAGCAAGCGGTGGGATTACATCAGTGTGTGCATAAAGCAGAAAGCTTAACAATCATCATATTTTCTTAAAGACAGCTTGGGACTTTTTGATCTCTTATTGAGACTTTTTGATCTCTTATTGAAACTATGAGACTGTGATATTCATCATTCATTAATTAAAAGTACAATCGCTACACAAGATGTTCCTATAGTGACCAGTCACTAATAAAATATTCTTATGGTGATCAGTTATCAAACAAAATTTTTCTATAGTGATCAGTTATCAAACAAAATATTCCTATGGTGATCAGTTATTAATATACAAAACATTTCTATGGTGGTCAGTTAGCTATTACTACTTAAGCAATCATTTTGTTAATCTCTCAATGAACAAACATCTTAAAGGTACAGATTTAATGTTAAGGAGCTAGGAGTCAGAAAAACACCAACCCCAAGTGCACTGACATTTCCCTACCCCTAAGGAAAAATTCCTTTTTTGATCTATAAAAGGAGCATCTATTAGTCACTATTTTTGCACCTCTGGCCTGTACCACAGTTCTGTATGCACAAATAAATAAATCTTTTTTAAAATTCGGGAAAAATTTCTTTCCTTATGGTCATTAATTATTATCCTATTAATCTTATCTTAAAAACCTTTCTGTGTGAAAATGGGTTGGGGTGAAAGTTAGAGGGAAGAGTAGGAAAACTTATTGTTATTTATAATTCTATTACTTAAAGCGAAACTATGTTACTTAAAACTATACATCTTTTATTGGGGACTGGGTAGGAAATTATTGCAGCCTTTGGTTCCCAGAATTCTTGGACTGTGACGTCTCTTGTTATTGTGGGACCTAGATTTGTGCCAGCTCTCTCAAGCAGGGTAATATTAATTATTTTACAACATACTGTGCCATTCTGTGTAATGCTATTGTTATTGAACCAATAAATCCAATCAAGTAATTACTGATTTTATATTGAATGTATATTTGGACAATTGCTATGCTTCTTGGGAACAACCAAAAACAAACCATACTTCTTGAAAATGGCTATAAACAAATAAAAAGAATCCAGTAGGAACCAGTTGTGGAATATTCTGACTTTTCAGGACTTTTTCCCCCTACATCAGGATCTTGTCATACAACGTGGGTAGCATGGACCTCAACCAAGACATAAATATGAGAACTAGAACTATAAAACTCCTAGAAGAAAAGTCAAGTGTAAAACTATATGCCCTTAGGTTAGATAACAGATTCTTTGATATAACACCACAAAATTACAAGTAAATAAAAAAGAGAAGCTTGATAAGCCAGACTCCACCAAAAGTTGAAACTTTCTGTCCTTCAAAGGCAACAATCAAGAAAGGGAGAAAATAATCCACCCACAGGGAGACAGTATTTATAAAATGAATATAAATTAAGGGATTTATATACAGAATCTATCAATAATGTTCTACAACTCAAAAATAAAAAGACAACTCAACTTAAAAGCAAAGAATCTAAGCAGACAATTATCCAGAGAAGAAATGCAAATGCCCAGTAAGTTCGTGAAAAGATGTTCAACATCAGTAGCCATTAGAAAACCGCAAATCAAAATTGTGTGTCACAACTACTAGGATAATTAGAATTAAAAAATTTAGACTCTTAGGAGTGCTGGTGATGATGTGAAAAAATCAGAACCCTCAGACATCACTGGTAGGGATGTAAAGTGGTGCAGAACTTTGAAAAAACAGTTTCAAAGTTCCTCAAAATGTTAACTATAGATGGAGCTGTAAAAGATAATGCTTAGTGAAATAAGCCAGAAAGAAAAGGAAAAATACTGGATGGTTTCACTCATAGCAGGAGTATAAAGGACCAGGCGAGAAAATAATAATAATAATGAACAACTATGTACTAGAGACATTTTATGGAGGTAGAATAGGGGATAATGGATCAAAATCGGTGGTGATGTGGGGAAGTGCACTGGACTATGGTGATGGCACATGGGTGATTTGGTGATGGGAAGCCCACAGGGATTACAACTGAGATGGAAAAAAGGCACAAAATGATGTAAAAATAAACTATTATATTATTTTTAAAAATTCTGGTGATTATGAAGGCTATCAAGGACCTGACAATTCATTGTCATTAAATTTTTCACTGCTATAAATTAGAAAATCTTAGCCCCCCCCCAAAAAAAATCTTAGCCATAGAGTTAACCTTATGACCTAATAATTCCATTCATTGGTATCTATCCAAGCCACATGAAAATATGCCCACATAAAAAAAATTGTCCTTGAATGTTCATGGAAATGTTATTTATAAGAGCCAAACAGAAAGGGGGAAAAACCCTCAATTGTTCAACGACTGATAAAACTGTAGTATAGCCACACAGTTTTCTGTTCTATTTTGGCATAAATAGAAGTGAGGTAATGATATACTCTGCAACATGGGTGAAACCTGAAAACATGCTAGACATAAAGGACCATAGATTATGTTATTTCATTTCTATTAAGTGTCCAGAAGAGGCAACTCCATAAAGACAGAAGGAAGAATAAGTTTTGCCTGTGGCTGTGGAGTGGGAATAAATGAGGAGTAATACTATTAGTAATACAAAGTTTCTTTGGGGTGTGATATGCAATGTTCTAAAATTAGAAATGTAAGTCACCCAATTCTGTAAATATACCAAAGTCCATTGAATTATACTTCTTTAAGTGGGTTAACTTTATGGTATCTAAATGCTACCTTAATAATTTTTTTTTGAAAAGCGAGTAAGATAAAAGAAATCAGAGGGATGAGGATAGACAAGTCTTCCAAGGAGTCTTTAAACCCATAAAGGTGTTCATATTTTTTAAAAATTCCCAGTAGGTAGCTATTTATCAGCATTTATTGTAGCAAAGGAAACAGGTTCACCAGATGGGGTAGGCTAGGGGGCGTTATTTGTGTCCCCAAATAGATGTTTTCCCATTGTTCTAATTTTATGCTCACTGTCAGAATCCACTCCAGAGATCAGAATGCAAGGGTCTGTGTCTTACTGAAGTTCCATTCTCTCCTCCTTTCTTTTTTTGTTCACGTTATCCTGGTCTGACAAGGTAGACTGAAGTAACAACCAGCTTTTATTCATCTCATTAAAGAAATAAATACGTGTGTATGTGAAGCAAGCAAGGCCACTACCCTTTGGGGGAAAAGCAGGGGGTTGCCCAGAAGCATTTTCTGCAGAGAAAAGGAAAGAATAAATAAGCTGTCTGCCAAAAATGCCTGGAACTTGAAGAACTTTCCTCTGCCCAAGGTCATGGGCATGGACAGTAACTGATTAGTTGTTGTTCTTCCCTTGATTAAAAGCACGTGGCTTTTTCCTTTCTGAAGTTCACCTCTGCTAATTCCACCTGCCTGGGGATTCATCCTCCACAGTACAAGTGGTAAACTCCGAGTAGTAATTGGCTGTGCTCCCAGGAACAATCTAACTGCACAGTGTCCCCAGCTATCAGAAGCATTGATTTCCAAAGCCATGGAGAAGGGTCGCTGTGATCAGACACCCCATCCCACAGTGGGAAGGAGAGCTGAAAGCGGGTAGAGTTATTGAACCACACCTCCCTCCCTTCTTCTTGGGACTGGGCATTCTTGGTTTTGTCTTTTTCGTGGAATGAGTCATTCACCTTGGGAGAATTGTGGAAAAGTACCAGCCACAACCTCTGAGACCATTCTTATCCTGGATCCAGACACCCCTATCAGTGAAGGTCCTCCTTTACTCTCTTCCCCCACCATGGCTTGAATACAGGCACTGAGAGGATTCTCGCTCATCCCAGAATGGCCACTGATCCCTGTGAGGCAGTGCAAAGAGCAGAGGTGACCGCCACTGTCAGGTCCAGCCCCTCCTGCTACCACCAGTACCCCCTGGCACTTTGAAACCACATTGTATTCAGCCTTCTCCTCTAGGTTCTGAGTAACCTTCCCCACAATCTGCTTGCCTGGCCTGGGCTTGTGCTTTTAGCTTCATTGGTCCTCTCACCCACACCCCTGAGGCCAGAGGTCAGTAAGACCAGTTTCCCTCAGAGGTGCTCTATTCACTGTGGAATCTGCATCTGCCATGCAGACTTCCCTGCTGTGTGTTCTGGTTCTAGCTTCTCAACCCCACCTGGCCTTAATGCAGACCCTGGTATCCTGCCTAGCTTCAAACCTGATATTGACCTGTCAAGAGGCTGTGAGGCCTCCTATCATCCGTCATGGGGCAGACAGTTCACCCCTAATTACTCCACTGTTTTCCTTGTAGGATTTGGTTTCTAATGTCATCCTTATCCTTATCGCCCCTCTCCCAGACAGGCCGCCTTTGGTTAATATTTGTTCTTTTCTTCCAGTCACTCTGCATAATGCTTAAAAATACAAGATTTGAGATCAGGTGATCCAGGTTATGCCACTAACTAGCTGTGGGCCACTAGAGAAGGGCCTTAATCTTTCTGAGCATCCATTTCCTTATAACCATGTCGTGCTGGTAACAATAAATGAAACGATCACTTAGCGGGACTTCAGACATTCCTTGTAACTATTCCATATATGTTCCCTACTATTTTTAGATATTTTTGATATCCATTCATAGGATTGTTTACTCATTCCCGATATATTTACTGAGCCCCGTGCCAGGCTGTAGTATATAAATATATATATTTTAAAGAGTGGCATCCTGTGAAACTCAGGAAGAGCAGAGAGCTGAGGCGCCAGGCCATTGCACAACAGCAGAGGAGAATAGAGACTGACCGCTGGGTGCTGCCCTGGGAGGGGGTGTGACGAGAGTCCGTCCACGTTTCCCTTTTACTCTCACTTCGACTCGCTATGTAAGCAGCACCATAAGGAAGAAGGGGGAATGCCGGAGTGGGAGGTGAGAAATCCCTAGAGAAACACCCTCCCTGCTTTTCTCTTTGACAGAGAACACCATGCCTCTGCCATGCAAGAGGGGTCACGTCCCTTGGGGAGGCCTTGCAGAATCTGCCTGGGACTGTTCCGGAAGTAGGAAGGGCGGCCGGGGGGTGGGGAGACTGCAGGAATGTTCTCCTGGCCTGCTGCTCAGAGCAGGCGAGTGTGCCGAGAGGAGGGCCTCTGGACATCAAAGGTTCCTTTTGTCCCCTTCCGAGTGGCAGGACAGCCCAGCCGCTGGCGATGACTCAGGCCTGGCCCTGACGTCACCCACGCCTGGCCACTGGCCGCCCTCTGCAGCCAGGAAGCCGGCTGGGGAGTGGCACTCGAGCTGCAGCAGTTCTCAAAATAAGGAGGCCACTGCCTCTCTCTTCTCCACCTCCCTACAGCACACCTTGCTTTCCTTTTTTCCATTTTTTTTTTTCCTTTTTGTTTATGCCTCATGGAAGGTTTTACTTGTAGATCAACTTTCAAAATGTAAGAAGTCAGCATGCGTGACGTTATCAGAAAAATATGTGGTGCTGATCTCGACGAGAAGTGAAGAAGTGAAGAGGGCGCTTTTAACTCCTGAGCCCAGGGAGTTGGCAGCATCTGGGTTTCAGAGGAGCCAGCACCTCCGAGTAAGTGAAGGCCGACCCCCGCCCCCTCACTTGCGCCCTCACTGTGGGGCGCCATCTTGTTCCCTGACACCTGCGGCTCCCCAGGCCCCAACCCAGAGGGAGGGTGCGGGTTGCACGCGGACATCCTCCAAGGACAGCGCCAAAGGGATCTGATCACTGTCTTCCCACAGGACCAGACGCGATGGCATTTCCTCTCAAAAAATATAAACAACAACAAAACCCTAAGTTTGAAGTCCTGGAGGAAATGGCCCCAGTCGCGCCTTCCCCTGTCAACCCTCATGTTTTGTCTCTTCCTCCTCCTGCCCTCATGCGCTGTTTTGGACTGTCAGAGTGTTTGCCCAGAGTTCTGAACTGTTTGCTTCCTGGATCTTATATCTGACGCAGAATCAGTCTCCTATTTTAGGCAAATATATTCCCTGTTCCGTCAAGTGGTATTTTTACCCTTAACCTGGTAAAGGAAGATTGCTCTGGTAAGAAAATGTCCAGTTTGCCTGACCTTACAGGCGGTGTCGGCAGCTCTGGTGCGCCCACCGCCACTGTCTCACCTTCACCCTGTTTACAGAGAACTTATTTTCATTGCCATGGGTGTTGTCTCTGGTATGGTAGTTGACACAAAGACAGATTATAATGCATCTCTCATGTCTGTTTTAACTTCATCTAAAAAAAATCTAAAGTTTTTTCATAGTCTGTAATTTTATAAACTGGAATTTCCTACCTAAGAAACAAGGTCTCCAGAGAAAAGTTTGGACACGCACGGAAGTCGCACGGAAGTACTGCCAGAGCACATAGGCCTAGAAAAAAAACATACCCACTATTTCTGGCAGCCAAAGTAGGTACAACTCTGGATATCCACAGAGTTCATACCTAGTCCGGCATAGCTTACTTAGCAGAGCAGGGTTCTTTATAACTTCTGTGTTATAATAATTGGAAGGAGAGTGTATTTTTAAAATAAATCTTATTTTTAAAGCAATAGGGAAATTTGTCATTTACTGGAAAACAGTGGCTAACTCTTTTGTAAACTGGCAACATCCTTTAGAAATTAACCTTCACTCGATATCTGTGCTGTCATATGTTTGATTTTTGTTTTATTTTACTATATCAGGTTGTCTTGGAGTGACGTTCTCCGGAACTACTGTTCTTCTAGCTGCAAGATCTAAATGCTGTGGCCACTAATTTGGTGAGTTCCTATCTGTTGCTTAAATTTAAATTTCTTTTTTCTGCTTTTTTGATTTGTGGTAAGATTTAAAGAACAGGGAGAAGGCACCCAGACTTGTGCACACAATAATAACAGCTGTATCAAAGAAGCTATGTATAATTGAGATAGGCTACTTGATGTAATAGACCAAAAAATATATAATGACTAACACAATTGAAGTTTATTTCTTGCCCACATAACATTGCAACTTAGTGGCACAACTTTCACACCTTTACTAAGAGAGGGAGCTTGAGAGAGGTTCCCCATCTGTAGCAGGTGACTGTCAAGGTCACTGAGGGTCATCTCCACCTCTCAGTAGATGAGGATGAAGTGCACACGAGAAGTTTCCATCGGCCTTGCCTGGAGTGGCAGCACATTTCTACGCCCATTCCTTTCACTAAACTTCAGTCACATGACTACACCTAAATGCAAAGGGGTCTGGGAAATGTAGTCCTCAGTGGGGCAGCCACCTTTCAGGGTCACCTCTGGAGTTTCTAGAAAAGAGGTAACCCTCTCTGGCACAGGATAAGGACTTGGAGATATTCAAGGATAAGGTAATGGAAGGAAGCAGTGGGAGAAGTTAAAAAATTAGAGATACTTAAAATTCCCTGACATTCTTAGGTAACATCTGACATGCAGGCAAGGAACAGTTGGTAAGGTTTTTCCAGAAGGTGCTGCGCATTCCAACCGCTGGTCGTTAAATGAGCACTGCAATGTCACCAGTGACCAGTGAACCAGGAAGGACGGTCTTTCCTTCATTTTTCCCTGCAAGGTTCTCTTGTCTAGGTCTATTCTGCTTTCGTCTCCTAGTCCTATGTTGATATGGTATTTGGAATTACCCAGCACAATTCTCTTCCCCAACTGTGAGCCCCAATAGTCGGAACGGAAGTTCATGGTTCTCTCTGCCCCTGGGCTTTGGGGAGATACCTTACCTGATCTGTGCTAGACTTTGGGATGCTTTTAATCTTGGAGCAGGGCAGGAATGGGAAGGAGACTCACTGTCTCGGATGGGCTCTTCAATTTACTAAAGAGATACTAAAAAGTAGACTACAAAGGCTGGGAAGTGTAACGCTTTCCTAAGGATTTGATACCTATTTCTGCTTTTTATTTTCAGGAAAAGCTTCAAACATTTACTGAATCACTGAATGATAAGATCCCTGTTTAGCGATCCCTGACCTAATGTTTTATTTTATGTATACTTTTAAACCTTGTTTTTTTTTTTGGTACAACATTCTTCTCACTGGCAAATCTCCAGAACCATAGAGTGGACACTTTATGGGGACCTAAGGCATCATAAAGACCCCAAATAAAAATGGGCTGTGTGTGCTCACTTTCACAGCACGTATACTAAAAATAGATTTCCACCTTTCCCTGAGCTGCCTGGGAGTTCTCTAGTTTTATTTTTGATATCTGGGTGACACTAGTTTCTGATTGAATTTTGTCCTGGGACATGACATTTCTGGCACCCACACCCATACTCTGAAGAACACACAGTGTCCATTGTGTGAGAAAGCCAGCTAACTGGTCAGTTTGATGGTGTCTCCCAGAGCTTGGTGCCTGCTGTTCCTGTTGCCTCACTTTAGCTCAGTCCCCTCATATCAGGAGTGAGCTGAAAACGCATGGAAGACTATAACGAGTTGATTTGCTACAAAAGCGCTTCAGGATCTAAAAGCTCATTCTCTTGGGCCAGTAGGTCATAAAAGTGTCCTCTTCACCAAGAGCAGGCAGGGCCAATGATGTGACCATAAGGTATGACCAGCTTGAATGGGGGGATGTGATGCCTGTTAGAACAGTGCAACCAAAGGAGTAAGTTGAGAACTATTACCAGGTTTCAAAAGCAGGAGCCAAGCGAGGATGGGATGTCCTTACTTAACAGAGTCCGGCAGGAAGCTCAGGGGCCGGGGGAGGAGAGGTGTCAGGTCCATTCACTTGGGAGACCTGAGAGTCACAGCCTGTTAGTTTCAACTCTCAGGTGATAATGACTCCTCAAAGCCCTAAGTTTGCATGAATTCACATACGAAATTGGGGTGGGACCAACCTCCTGATTTCTGACATCCAGCTGCCTAGTGTGGCGGGGTGAGGTGTGCAACCACCAAACCTGAAGTTCACCTCTGTCAGCACCACCTCTTCACAGTCACACACTGGGGTCACACACTGAACAAAGCAGGGTAACAAATATGTACTTTGTATGTAATTTGGCTTTAGACATTATCAAAATATATGTCAAAATAAGCATCATAGGAAAAATTAAACTTTCATGAATTTGTTTTAACCAGAAATTGACATGTTATTATGTTTTAAATGTTTAATTGCACAGGAAGGATATAATTCAAACTCGGGGCACCACAGTATTTCCAGAACTTACATGATCTAAAGCTCGTGGCCTGGACACGTGGACCCATGGGGAGTGTCCCTAGCAGGTTGACAGAGGCAACACCTGTACCAGTTTGGTTATTTTTAACTCCAGAAATTTATAGTTTTTGTAGCACAGACTCACAAACCTCCTTCTTAGCCTAGGTCAGTATTTTGATTTTTTTTTTTTTAACTATTCTGAGAGAATTTTGTAATAAGGCCACATCATATTCACCAAAGCTAAGAATTCATGGTAATAGGGCTTCATAACTCCTCGTGTTGAAATCCCCTACATTCTTGTCAAGAATGAAATTAGAAAATACCACACTGAAAACTTTAGGGTTTTGTTTTTAATTCAAGAAGCTTCTGGTTTTTATCAGAACTTTAGTGCTTCCTCTTGGCCTCTGAGTGGTGTGGTGTTTTGTTTGTTTGGGGTTTTTTTATGTAAAAGAGATTCTGAGATTCTATCAAAATAACTAAGGTGACATATTGAAATGGTTTGGGTAATTTAGAAAAATGCATGGTGAGTCAAGGTTTTCATGGAAAAAAATCATAATATGGCTAACCATTGGCATTGTGGCATTTGATATTACTATTAATATTGTGTCATTATTTTAATTTTTTTGGTCTTCCTAATTGATTTTCATCTGAAATCCTTAGCTCTCTGCCTAAATAGCCAAAGTATGGGCTATAAAAATTCCAAGGACATCTGGAAAGGTTTGATTCTAGGCCAGAAGCCTTCCTAGCTTCTAATTTTATTTTAAGAGGGGTTTGACCTGAGATTTACTGACGTATGTCAGGGACGATGGATTTGAGCAATCTCGCTGCCCACAAAAAGAGGCTTCTCCACATTCTATTGGACACCCAGTGCATTGGTGAAAGAAGGCTTTGAAACCACTCTGTAGGCGCGTTGACTCTAGGTGGGGTTCCTGAGCCAGAATGAGTGCATCATCTGTCAAAAGCCCCTCATTGTGAGTGCAGTCTGTGGGCTTTGTATTAGAGGGTCGGGTCGGAGGATTCCACAAGTATGTATTCAACTCCCAAACACTGAAGCTCTCATTTAAACAGTGAACTCAGCCTCATTTCTCCATTTTATATTTTATAATGTGTTATTTTCAAATACAGCAGGAAAGTAGTATCCAGTGACAAGAACCTTCTCACCAACCTTCTTCACCCCAAAATTCCTTGTCATGAGCTCTATCACCTCTCATGGATATCCTGCAGCTAGGCTGCAGCTGGGCTAGATTCTTCCTAAGAGACTGTGCTTACCCCTGTTTTCACTCTACATGAGATAGTTTCTTTTAAAAAATTTATCTTTGTTAAAGACGGGCTGCAAAACTACCCCGAGATAGCTGACAAGAGAACTGAAACACCAAGTGGCAAGGGTGGGAGAGGGAGAGTGAAGAGGGAAGGAAGCATGATAGTCTGTGGTATTGGAATATGGGTGAGTGGGTGGTGGGTGCGCTGTGGTGGTGATTCCTGATGGAGGGACCCTAGTGTTATGTCAGTTAACAAATAATTAAAAAATAGTTTTTTAAAAGTGATACAGCCAAACAATGGAATATTTTTCAGTCATAAGGAAGAAGAAATATGGCCACTTACAGCAAATTGGAAGGAATTCAAGCAATTATGTCAAGCAAAGTAAGTCAGAATAATGAAGACATAGCACAAAAAAGCAAGTGGACATTCATTTTTCAAGGAAATTAGATTTCTGAGTTTTTGGTAGAGCAACTGCCAAAGGGGTAAGAGGGATAATGATGGGAAAAATTCCAACGGAACACTAAAAAATTATCACTCTTTTTCAGATAAAAAGAGCCATAACTAGTCACTATTCAAAGTCTGGAAAATACAGAAAATTATCAAGAAGAAAACAATAATCTCCAATAACCCAACAACAAAACAACAATTCAATATTAGCATTTTTATATATTTCTTTCCACTGTTTCTAGATATATTCTTACCTTCTTTAAAAAGTAATTTAAATAGCATTTTACATGACTTTCCTTCTCCCCATTTAATGCTATGCTCTAAACATTTTTTCAAGTGAAGATAATGGTCTTTAATATTTGATTTTTTAATGGTTATGTTTCCACCACAGTGATAGGTCTTCATTTATCCTTTTTTTAATGACATTTTGATTAGGTATAGTGTTCTGCTATTACAGACATGTAGATATATTTGTGATAAATAATTTTGTGGACATCTTAGGGAAAATTTAGAATTAAATCAGTAGATCAAATGACCTGTTTGAATTGCTTCTAATGCCTATTGGTAAATTAGCTTCTAAAAAGGTACTAGTGTCTGTGTCAAAACCTTGGTCCTTTTTGTTCTCTCATTAAACAAATGTTTCTAAGCCCCAGTGGCAATAGAAGTTCTGAGGAGGGAGCCTAAGAATATGCATTTTAATATTGCCTCCCAATTTTCATGCACATTCAAACCTGAGAACTACTAATCTGGTGCATTCAGTTCAATATACATTCAGTTCAGCATTTAATATACAGGAAAAGTCTAAAGAAACCCAAACCAGTATAGCTAAACTAAATTTAACTTGAAAATCTTTGGACTTCTGAATGCTTTATTTTTCTCTCTATATGTGTGTGTGTGTGTGTGTGTGTGTACATATATATATATAAACACACACATATATATATATTAAAGATTTTATTTATTTATGCATACAGAACTGGGGTACAGGCCAGAGGTGCAGGGGTGGTGAGAGGAGTCGCCAAAGAGTGGGGAGCAGGACAGGCAGATCAACAAGGTTCACTGCTGAGGGGAGCAGCAGGCGAGACAGGAAGGTCTGCCACGCCATGTGGATCACCTCCTGGGACCAGGCTCAAACTTGCACTGAAGCGGCCATGGCTTGGGTTGGCTTTTCAGTGCAGCACTCCAACCCATAGCACCATCAGGAAGGGCCGTTAATGTTTTATTTTCTCTTACGCATAGTGTGGTATAGTTTAAAAATTACCAGCTAAGGAGACAGGAAACCTTACTGTAAATATGAAACAACTGAGCCCCAGAATGGTTCACTTACTTCCTCGATGTTACCCAGGTAGAACTAGAACTTGAGTAGATAAAGAATTCAGAGTCACCGACAGTCTGGATAGGAGAGAGAAGGCATCAACAAGAAGCAAGTCCCTGCCTCGGCCAGGGAACTTTTATTTGCCTTCTCATGGATAGGACCATGTCTCAGGACATGTGTGTGCAGCTAAGACCCTGTGAGGGATCCAGGTGCCCACCTGAGTGGCCTGATTAGGACAGACCCTGAGTTCTGAGGTGACAGCCCAGAAGCTAAACAAAGCTAGATGCAGACCCATGCCACAAGAGCAGAGACAGGGCGGGGTCCAAGTCAAAGAGCCAGATAGCAGCACAGGGCAGGGCACTGGAAGACACACTGCAGGAAAATATGAGGTCAAGGCGGGCCTGAGTTGGAAAGACAAAGCCTGAGCTAGAGGACAGCTGCAGAGAATTCAGCCTTAAGGCAGGAGTCCCATTGCCTAACGTTAAGGTCCAAGGAGGTACCTGACCCAAGCGGTGCTGTGCCTGCCACTTTAAATCTGAAAGGTACTGTGGGCTGGGTGGTTTTCTGGCAGCAGGTAAGCAGGAGCGCTTGCTCAGAGGAGGGGCAGTGGTGAGAGGGAGTCCTGAAGATGGAAATTAGAAAATGTTCTGGCACTGCTGGGAACATAGCATAAAAACAATAACAAAGAGTTTTAACTGTCACCATCTTCTGAGAGGAAGCATGACCAACCATCCTGTCTGCGTAACTTTGCTCAAACCCATCAGACCACACCCACTGATCACCTGATAGTATCTGGCTGCCCTTCCTCTCATTCCACCACCTCAGTTCTAAAGAGCCAACCTCCTGTCACTTGCTTTTCGAGTTCAGCCTTTGCAGATTGCTTAGCTCCCAACACTCCCTGGGTCATGTTCAGCTTCTATAAGTCACCATGTAGTTTCTTTCATGCCTAAGTCTATATCCATGTCCAGTGATGGTACCAGCTGGAGCCCACGAGCCAGAACCCAAAGGAGCAGCCTGTTGTGCTCATCTAGCACATTTAGGTATCAGAGAATGTGCTGTGCTCAATAAGCTTCTGTGCGTGGCCTCTGCCTCTTGGCAATCCCCCCCTGCAGTATCACTGCTCCCCCTATTCATAATCTCCTGGCCTGAAAATGTGTGGAGCCACGGTCATGAGGAATTTGGAATCTGGGATGGTCTGCCGCCAGCCTCCTTTGAGTCAGGAGAACAACAGTTACAGGGTGACTTTTCAGGCATGGCTATGCTACTGACCCTCCACAGCCCTTCTCCCCGAAGTCTGCACAGCTCCTTGGCTGAGACACTTTCTGATATCCAGTCAGAGTCCTGGATGCTACTGGGATCTGATCCCAAAACCAAGGAGGTATGTGTAGTGGTGACAACAGTGCCACCAAATCCATCCCCCAGGAGAGAGATCAGAGTGTTGCAACATCCAGAGAAGGTGTCTACCTGCTGCTAGATTCTTGGGCAGACAACAGAGTGCAAAGTGCAAGGGCGAAAGATTCAGCGGGGCCTACGATTTGACAAGTGCCTCTCACCTGTCTCTGTTGATTCCATGCCCCACCCCCACCTCATATCCTGCTATTAAATAACTAACCCTATGAATAAAAAATTCTCATCTAGTATCTGGCCAAAGGTTTAAGACCCGGACCCAGGAAAACTCTGCTCCTGCCTCATGACCCCTCCCCAGTATCATCTCCCCGACTCCATGGGGCCAAGTGTCATTGGCATCAAGTCTGCCTGCTGAGACAAGAGACACTGCCTGAAGAGGCCCAGGTCCCCAGATGGCCATGACCCCCTGCAGTCAGGAACAAGTGGACAAATCTCGAGCCCCACCCCATATCATGATAGACCACCCCATTCCATCACTGAAATGCCAGACAGAAATGCCAGACAGTCCGCCCTGCTGTAAAGACAACTGTTAGGAAAATGGGAACAATGAGAGATCAGAAAACACTCCACTCAAGCTCAGAAAGGCCCAAAACTTTACTGCTATACTGACATATCTTACACATCTATCAGAATTGTTAACAAAAAAATACCGATGTTCCCAAAAAGAAAAAAATACTGATGTTGGGCCCTCCCCGGTGGCACAGTGGGTTAAAGCACAGCACTGAGAAGCTAAAGCCACTTCAGCATGAGTTCCATCCCCTACCCGGAGGTGACCCACATGGCGCAGCAGACCTCTCCTGACCAGCCCGCTGCTCCCCTCAGCAGTGTACTAGGTCAGTCTGCCTGTTCTGCTCCCCACTCTGTCTCTGGTGAAGCCCCTGCACCTCTGGCCTGTACCCCAGTTCTGTATACATAAATAAATAAATCTTTAAAAAAAAATACTGATGTTACCAAATACTTGCCAGAACATGAAGAAACTGAATCACTCGTAAGTTGCTGATAGGATTGTAAGTAGTACAGCCACTCTGATAAACAGTTTGACAGTTTCTTATAAACATATACTGCCCATACAGTCCCACTCCTGGGTGTTTACACAAGAGAAACAAAAATTTATATTGACATAAAAACTTGTACATAAATGTTCCTAGCATTCTATTTGTGTAGCTTAACACCTGGAAACAAGTCAGATGTCCTTCAATGGGTGCATAAATAACAGATGGTGGTACTCATCCTGTAGACTCCTATTCACCTATAAAAAACACTTTTACATACAACTTGAATGCATTATAAGGACTTTATTTGGCTAGGTGAAAGAAAGGAGCAAAAGATAACATACTGTATGGGTCCACTTAGGTAACATTCTTAGAGTGACAAAGTCACAGTGAGAAGAAGTCAGTGCCAGTGGTCAGGTTTGGTGGGGTGGGTGACTGTAGAGAGTGGGTGGCACAGGGAGCTTCTTTGTCATTATGGAATAGCTCTATATCTTAATTGCGGTCACCCCATGTCTTACGATTTCAGAAAACTCTTTAGACTCATACACACTCGCAGTGCATGTGAAAATGGGTAAATTCCAAAAAAGGCTGTCCCTGAGTTGACAATACTGTTTCAGTTGTACCAGTGTTTGTGTTTGGGTTTAGACAATGTACTACGTAGTTAGTAGACTATTATTTCCATCAGGGAAAAACTGGATGAGGTATATGCTTTCTGTACTATTTTTGCAATTTCTTGTGACTCAAACTATTTCCCAAAAGGTTATTAAAAGCAACTTTTAAAGAATTGTTTGTTTGTTTTTTAAGGGAAGGGAGTAGGGTTGCAGCCCTAGCTGCTTTTCCGTGCACCTTCTATTATTTACTTTGCCACTTTTCTAATTTATAATTAGTCCTTTATGGCATCTTGGCAATTTTGGCCTCACCCTCTGCTTCTCAGAGCCAGCCTATCTCAGATGGAATCAAAGTACACATATTCCAGCACTGAGTGTGAATGTATCCCCCCTTCCCCTCCCTGAGACTGTAACTTCAAAGCGAGGTAAAAGACTCAGATCTAAGAACTGGTCTCATAGCGAAAATCTAGGACAAATCATCCTTCGCGCCCCTGCACTGTAATTTCATTTCTGCAGTGGTGCTTTGTCTGCTCCGCTCTTCATACAGATTATTCTCTTCACCTTCACCAAATGGGCCCTCCTCTAATGGAAGGAGATTAACCCTTCTCTGCCCCCGTTCAGTCCCATTCAGCTGAGGGATTTCTTTTAACTGCACTGCTCTCTCTGGGCCTTGTGCCACTGCTGAATGGACAGCGTGAGATGTCTCTTCCCTTTGAAGTGGGGAAGCTTCTGTCAAACCCTTTTTTGCCAGATTTGGAGCTAGAAAGCTAGTTTTGAAGTGAAACTTACTATGAGCCACCTGGATTTGTGGTACAGAAGTACACAAGGCCATGGGTGTTGAGGTCAAGCACTACAGGCTGCATTCACACACTGCAGGGCGCCATCTTAATGAGAGTCTAGCTTTATTTACTCCCATGCTCTGCAGAGGGGTCCCTCAAATCACCTAAGGTTGAGATTGAGCACATAGGGGCTGATTTCTATGTGGCATCCTGTCCGGATATGACAACACAAGCAGAGACAGCTCTCCTCAGGGACTGGCCTGCGAACCCAGTTTCCTGCCAGGCCTTATTTATTTGGGGACATCTCAAGAACCATGGTAAGGGGGATGGAATTGCGCACTTCTTGGGCCTGGGTGTGAGCTGTGGATCAGCAGGATGGTGCGCTAGGGAGGTGACAGTTTGAATTGCTGAGGCGTTGGTGGATCTCCTAGTTTGCACCTTTTGGTTTCACAACCAAACTGAACAACGGAAAATGAAACCTGCAACTTATTTTTAGCTGTTCATGCTAACTCATGAGATTTTTTCTTTGCAAACTTAGTAGGATGAAGGCATCTTCAGCCGGCTAAACTTAATCTGGTTGGCTTAATATAGCAATCAAGCCTACTTTTCTGATACTTCTCAAGGGATGCTTACTTTGTCTTAAGTGATATTTTGGTCATTATTTTCTATTTTACGTTAAATTACACTTAGTTGAGCTTTAAAAAAATTAAACAAACATACTACAACTATTTTTTCCCCAAGAGGCATGGGGAGACAAATTATAAAGCCTCTATTAATTCGTTCATTCAGTTATTCTATAAAGTAAATATTTAAGTAAAAGCTTAGAATTATTTTTAAAAACGAGACTAGTGTGTTGAATTACAAATAAAACTACTGGGAAGGAAGGAATATGGCATTTACATGATTACTGAGGTATTCAGATATAATACTGTCTTTGAACTTGATTTTTCTAACCCCCTCAAGAAATGAGTTTCAATGACTTTCTTTAAGGCATCTTCTCATTCTGTAATTCTGTGAAACATATGTTGCTGCTGAGGGTCCAGGCCCGCTGAGGCACTTTCTGGAGGCAGCTATTTTGCTATCAGGCCACTGTTTTTCTCTTTCTGGTCTAGGAGAGACAGATTTAAACCAAGTCCGTGGTCTGTTTGTGGCCCCCTTGGTAAACAAGTGACAAAGTACTCAGAAGACTTCTAGGTATTTTCGGTCCCCAGGTCTATTCCTTAACAAGTGGAGCAAGGCCTCCTGCCTAAGGGGTGGCTTTATGATACAAAGCTGAGTACTCCACTGGTAGTGGGGGAATCAGAGAGAGGCCCCTAACTTCAGTTGTTGGTCAGTCAAGAGCCAAAGCATGTGAGCCTCTCCATTGTACCCAGTTGCGCTAAGTACAGGGGAGATTTCAAGTCTTACAAAAAACAACCATGACATGGAAGTAAATGTAGATGACTCAATACAACAACTTTGTGTACTTTTATCTTCAGTCCAAACGAAATGAAGATTCACTGAGGTTTGTTAAGCTGCTCTGGTAAGAAGTACCTGGTTGTAACCCTTCTGAGCTACAAAATTACTTATTTGAGAGAAGGGAAAGCAAGTGAATTTGTTCCCATGTAAAGCCATGTAATATTTATTGCCCAAGATGAAAAAAGAGATGTGAGGAACATGCTCTCCCCTGGGGTAGATCTTCCCAACCTTTAAGAATTCTTCCTTTTCTACCTTCATCTATATCTCTACCTTCCCTTTCAACTAGGTTGAAACCTCTAGAAAGATGAAACTTAAACTTCTTTTATAGGGTACGTATTTACCTGGTCAGAAGCTAGCCAACTGTGTGATTCTAGTCCCGCTCGATTTGGGGAAAAACAAGTAGTCCTGGTCATAAAGGAATGCCTGATGAGGGACGCGGGAATGCCCTTGGCCCTTATTGCATGCACTGTCTTTATTCCTGCCACTTTTCAAATGCACTGAGACAAAACCAGAAAGCATTCTGTTGCTAAAGCTGTAGTGTTGATATAGAAAATGGTGTTGAGAGGTAGTGAAGATACTCTGGGGTGAGATGGGAGGGGAGATGTCTGAATTGGACTAGGGTGGGGTAGGATGTCAGTTCCAAGTCACCCTTGCAGTCTAAGTCCTTCACACCCTTTTCTTGAGTGTCACATGGTTGAGTCACATGGTCAAATTGCTTTTGTCCCCCCAACTCTTTCTGGAAGGTAACCCCAGTTTGATTCAAATGGAAGCTATTTTTGACTTTTATCTCTGATCAAAGTAGAGGGATGTTCCTCCCCAGACCTCTAGGCAAAATGTAGATGTTCAGGTATATCAGGTTTGCTGCCTGACCCTTGCTGTCAAGTCTAGACTCCTTTCCCATGTAGTATACAAATGCTAATGAACAGAAGAGAGAAACCTCCTATCTAAGAATCCGAGGGGTTCATACTCCTCAACCATGACCATTCACCTGCCTTATGAGCCCTGAGCAAAACAATCTTCCTCTCATATTCCCAGGCAAGGTGGAGCTGATAGAGTTGATTAGAAAGCCCCCTTTGCGTGCCATCTGGTTGGCGTATAAAATTACCACAGTGAAGCAAAATAGTTGGTTGGCCACACAACTAGGAGGCAGGAAACTGGGAGTCTAGCTCTTGGTCAAATTGACCTAGAAAGCAAACTGGCTTATATTTTTAAAATTCACAAATTTTCTGAGCTCTTTGGAATAAAATGTACAGCTGTTAGCCTATAGAGCCGCTCGTTGAAATGCTGTATTTAAAAACAATAAGATCGGTTAAAGAAAACCTTTTATTCAAATGTTAGACTTTTTCAAATCCCTTTAAAAAATCATCTTTGGGAAGGAACTTATAATACTGACTTAGGTTATCTGTTCAGGACAAAAATGCCATTATGAGAGGAAACCAGATCATTCTTGATTTTCACTTTTTTTTTTAAGATTTATTTATGCATACAGAACTGTGGTACAGGCCAGAGGTGCAGGGGCAGTGAAAGGATTCACCAGAGACAGAGTGTGGAGCAGAACAGGCCAACTGACCAAGTACACTGCTGAGGGGAGCAGTGGGCAGGTCAGGAGAGATCTGCCCCACCATGTGGGTCACCTCCAGGGTGGGGATTGAACTCAGGCTGAAGTGACTTTTAGCTTTTTAGTGCTGTGCTTTAACCCACTGCGCCACCAGGGAGGGCCCAGTTGTCACTTTTTAAAAAAACAATGTAACAACCTAACACAAATTCACTCACCAATGCTGGACTTGTTAGGTATAAAAGGAAATGAGCTCTACTTTTTTAGACAGCAAATAGGTCAACTCACAAATTAATGAGTGATCTTGGGCAATTGACCAGATCTCTTAGCCTCAGTTTCCTTGACTGTGACAGAAAAGCTTGGACTTCATTAGATGAAGGCTCCTCAGATGGAAACGTAAAATTTCCCACCTATTTTGCTTCATGAGTGGACAGAGAAATCTCTGACCAAATTTGTTACTGTGCTTTCTACCCTGCACTTAAGCGTACCTCTTCTATTGCCTTTTCTACCTGCTCCAGTCTCTTTCCAGTTGGGGGCCTCCTGGATTCCCATAATTCCCTGGGGTTGAAGAGTTGTGGCTGGTTTGTATAAACAGGGTAACTATGACTTCAGGCATGGAGGTCTCGTCTACCAGGAGTATCTACATAAAGAAGATTCCTATATCAGGGTGGAATGTAAATGAAGGAGAAAGTTTTATCCTTGTGGGACTAGTGGAAAGACACAGGCTTTGGAATCAGTTGGTCTTAGGTTTGAACCCTATCTCTGATATTTATTGCAAGTAGGACTCTCAAATAGTTCATCACCTAAAATTGATGACAGTTAATATCCACCTTGCAGGATTATTGGGTTAAAAACATAGGTTCTCAATAAATGGTAGCTGTTTTTGACTTTCAGCTCTGATCCAAGTAGATGGAAGTTCCTGCCCAGACCTCTAAGCAAAATGTAGATTTTCAGAGTAACAATGGACTTTCCCACAAAAACTAGGAAAAAATCATCCAAAAACATTTTTAGCATTAATAAGTTGTCACGGTGTTTTTTTCTAGAGCTGAATATTCTGTTCATAATTGTAATAACCAATTTCAGAAAAATAATTTTAGTTTTCTAAATTCTAAGAATTTAACCAAGAGTATTATATTTGGTAGACAAATTTATAATTTAAAAATCAGATTAGGATACCTTATCCTGATAAAGAAAATTTACTTACAGATGTTGAAATATTTATTAGGTGTGCAGGGGAAATAGCTGTATTTTTTTATGCAGTGAATGGAGTAAAGAAATGTGCAAAGCAATCCAAATGTTTATAAACCAAGAATTCCTCTGGGACTCAGTGCTCTGACTTTCTGTTTTGTTTTGTTTTAAACCGAGAGTCAAGCTTTGTTCATGCTTGAATTATATACTTTGCATAAGCCATGCAATTTAACTTTAACCCACAAGACTGAAAATAAAATGAGCTTAGACTACAGAGCACAGAGCCCGTGAGCAAGAGTGTTAATCAAACTGAAAGACGCACCCCTCGCTGCTAGCTCTGTCCTTTCCAGTTTGCTCCCCCCACATTATTTAGAGTTATTTGTGCTTGACTCATCCAAGTGGCAGAAACAGGTTACAAGGGATTTATCTTGTAAGTGAAAGTTTGTCCATATGCCCTTAAGGAGGCTGATGAGGAGCACGTAATTTTTAAAAATCATAAGTGAATGTATATACCCTTTGCCACTTGTAATGATGATAAAGCTTAAGTAATTCAGACGGGAACATGGTTTGTTAAAAGTGCAAAACAGGATTAACTAGTTGAGGCTGTCTGCCTAAACAAGCTCACCCATCTAAATCTTTTCAACTGTAGTTCAAATTTAATACAAGCAGGTTTAGTTGATGAACCTCACTGAATGTGTCGGAACATCACAAAATAAACCAGTATGAGGCTTTTAGGCTTCTCTGGACAAAGATCCAAGAACCCCACAGGAAGATTTGGAACCCACTTGCCATGGCATTCTGCTTTACCACTACCGGTCAGGGACCTGACCATATTTGCCACCTGCCCCCCTAAAGAGACCATCACTAGTCACTCTTCTCTTGAAAGCCTGCTGTGGATTTCTGTCCTTGTCACTCTCATTTATTACCCTAGACAGAGGAAGGGGTGACTTAGTCCTAGGTGGTAATAGTTGATTCCGTATGTGGTTATTTTAGTCTACAAGATGATATTTTGTGAGTCTTTTCGCATGACTGTCTAGCTTTTCAATGTTATTAATGAGGATGATCTGAACAGACACTAACAGCATCACATACCTATGTGTTTGCTTCACCCTCCTCCGACTGCTTGAAGGACTGCTTTATAGATTTTTGTATATTAAATTGATACCTTGTAAGTCAGTGTGATAATCTCTACCCCAATGGTAAGGGAGGGATTAGCCTAAGGCACTCCATTCTAATTCTCTGTTGCTGTCAATAGTAACCAAACCTCATAGAGAAATGTTGTGGGGTGGGGAAGATGGCGCCGCCATTGGTGTTAGATCAGGAGTCATGTTGACTTCTGTAGTAGCTGTGGAGGAGAGGTGCCCTCAAAGAGAGGAGGACTTGCTGTGGGTCAGGTTGACAGACCGTCTGGACAGTCTAATCCTAAGGCTAAAGTGTGTGAGCTAGAAGAGGGCAATGAACTTTCCATACATTGGGCCAAAAATCGCTTGGGTTCTGAGGGTGGAGATAGAGTGAGAGCTAGAAACAGAAAGATTCAGTGTACAACCTAGTACCCAACGTATCTGAATCTATTTTCTCCTTTACAAAAACCCAGGGAAACTTAAATGTTTTGCTAATCTATTCTTTGTAGGCAAGGTTTATAGAAGATAGAGGCACTGAAAACAATAACCCTGGAAAATACTATTCGTTTTTAATGAATAATGTGTTAAACATGTTAAAATGAATTAGCGTGATCATGTTCAGTGTGCAATAGACAATTAAAGATTTTTGGAGCGATAAGAACAAAAATGATAAATACTGCATATTCAAAATCAGTCTTATGGCATTTTATAAATTTTTTTGGCTTATTTCCAGGACACAGTGTGAGGGTGGGTATGATTTCTTTGTAGCTGAAGAAAGAGCAGAAAATAATCTGCTCTATTTCCTTAAAAATAAAAGACTTCTTATTTTATACAGCATGGAAAATGAAATGATTTTCTGTTTCTTACCTGCCGGCAGGATCTGGAAGAAATTTTTTTAGCAAGCTATGCTGTTTTCCTCTCTTTGGGGACCTGGTAATACTGGTTTTGTAGCAAAACAGTATTTGCTTATTAGGCATTTCTTCAAAAGCCTGAATAAGCAGTTCTTTCACATTTTTTGTTCCACATGTTAAACATATCATTGCAATTTGAGCTTCAATTGTGAGTGTGCGCGCGTGTGTACATGTGAGTGTTCGCGTGTTCATGTGGGTGTGTGTATGTGTTGATGGGAAGGACTGAAAGGGTGTGCATAAGAATTCTTGGAGGTTTTTGTTTTAAAAAATGAATTCCTGCAGTTATGAATTGGGATCTCTATAGAAGGCGATTCGGATTTATTACATACAGCCAAACTAGATCCCATCAATCTTGAACAGCAGGGCTAGGGAGGTGGTATTGAGGAAGACATGAAATTCGGTGTTTGAGTAGATGAGATTTAATTTTCGGAAAACATTTCACTCATAAAACGAATAGCACTCCAGTGTCAGCCCTGACCTCCATGATGTCAATGTCATCGTGCAAGCGTAGCTAAGATAGCTTCAAAGTAAAACAAAGAAACCCCGCATCTCTGCACAGCGCCGTTTCTTTGACAGTATGTAAAATATATATATACATACATATATATATATATATATATATATATATATAAATTGGTATTCTTGTTCATGGTTTGTTATTCTACCATTTAGCTTTTGGGTGGGAAGGGAGGAGAAAAATCATTTTGCATTTCCTATGTTCTGAGCAAGTACAGTCTGCTGCTGCACGTATTAATATTATTTAGGTCAGTATCCTAAGGACAGCTTTTTTTTTTTTTAACCTTTCTTAATGGGCAGCTATACATTCCAAGAAATTCAGCATCCATTTATTTTTCTGTGCTGAGTTTATTTTTCTAAGTTGAAACAAATTCATTCACATTTTAATACAATTCCAACTGAGGAGGTATCTGCCGTTCTGCACTGCAGATAGATTTAGCAGGATACATTTACACGCTTGTGGTTAGAGGTTATAGCACTGATACCGGCAGCTGATCATGCATTCTCCTACAAGCCTGCCGGTAGCACTTAGGATCTTAAAAAATAATCTAGAAATGCTCCATTCTTTTAAAATTATTTTACTTTGCAATAGCTTAACAGTTTTTGATTTTTTGTTGCTGCTGTTGTTAGCAATTCTATGAAATTAACAGTCTAGGAAATGCATCCCCAACCAGATACATACTGTATTGAAAGCTTTCTTCAGGAAGAAGATATGACAGTATTCATTCCAGCTTATTTTCTTCCTTAGCAAAAGGATTGTTTTATTCTCAGAAGCAGAAGGAGACTTGCATTGTGCAGCAGCTCTGCTTAAGTGTTTGAAATGCCTTCTACTGTCTGGTTGCAGAATTTGGAGTTTGCTAAGCAGTGTTTAGTGATTGGGCTCATCTTGCATCACCAGTTGATGACATTTTTCTTTGTTCCCTCCTACCCAGTTGAACCAAGACTCTGAGGCTGATATGCAATGTCACTTACAACATTAATCAGATACTGCATTTAAGGTGAGCTGTCCCTTGCCTCCTCCTTCCCAGTGCTCGTGTGCTGCATGCAGTGTATCTTGCTTCTGCGAGCCTAAGATGGCAGGATTAGCCGTGCTTGTGCTGTTTGTGCATGCTGTGTATAGAATTCATTACACGTTGCCTAGTATTTCAGATGTGAGTATGTAAATGCTCTGTATGCCATATCATCTGGTAGCGAAGACTTGTTTTTGCCTCATTACAGCCTTAGATATTTCAACCTCACCTTTCAGTTCCGATTCATTTGCTTTTGGATGTTTGCTTTTCATCACATTCAAAATAGGATTTTACCATTTTTTTTAACAAAGCCAGAAAAAAAGCCACTAAAAACCAAACAACAACAAAACTCTGCTACCAGATGGTGTCTCCCCTTTCTTCTTGCATTTGCTGTCTTTTAAATAATGTATGTTGTATTGTTAATTAATGTGAATATCAAATTAAACACTTGAAACTTACATATTTATTATGCAGGTAGGAGGCAAGGTGGAATCTATTTTTAACTCTTAAGCACTCCATGGTGTGCAAACAACTTGTTTCTCAAATTTGTGTTTTCAGTGCTGGTATCGTGGTTTGATTTTCAGCAAATGTGACAGTGGCCTTTGCAGTGGTCAGCTCCGGGCTTTGAACTCTCAGAGGAGGAAGGGAAAAAAAAATTCAACACACCACCTCCTTGGTTGCAGCCTCAGAGAAACCTTGGATGAGAAACTTCTTTTTTTCCAATCCTGTTTTCCTGTTGATAAATTCAGTTCTCGTGATCGCAGTACATTCAAGCTGTTCTACGTATGATTTTTTTTGTGTGTGACAATTGCATCTAAAACTTGTGAGCAAGAAGACGGAGAAATCAGTTGGTCTCCATCGCTTTACATAAAAATGGCTGAGTGTCTTGTCATGCTAACACTGCATTAAGTGATACATACAGGTAGGTTGAAATCTGCATGTTTTATAGATTTTTTTTTGAGCCAGCCAGCACAACATTAGATGGATTAAACTATGGCTTTTAAAACAGAAATTAAATAAGACAGTTGTAATTTCTTGGAGGGAGGGTATTAAATAGGATAGCTTTTCCCATTCAGTTACTATATAAGTATATAGCTTTTATGAACTTACATGTTTCTGCTATAAAAGTAAGATGATTCCTTTTTTTAAAAATTATATATATATGATAGGTGTGGCGCCATTAGGCAACAAAAGAATTTTTTGAAAAGTCTGTTGATTCAGTTCCATTTTAGCTTGAAACTAAAAATAAATTGGTTTCTGGAGGTAATTTTAAAGGGCGCAAACAAGCCTAATAAGAAACATTGAAAATATTTAAATTTTAAGAAGCGGTCTTTAAACGTGTTATATGAAAGATGAAAATAAAAACTTACATGCTTCCAAAATCAATTTTAGATAATATACAAGAATAAGTACACAATTTGTATATCTATTATTGGGGGGGGATGGGGACTTACTATTTGTAAAGGGAGGAATATTGAATATAGATGGCCTTGTTAGAAGAAAAAGAGCTTCACTGAATGAAACAGTGTCCCTGGAATGGTTCATTGCAGACCATACAGCTGTGGTTCTATAAGTACCAAATGCTGGCACTTTTCAAAATAATTTCATGAGCCTTTTGAGCTTAACTTCTCAAATATATTTTAGTTTCAAATTAAGACCGGACCAGAACCTGTTTCCTTGGCAACCACATCTTATTTAAAAATGGCACAGATAGGCAAAAGATTGTCTTTAAAAGAGAAACAAATGTGTAATGAATTTTTTGCATTTTTTCCCCTCATACTTAGAGTCTGAACTGGCTTTAAACATTTTTAATGCGGTCATCAAACCTTAAAAATTAAGCCATGTTGCCACCCATATAGAAAAAGCTTGTGCAGTGAGGGCTTGTCTCTTCCTTTGTGCTCAGTAGTTTCAAAATTAAGGTTTTCTTTGTCATATGCTCCAGAATGCTGGTCAAGGTTTGTGTACAAAGGTGTAGTTTCATTATCACGAGTTCACCAGCGCCACTGAAACAAAAGGTGTTTCAGAAATACTGAAAATCAGGAAATGCTTATGCTCTTGTTTTCCCGATCCCTCTGTTGGTACCTCAGAGCTCTTGTCAAGAAGGGCCCAAGCCCACTCCCCAACCACTGATAGGTGCCCACTGATCCTCTGTGGGTAGAACTGCATAGGTGTGCCAGAAGATACTGCCAAACCTGAAACCTCCCTGAGGTTTGGTCCGATGTGCAGAACATTGAGATTTAGAACCATCTGTGTAAATAGTTGCTTTATTCTAGCAGTTTCAAATATTCCAAAGCACTCATTGTAATGGGCTAGAGGTTTGTTGTTGTTGTTGTGTTGTTTTGAGGCCAATTTAAATATTTTTCTTGGAGTCTTTATCTGGTTCAGTTATGTCAGAACATGACCCATCTCATAATGATTTTGTTCTTTGGGCTTGCCATGAAATAGCCTTCCTTCCTGCAACACCTTTTTTTTTTTTTAGGCTGTTCGGAAGCCATTTTCCTTCCTGCCTGTGACTTAAAATGACTAAGTACATTTTGAATATAGCATCAATCAAAAGATCGTAAGCTGAAGGGAAATGTCAGAAACCTAATTCAGTCTTGCCTATTTATTTTAGTACCAGTAGCATTAACAGTTGCAGTAGGATCAAACTGATTGTCATTCATTCTTGAACAAATAATGAGCCAGGCATTTATAATTAAAACACTATTGCTATTCAGAAAGATTACAACTACAATGTCTTCTATTTTGATAGGCCAGTACAAATTAATCATTTTGAATCCATTTGAATCTTAATTACAAGATAAGATGGATACATGCAATGGAATTGTTTTACCATAAAAAATGAATGCCTGATAGATTCAACAGTGTATTTTGTCTCTATACCATTTCAGCCCCTTTGTTCTTAACTTGAGCATGGTTATGTCATCGTATAAATTTTCATACCTGATGATTTTTTTTGTGACATTATTGACTTATGTTGTACTTGGGTCTCTACCCTGAAAATATTTTAAACACAGTCCAAGAGCTTGAAAACTAATAAGACAATTGGGAAATATGTTGTACCATTGTCATTCTAATAAATAGACCAATGAATGGAAGAATAATCATAATCTATTACTTTGCTGTTCACCTTAGTGCTTTGTCTTCATATTTCCTGGAAATGCTTAAAAGGTACAAAGGTTTTCTAAACTTATCCACTTACTATTACTATTGAATTTCCTAGATTAGCCAGAAACACTTCTTACTGATTATAGAAGATGACACTTACCCGTTCTCATTGCTTAAAAAAGCTATGCTTAAACCATTTGCACTTTTTGGCTAAGGTGTTTCTGGGCAGGCCAGAGCAGGTGTGACAGGAAGAATGAAGAATGTGGAAACAATTATTTTGTTTTCACTAGCATGAAATGGGCACATCTGTGGTTTTTTGCTTGAATGATTTATGGTTTAAATACTCAAGTCATCCTCCCCCTCCTCCACCCTTTGGAGAATAGTATACATTTTCCTAAGCTTTTTAGTCAGAGCGGTTACCAAGATTGCTTTTTTTTTTTTTTTTTTTTTTTGCTGCTACAGTGATATTTATGTACCATGGAGCTCCCCATGGCTGAAATGGTAGGCCATTGTCTTACAGCTGGGTGATATGATGAGAAGGATTTGCTAAAAAACTAGCATGTTTCTCTTTAGTGCTAGGTCAAACCTTTGCACTCCTGGTACCATATGATTCATTCTGATAGCTCCCTTCTAAGGGAAAGGCTGTTGTTAACAGCTTTCTTGATAATTAAACGTTCAACACATTTATTGAGCACCTACTGTATGCCAGGTGTGTCCTAGAGGCTGGAAATACAGTCATGAACAAGAGAGACCAGAGCCTGCTTTACTGTGTTGGGGTGGCTATGGAGAAGGGCAAAAACAAACATGTAAAAGTTGATGAATGAAGACAAGTGCAAAGAAGAAAAATTAAATTTTAAAAGGCAAGGGAGACATGCTGGGAGTGGTTGCCAGGAAACATGCCACTCTGGGGTGGCTGTCCAGGAAAGCCTGCCAGAGGAGGGGGCATTGAGTGGAGACCCACATGGTCAGATGGAGCCAACACAAGTGAAGGTCGGGGGGTGGGGGGCCTAGGGGGGAGCAATGTTGGTAGAGGAGTGCTTATTCTCAAACTAAACACCCCATTCTTTGTGCCACTGTTACTGTATATTTCTGACTTTGTGGGATAAGCCTCATTTAAGAAGCTTCCCCAGCAGTGAGAGGGTATGCCTGGCCCCCGTGGGTGTTTTTTCGTAAGTCTCTGGACTTGGTGCCACTGGAGCCATTGCCATTGACCACATCCCACCCAAAAATTGCCAGTAAAATTGCCAGATCAGTGACTCTCTGGACATTATAGCCCTAAGTAGTGATGAAATTTTGGCACAGATTCAGCACCAACCCATGAAATACATGGCAGAAAAGTTTCTCAAAGCATGGAAATTTCTTGGAAGTCTTGTTTTATTTTTCATAAGGACACTAGAATTTAAACTCATGGCGAAACATTGAAATAGTCATTTCCTTTAATTTGTTTTCAAAGGCAGATGCTGGAAAAGTCTGTCCCGTCTCAGCAATAAATTGTCTTTGTCTTTGAATATTAAACAACTTAGCTCTGCTGAATTGTTTTCTTGTCTATCAGTGATTTTACCACATGAGTGATACGTGAACAAATAATACTAGAATTTTTATTTTATTTTTGTGTAGAACGGGGGTGTAGGCCAGAGGTACAGGAGGGAGTGTTTGAGAGGGTTCATCAGAGATAAAGTGGAGAGCAGAATGGGTGGATTTACTGAATACACTGCCGAGGGGAGCAGCAGGTGAGACAGGAAAGGTCTGCTGTGTCATATGTGGATTAGTTCCCTGGCCAGGAATCGAACTCAGGCCATAGTGGTGATGGGGCTGAGACTTAACCCCTAGGACACCAGGGAGGCCCCAGAAAATTCTTAAGAACCAGAATTCCTTAATGCTTTTTAGAATGGCTGTTGATGAAGGTGTAAGAACAAAGACATAGGTTTGCTACACAAGTTCTAAACTTTAAGGCCCTTAGAAGCCTTCACAATGTTTTAGAAGCATCTTCTCAAATTGAGTCATGATCTAGTGGGCTTTCCTTATCCCAAGTTAGAGGTGATCTGGCTAAGTTCCGTTTAGTTTTGACTGGCTGTGAAACACCATTGCATGAGGAGTCGCTTAGTCCTTTATAGTAGTAGGACATTGCACATCAGAGGAGAGGGGTCCTTCAACAACTTGGCTCACCTCTTTAAGCATCTGTGTGACAGACACCACCATAAGCCAGGCAGAATGGAATATAACATGAAACTGAAACTCTGGTCCAGGTTCCACCATAAGGCCAACATCACGTGTCCGCAGGTGCAGTGGGGTGCCTCTGTGCTCCAGCAAGGAGCGAATGACATGCCCTTCTCTGTGTGGCCTTTGAGACTGCTCTCTAAAGGCAGGCCTTCAGTATGGAGGCATCTGACCCCCAACAGGATGCTTCTCTGCTGGGACTCCATGTCTCATCCTTATCACTACCCCAGGATGCCTTGGCTCCTGACCAGGCACCGTATTTCTGACTGCCCTGCTCCCTACTGGTCTGCCTGCATTGCCAGGTGACCCTGATAATGGCTGCCAATCTTTCACATTCATGAGCAGATGTTAAGATGAGAAGTCCTTGAATGCAAAAATTTGAATCTGTGATGCAGACAAGATGTGTTTGCTTTTTTACCTTCCCTGACTGACAATGGGTGTCACCCTGCCTGCTGTTCTGCAGAAGTCTTTCTGGGGAGCAGGTAAATCAAAGACCAGTTGCCAAAGCACTTGTCTTTGTTAGGTGATCCCAGCATGGCTCTGACATGGCCTAGATGTCTCATTGACCAGAAAATTGCTCTTTTGATCTTGTAGCTCATTTTGTATCTTTTCCCTTTACGGCTTCTTTGCTTCTGCAGCTATTATTTGCCTGGGGTTCGAGACTAACATTTGCGTCTACACTCACTATATTTAGTCTGTGTAGGAAGTTTGTTTTCTGGTACTGTTTTGTTTCTAAAATGCCAGAGTAAATATCCTTTTGTGAAAAAGCAGTGAGAACTTTCATGATTTTTTTTATGTAATAAAATAAACCTTTTTCTTATCCCCCTGCCCCCCAGTCATTGCTGCCAAATAGACATTTTGAAATTCGCTTTCTTTTTGCCTGCTGAAATCTTCTACCCTGTCTGAGGCCTTGCTCTAATTAAGGCCCAGCCGTCCTCCCCATCTTCCCCAGTGCTGGCTGACGTGGAGCCCCTGCCCCGAGGGCCTTACAAGTCAGTGAGACGAGAAAACAAAAGCCACCAGCTGAGAATGTGGTTAAATCCCAGAAGGGCAATGCCCTTGTCATTTTTTTCCCCTTTCCTCTCGTTTCTTTAACTGTGGAAGGGAAAGCCTGTAGTAGAGACAGAAAGGCGCTGCACCCTTAAAAGAGTCTCTCAGAAATGCAGAAGACTGGGGGGAGACACATATGGGAGAGAAAGGGGTGGTCATCTGGGCACAAAGTGGAGAGGGCTTGTAGACTGAGAGGGCCAGGGCAGGTGGGTGCGAATATGAGCAAGAGGGAACAAAGGGAGACGACAGGGGGTGCGCAGGGTGAACAAAGGAGGTGCTACCGTGCTGCACCAAAGTGAAGGATGAAAGGTCCCTGGGGGAGAAAGGGTTTGGAGGAGACTGGAGAGCACCCCTGAGATGCAGCTGCAGTCCTGCTGCGCGAGGGCTGGGGGCTGTGATCTTCTGCCAGGCTTCTCCCCTAATGTTGGCCTTGCTGTGTAGCTGTCCAATGTTGGCTCTTTGGAGGAACTTACAGATTGACATCCTAAAAGTCAGTTTACCACAGCCTTCAGAAGTCTCCTTTTCCTATTAGACATTGTAAAGATGTCCCCATATCACTCTACCAGCTCTGGATTAAACTTGAAAGTAAATGAACATTTTACATGTGCTGTGACCCACTGCTTCTGGTCCACAAGGCTCAGGCCAGAGATATACCCCAAACACCTACTTTAAGCTGTGGATTTTAGAAACTCTTTTTCCCAAAGCCACGTTCCAGGGGAGCCGTGCTGCTCTGCCTTTGCTCCCACTGCCTGCCCTTCCCTGTTCCGCACCAGTCTCTCCAGCCTGTGGCCTGAATGTCTCTTTGAGCCATCCCTACGGTATATTCGGAATGTTTAAATGCCTTGGTGCTCAGGTGAGCCACACCTGCCTGGTGCAAAATATCAGCACATAGTGTTGCCTTTACCCCTGTTTTTCTTGCTTAGCTCTCATGAGAATGTGGACCACAGATTTCAGTTGCTGTGTCCACTTTAGACCCACTTTATTATCCATCATTGAGGGGCCTGAGGCCTAGAGAATTTGTCATTCTGCCAGGGCAGAGTTAAGAGTCATGCTTGATTATTATTCCAGTGCTTTTCCTGCTAAACCAAACTGCTTTTAAGTTACTGGGAAAGCCCAGTCTAAACCAGGAGTTGACAATTATTTTTTGTATAAGACCAAATAGTAAAAATAATAGGTTTTGTGTTGAGGTAAAACTGAGGATATTGCATTTACATAACAATAAGAGAGCAAATTTCCACAATTTTTTTATGGCTGGAATTCGAAATATAATAATATATAATGTCAAATATAGTAATAAGATAGGTAGAGAAAGAAGAATTGTGACCATGTCCCAAAAAAACTTTTATAGATGCTGATATTGAATCACATCTTCTGAAGTAGTGTTCTATTTTGGGTTTTTTTTTTTCAATCATTTAAAAATATAAAACACAGTCTCAGCTTGTAGGCTATACGAAACAGGTGGCAGGCCAAATTTGGATGATAGGCCATTGTTTGTGGTTCTATTTTTTTAAATTTATTTTAATCTGAGGGTTACATTTTGACTCCTCTACGTGTGCATATGCTCTAACCCACACTTCACCAAACCACTGTGCCAACACTTCATTTTCTTCCCTCCCCTCCTTCTTTTTCCCTGGTAACCACTAAATTCTTTCACTAAACCTGAGGATTTGCTCCTCCTGTATTTTGCCTGTGTATGTTTTTCAGTTATTTATATTCCACAGATGAATGATAGCTGTCTTTCACTTTTGATTTATTTCATTTAAGCAATCACCTCGAAGTCTATTCATTTTGTCCCAAATGCTCTTATTTCATTTTTTTAAGAGCTGTCAGATATTCTATTGAATATATATCCCACAAGTTCTTAATCTGTTCATCTGTTGATGGGCACTTAAGTTATTTCCATGACTTGTCAATTGCCGACAGGCTGCTAATAACACCAGAGTACATAAGACTCTTTATATTCAAATTTTCACATTTTGGGGGGTAAATATCTTCTTTCATATGCATCTCATAGGATTTTTGTTTTCTTAAGAAACCTCCATAATGTTTTCCATAGAAGCTGCACCAACTTTCTTTCTCACCAATAGTAGATAAGAATTCCTTTCTCTCTACATTCTTGCTGTTCTTTTTGATCGAGACCATTCTCACAGGAGTGAGGTGATACCTCATTGTGGTTTCATGGATCTATTTCCTAACTAAAAACCTGCAAGTTAGGGGTGCATTGGCCAGTCCAGATCACATATGTGTTTTGTTTGACTTTCAACAATAGTTTTAATTCTCTTAAACTCTATTATTTTTCCTTCTAATTATAAATGTTACATTTATTTATTGTGAAAAAATTTGAATGTTAACATTTTGGCCTGTATTTTTTTAATAGTTAACACTTGGTATACAATTTTGTATTTTTTAATTCACTTAGTATCATTAACATAGTATTTTAAAATTTTCTCTTGAAAAAGCTAAGCGGTATGTAGAATATAGAAAGCTGACTTTAATGAACCTCATGTGGCCATTGTCCAGCTTCTTGAGTTCTCAACTGCTGGCCCATCTCCTTTCATATAAATCCTCTTCTGTATTATTTTGAAGCAAATCCCAGACATCACATGATTTTATCTCAGTATTGCAGTATGATTCTTTAAAAGATAGGGAAACTATGAGAAACCCCTCCTTTTTAGGGAAAAGTAAAAGTAAAATGGCTAGGGGTAACCAAAGAATCCTCTCTGCAACTTACAAATAGTTCAGGAAGAAAAAAGCTAGCTAGCTAGATACATTTGGAGTGTATATAGGAAGGTTTTTTGTTACTATTTTCTCTACAACTCTCCCATAACTTTGAAGAATATTTAAGTAAAAAAGGGTTTTAAATGTGAATAACAGTATACATATATATTTTAAGTATGTAGATTATTAAGAAAGGAAAAAATATATAATAATAATTTGTTAATAATATTAACTATCAAGCCAGTATTCAAATTTACCCAGTATGATCATAAAAAATAGTCTCAAGTACCATTCCAAATAAGATCCTTATATTGCAATTACAGTTCCCTTAATTTTCCATTTATCTTTCGTTGCCTCTCTTTCATCCTTGCTGTTGCTATAAAAAAATTTTTTTAAAAAAAAAACAAATTGACCGTAGCGTTTCCCACAATCTGAAATAAGTTGGTAGTTACAGCTAGAGACTTGATCAGTTTCAGATTCTTTTTTTTTTCCATAGATTTTATATAAAAATACCAATTTGGGCTTCATTTAAAAATTCTACAGATGTGGCATTCGCAGCTGTCAGCCACCAGTCTGGGGCAGGGGCAGGGTAGTGACCACCTCCACTGCTCCTTTAGGTGGTACATGATTATTCTGTAGGTCCCAGTTCACCCTACTTGCTGCCTGACCCACCTTGGGGAATTGGAAGTGGACACCCCTACTCTAAACATTACCTCTTTGGGGTCTCTAGCAGCCTTCTCCACACAATTTCAGAAATGTAGAGAAACTGATTTGGGTAGGGACTTTCTTGAAGTGCTTGAGGGCTTCACTAGAGATAACAGTCAAAATAGGAAAGGCCAGGCCCTCCCTGGTGGCGTAGCGGGTTAAAGCAGAGCACTGAGAATCTAAAGCCGCTTCCGCATGAGTTTGATTCCCGCCTGCCCCAGAGCTGACCACATGGCGCGGCAGACCTCTCCTGACCCGCCCGCTGCTCCCCTCAGCAG